>NC_092716.1:4904725-5204725 GCF_047496885.1 Scyliorhinus torazame
ACACTTGCACACACAGATACACATTCACACACTTACTCACACACAGACACACTCGCACACACTTAAGACACGCACACACAGATACACACTTGCACACACACACAGACACACATTCGCACACTTAGACTCACACACAGACACACTCGCACACACTTAAGACACACACACACAGATACACACTTGCACACACATACAGACACACAGATACAGATATACATACAGACACACACGCACGCATTTACACTAATTATATGGCTTCAACGAGGTCTATCTGCGACAGAATTTTCTGATGTGTCTGCAGTTTCCAGCTTCCTGCTGATTCAACATACTCGTCAGAAGTTAACCAATATTACCACAGTTTGCTGGCTAATCCCGGTAACACAGTGGTTAGCACAGTTGCTTCACAGCTCCAGGGTCCCGGGTTCGATTCCCTGCTGGGTCACTATCTGTGCGGAGTCTGCACGTTCTCCCGTGTCTGCGTGGGTTTCCTCCGGGTGCTCCGGTTTCCTCCCACAAGTCCCGAAAGACGTGCTGTTAGGTGAATTGGACATTCTGAATTCTCCCTCCGTGTACCCGAACAGGCGCCGGAATGTGGCGACTAGGGGCTTTTCACAGTAACTTCATTGCAGTGTTAATGTAAGCCTACTTGTGACACTAACAAAGATTATTATTATATTAGAATCGCAGTGCCAGGAGCTTGTCAGGGTCAAGGACAGGAGAAATACCATTTGTACAAAAAAGAGTGACTCAGGGACTCGTGCTCCGTGTCTGAAGTGCAGAGGAAAGTGTCAGCTGAGAACACAATGATCCAGCTGCCACCTAAAGGAACATAAACCTGCGCTCTGTATCACGATAAACATCTCCTAGGGAAAGATACTGGAGGCTGGGGAACAGCTGAGCATCAGGGAGAATGTCTGCAGCTCTCTTAAGCAAGGCTTTACAAAACAACAGCAGATGCAGCGGAGGCCAGAGATGGCCAGTACACGCACATGTGTTTATAGAGGCTAGGTCCCCCAGCCCGCCCGCCCGCCAGCACTGACATGCTCAAAAAGGATTGAGTGGAGAAGTCCGGAGCAGGAGGTACTCAATCATATCTCTGAGCTGGAACAGAAACAATATTTATAAACAAGGCAAACTTTCCAGCCAGGATTCTTGTCTTTCCCTGAATGTGACTTGGAAAAGTGAATGGAGCTGCTCCAGTGTGAAGCCAGTGAAACTCGCTGGCGAAACAGCTTCAAACCAATCGACATCATCCATCCCCAACCCCCCCACAACTCAGTGAGGACATCTGATAACAGCTTTGTCCAGTTAATGTAGTCAAACGTTCCGAGGCAACAGGATCATAATCAGACAAACATCCGATCCAGAGCCACGTGGGGGTGGGAGGGGGGTAGGAATTAATAATTATAATCTTTATTCGTGTCACAAGTAGGCTTACACTTACACTACATTGAAGTTACTGTGAAAATCCCCTAGTCGCCACACTCCGGTGCCTGTTCGGGTACACCGAGGGAGAGTTCAGAGGGTGATTCTCCGGTCTCCGACGCCAAAACCGCATTCAGAATCCACGTTGGCGCCGAAATCGGGGTCGGCGCCGCTTTTGCGATTCTCTGCCCCCTGCAAAGCAGTGTACGCTGTCGGGAAGGACTCAGGACGTAACCGGAGGCCCTCCCCCCGACACTCCGCCCCCAACGGGCCGAGTTCCCGACGGCGTCAGTCACTCGTGGTATTTATTTTCGGGAACTCAGCGTGGCGGCTGCGGACTAAGTCCAGCACCACCACAATCGGGGGATGGGAGCCTATCCACGGACAGGGGGCACTTTGGCGGGGGCTGGCGGCACTGGTGGGGGGTTGTACCCGCAGGGGTGGCGAGCCTGGCCAAAGGGGGACACTATTTTGCAGGCTGGGTCCATGCGCCGCCAGCGCCATGTTGCACGGCGTGGCCGCTGTGCGCCTGCGCAGCCACAGACCCGCTAATTCTCCGACCATATCGGTAGAGAGAGCCGGGTGCTCTACGCTTCGTGCCTGTTTGCCCCCCCACCAGACGGAGGATTGGTGGCCGTTTTGTCGGTTGTAAAAGACCACCGTCCCCAATTGTGTGGGGGGACGAGACAGTGGGGAGAATGGTGAGCGAGGGGTTATTGCCAAGAATGAGGTGGTGAGGGAGGGGGGTAGTTGCTGTAAAATAGCAGTCCAAATATGTCAGCATTTGTCTCAAACTATTTCATCTTTTAAAAATCAAAATATAAGCTCTAAGACTCTAGGCACCCAGGGTAAGGAAGAGAAAGCATTCTGTAGAGCCCTTAATAATCACACAACACCCAAAGCATTTTACTGTTGCAGCACAGGTAATGTGACAGTCAATTTATGCACAGTGAGATTCCACAAACAGTAATGAAGTCGATGACCAAGCAATCTGCCTCAGTGATGTCGAGGGATAAATATTAACCAAGGAAATCGCCCCGCTCTTCTTTGTAATAGAGTAACAGGCCGGGATTCTCCCGTCCCGCGGTCAAGTTCTGACGCTGGCGTCAAAAGCGGCGTGAGCCACTCCGGCGTCAACGAGCCTCCAGGCCCAGGTATTCACCCCTCCCTCGGGGGCTAGTATGGCGCTGGAGTGGTGTCCGCTGCTCCGGCGCTCGAACGCCGGCGTGCCACGGACGGCGCGGGTCTGCGCGTGCACGTGGGTTCCCGTACCGCGCTGGCCCCCGGGCAATATGGCGGAGCCCTGCAGGGGCCTGGGCGGAGGAACATAGGCCCCCACGGAATTAGCCCGCTCGCCAATTGGTAGGCCCCGTTCGCAGGCCAGGCCACCGTGAAGCCCCCCCCCCGGAGTCGGATCCCCCCACCCCCCCATCAAGACAGCCCCCGCAGCCAGAACTCCGAGGTCCCGCTGGGTAGGATCATACGTAACCTACGCCGGCGGACTCGGCTGAACTCGGCGGGCACTCGGCCTGTCGAGGCGTGGAGAATCGGCGAGTGGGCCCTTCTCAACGGCCCCTGACCAGTGCGGCGGCGACCCCACGGGCGCCGGAAAATCGGTGGCCTGGCGCGGGATCGGAGAATCCCGACCATAGAGTCTACAGCACAGAAAAGGCCCTTCGGCCCATCCCGCCTACGCCGGTCAATAATAACCAGCTCACCATTCTAACCCCATTTCCCAGTCCTCGGCCCGTCTGCCCTGGCATCGCAAGTTCACATCTAAATACTCCTAAAATGTGCTGAGGGTCTCTGCCTCCATCCCCCTTTCAGGCAGCGAGTTCCAGACTCCCAGCACCCTCTGGGTAAAAGGTTTTCCCTCACATCCCCTCTAAACCTCCTGCCCCTCACCTTAAATCTCTGCCCCCTGGTCACTGATCCCTCCACCAAGGGGAAAAGTTTCTTCCTGTCTATCTATCTGTGCCCCTCAGAATTTTATACATCTCAATCATGTCCTCCCCTCAGTCTCCTCTGCTCCAAGGAAAACAACCCCAGTCTGTCCAATCTCTCTTCATAACTAACACTCTCCAGCCGAGACAGCATCCTGGTGAATCTGCTCTGCCCCCTTTCCAGTGACTATCACATCCCTCCTGTAATGTGGATTCCGGAACCACACACAATACTCTCGCTGTTCCAAACCAACTGTTTTATACAGTTCCAGCATAACCTCTCTGCTCTGAAACTCCCTGCCTCGGCTAATAAAGGCACGAATACCATATGGATTATTTTTTTATATATAAATTAAAGTACCCAATTCTTTTTTCCCCTATTAAGGGTCAATTTATCATGGCAAATCCACCTACCCTGCACATCTTTGGGTTGTGGAGTGAGACCCAAGCAGACACGGAGAATGTGCAAACTCCACAGAGACAGTGACCCGCGGGCGGGATGGAAACGGGGTCCTCAGCACCGTGAAGCAGCAGTGCTAACCACTGCACCACCGTGCCTCCCCGATATATGCTTTCTTGACCACTGTATCCACCTGCTCTGCTACCGTAAGGGACGGGTGTACATGCAGCCCAAGATCTCTCTGACCAGGTGCTTCCCAGGGTCCTGCCGTTCATCCTGTATTCAATCGAGTCGTGGGAACTTTTATATTCAATCAAAAGAACAGATAGACTTTGGTTCAAGACTTTGGACAGGGCAGCACTCCCTCAGTACTGACCCTCTGATAGTGCAGCACTCCCTCAGTACTGACCCTCTGACAGTGTAGCACTCCCTCAGTACTGACCCTCTGACAGGGCAGCACTCCCTCAGTACTGACCCTCTGACAGTGCGGCACCCCCTCAGTACTGACCCTCTGACAGGGCAGCACTCCCTCAGTACTGACCCTCTGACAGTGCAGCACTCCCTCAGTACTGACCCTCTGTCAGTGCGGCACACCCTCAGTACTGACCCTCTGACAGTGCGGCACTCCCTCAGTACTGACCCTCTGTCAGTGCGGCACTCCCTCAGTACTGACCCTCTGACAGTGCAGCACTCCCTCAGTACTGACCCTCTGACAGTGCAGCACTCCCTCAGTACTGACCCTCTGACAGAGCGTCACTCCCTCAGTACTGACCCTCTGACAGTGCGGCACTCCCTCTGTACTGACCCTCTGACAGTGCAGCACTCCCTCAGTACTGACCCTCTGACAGTGCAGCACTCCCTCAGTACTGACCCTCTGACAGTGCGGCACTCCCTCAGTACTGACCCTCTGACAGTGCGGCTCTCCCTCAGTACTGACCCTCTGACAGTGCGGCTCTCCCTCAGTACTGACCCTCTGACAGTGCGGCACTCCCTCAGTACTGACCCTCTGACAGTGCAGCACTCCCTCAGTACTGACCCTCTGACAGTGCAGCACTCCCTCAGTACTGACCCTCTGACAGTGCAGCACTCCCTCAGTACTGACCCTCTGACAGTGCGGCACTCCCTCAGTACAGACCCTCTGACAGTGCGGCTCTCCCTCAGTACTGACCCTCTGACAGTGCGGCTCTCCCTCAGTACTGACCCTCTGACAGTGCGGCACTCCCTCTGTACTGACCCTCTGACAGTGCAGCACTCCCTCAGTACTGACCCTCTGACAGTGCGGCACTCCCTCAGTACTGACCCTCTGACAGTGCGGCTCTCCCTCAGTACTGACCCTCTGACAGTGCGGCTCTCCCTCAGTACTGACCCTCTGACAGTGCGGCTCTCCCTCAGTACTGACCCTCTGACAGTGCGGCACTCCCTCAGTACTGACCCTCTGACAGTGCAGCACTCCCTCAGTACTGACCCTCTGACAGTGCAGCACTCCCTCAGTACTGACCCTCTGACAGTGCAGCACTCCCTCAGTACTGACCCTCTGACAGTGCTCTTAGTACTGTACAAGTGTCAAACTGGATTGTGTTCATGTCTTTGGAGTGGAATTTGAACACAACCTCCTGGCTCAGAGGTGGTTCTGGTGCCAGTGGGTAGAACTTTCACCTCTTAAGCCACAGTTGAGATTACAATTACTCAATCAGCAGGTTATAGATTTCAGTCACACTCCAAAAGCTTAGATGCCACAAGGGTCACAGATCGGGGGCGAGATTCTCCGACCCCCCGCCGGGTCGGAGAATCGCCGGGTGCTGGCGTGAATCCCGCCCCCGCCGTTTGCCGAAGTCTCCGGCACCAGATATTCGGCGGGGGCGGGAATCGCGCCGCGCTGGTTGGCGGCCCCCCCGCTCGATTCTCCGGCCCGGATGAGCCGAAGTCCCGCCGCTAAAATGCCTGTCCCGCCGGCGTAAATTAAACCACCTACCTTACCGGCGGGACAAGGCGGGGCGGGTGGCCTCCGGGGTCCTGGGGGGGACGCGGGGCGATTGGCCCCGGGGGGGTGCCCCCACGGTGGCCTGGCCCGCGATCGGGGCCCACCGATCCGCGGGCGGGCCTGTGCCGTGGGGGCACTCTTTCCCTTCCGCCTCCGCCACGGTCTCCACCATGGCGGAGGTGGAAGAGACTCCCTCCAATGCGCATGCGTGGGAAACTGTCAGCGGCCGCTGACGCTCCCGCGCATGCGCCGCCCAGAGATGTCATTTCCGCGCCAGCTGGCGGGGCACCAAAGGCCTTTTCCGCCAGCTGGCGCGGAAATTCCTCCGCCGTCGGCCTAGCCCCTCAATGTTGGGGCTCGGCCCCCAAAGGTGTGGAGCATTCCGCACCTTTGGGGCGGCGCGATGCCCGTCTGATTGGAGCCATTTTGGGCGCCAGTCGGTAGACATCGCGCCGTTTCCGGAGAATTTCGCCCAAGATGTTAAACTGAAGCACTCTGCCCTCTCAGGAGAATGTGAATGATCCATCACAGCGTTTTAAAATCAGGCAACACCTCTCAATCTCCTGCTCAACATCGGAACCTCGACCACCATCACCAATATTACAGTAACCTCGTCTCACTGGACGCTTTTGTGTTGTAATTGGCTTCAAACTGTCCCGGTTTAAAACAACAGCCGCAGGTAATTGACAGGGTGTGAAGCGCTCTGGAATGTGATGAAGTGCTGCAGGTCTGATCTACCTCAATACGATTGTCTTTAGTTCCATTCCTGGGTAAATATTCTTGCCAAACCGCGATTGTTCGCCACTGACCAGAGATGGTTAAGAGGAAATTTAGCGGAGGCATTGAAAATTGAGGCATTTCGATCCAGTGAGTAAAATAAACTGTTCGCACTGACAGAAGTGACGGTTTTAAGCTGACTAGAATTTACTGAGCTAGTCTATTCTAATCTGGAATGTGCTGCCCGAAAGGGAAACGGAGTCAGGCTCGACTGTAGCTTTCTAAGGGGATTGGGAAAATATTTGCAAGGCTCTGGAGAAGAGTGTGGAAAAATTGGACAGGTTCTTAAGAGGGCCAGTACAGGTGTGAAGGGCAGAGCGGCCTCCTTGCGTGCTCCTATGATTCTATATCCCCTGCTTCAGGTGGAGACAGGGAGGCATCTCCATGGAAAGCGGGTGGAGATGAAGGACTGCAGCAGCACTGCTACCCGGGGAAACTACCCTCACTCACAAAGCCCTGGCAGGCCGTTGCTAGGTCACAGGCGACGGCCTCAGCTTTCTCCTCAAGTAACCTGAACAAGTTCAGCCCGCTGGGCATGCCAAACATGGTTCTGTACACAACACATCCTGATACCTATTAAGCACAGATGATGTCTATCGCTTTAGTGCAAACAGATTTTTTTCAAACTGCCTACACATGTACAAATGAGATTATTCACCTTAATTCCTCATCGGAAAACAAGCTAACTTTTCCATTTGTTGACTCAGTCAAATATTCTCCTCTCCTGTGTTATTCCCACGCAAAATCCCCTTGCCCCATACTGGCTAACTACAATTAGTTTCCGAAGTTCATTTCTCCTCTTTGTGTGTGTGAGAGAAGAGCTGGGAGATGATCGAGATGAAATAGGTATAAATTTAAACCATCTTTCAAATGAGATTTAAACTGGGGACCTGACCACCCTCTCGAGTGGAGGTCTGAGATCCCATCACGTTTTGAAGAGGACGGGCAGTTCGGTCCGTTGCTCTGGCCAATATTTATCCCTCAACCAACATCAGTCAACAAGATATCTGACTACTTGTCTGATTGTTGCTTTGGGATTTCAATGCGCACACTGGCTGCAGCTTTTTCGAGATTACTGCAGTGTTTATACTTCATAAAGACCCTCAATGGCTGTGAATCTTTGGGATATCCTAATGTCATGAACAACGCTACGGAAATGCAAAATCCTTTCCATTTGAAAGAGCAGCTCCACGAAGATATGTGGAGAAAGGGGAGAGGGGTTTAAACAGGTCTGTCCATTTCAGGCAGGGTGCGATCAGGAACTGGTGAGAGGCTGTGTGTGGAATCCCTGGAGAGTGAACCCATGCCCCACAGACCTGCTACAACCTGCTGCCAAGAACAATACAGACGTTGGAAATCCTGTCATTTATCGTGCCACTTTAGTGCTGGATTCCATTAGCTTGACCCCATTACAATTCCAGACCAGATCCAACAGGGGCCCGGGTCCTGGACAGAAACCCCAATATTTAATTTTAATTTTGTAAGACTGAGGAAAGGCTACCTTGCTCCAGGTGTGATTTCACCCCAAATAGGGAAATGGTAAATTAAAACAAACTTTATTACTAACACAGAATTAAAATATCTTCAACATCACACCAGAAAGTAGTTTCCAATTACCCCTTAAACAATGCTAATCAATACAGTGACACAATAACCCTTAACTGCTATCTTTATTCCCACTCAAACAACAAAACCATCTCTGATCCCAATCCACTTTTAAATAGTTAGCACTCAGCAATACTTGCTGTACAGCGATGTCTTGAATACTCCACTTTGAGAAAGAGTGATATTTCGAGACTGCTTTAAAGAAAGAGACCTGACTCCCTGTCAGAATAATGCAGAATCTCTGGCTACATTTCTTCAGAAACCTTCTCAGCTTCCCTTCCAGCCAAAAACAAAAACTCTGAAAAGCTCAACACCTGACTGCATCAGCCCCTGGCTCATCCTAATAACTGCATCATCTTGCTAAGCTGAACCCAATGTCTCTAATTAACTACACTGCAGGTAACCCTCTTACTGTAAATAAAAGTCCATTCGCCCAAACTTTTATGATGCTTTAATTGCACCTCTGGCTCTAGAAAGCCGAGCTGCTTTTAAAACCAGGATTCTTTAAAACATGACTGCAGCGGTCACACAAACTAACCCTGACTGCACCCAATACATAGAACACAATATGTCTGAAATTCGTACACTCGTCACAACCCACAACAGTAAAATTCTGAAAATTGGCCAACCATTTGTTTAATATCCAAGCTCAGGAAAGCAGGCCCTCAAGGTTCCCTACAGACACGATGGAGCTAGCACACAGAAATACTGGCAGAGATCCACAGGCGTGAGTGGTGGCAGAGCCAGTTTCCTTATTCCCAGTTTAC
The DNA here is from genome assembly GCF_047496885.1 of Scyliorhinus torazame. Lineage (NCBI taxonomy): Eukaryota > Metazoa > Chordata > Chondrichthyes > Carcharhiniformes > Scyliorhinidae > Scyliorhinus > Scyliorhinus torazame. Next base: position 4,913,624 of record NC_092716.1, read on the forward strand.
TGTGTGTCATGGCATTCCTTTGGCTTGGATCATGGATTTCTCGGAAGAGGAGCAGGCCATTTCGCCCTTCGAACCTTTTTCAGCGTTCTAGTAGATCATGGTGTCAGCGTGGAAGAGTTCTCTGATCAGGAAGGAATGTGTTCTGGCCTTGGCTTTCAGCCGTGCTAGATTGTAGAGGTTTCCGTCTGACCTAGTGTGCAGGTAAACTCCCTCCAATAACTCCAGGAAAGGCACAGGTCAGGAGCACGGAGAAGAAGATTCTGATTAGAGTGGGGACTCCGACACTTCCCTGTCTCTCTCAATTCCATCAGCTAGCTCTGCTGCCTATCCAGTAGTTTTAACTTTCTGTTCCTCAACATGCGTCTTACTAACCAATGGAAGTGAATCTTTACATTCTTCTAAAAGAAACACCTCTCTACGGGATTTGTACGTTTCCTCAACATTTAACGCTCGTATAGAACCATCAAAACTGTTTTTCTTCACCCTCTCAAATTCAGCGTGAGTTTGTCCAGCTGGTTTACTGCATTTTAAAATTTCTGCCTCAACTATGAGGAGAGGTTGAATAAACTCGGTTTGTCCTCACTGGAACGACGGAGGTTGAGGGGTGGCCTGATAGAGGTCTACAAAATTATGAGGGTCTAGGACAGAGTGGATAGTCAGAGACTTTTTCCCAGGGTAGAGGGGTCAATTACTAGGGGGCATAGGTTTAAGGTGCGAGGGGCAAGGTTTAGAGGGAATGTGTGAGGGAAGGTTTTTTACACAGAGGGTACTGGGTGCCTGGAACTCGCTGCCGGAGGAGGTGGTGGAAGCAGAGACGACAGCAGCATTTAAGAGGCTTCTTGATGAATAGAGGAATGAGATGGGAATAGAGGGATACGGACCCAGGAAGTGAGGAAGACGGGCATCATGAGAAAGAAAGATGTGAAGTTCCGAAATAAACATGGCGACGACACCCCTTCTTATTAAATTTACAAACACCTGTGTTATCCACAAAATGTCAAAAAGCCAAGCCAAATCATTTTTAAATTGCAAATGGCAGTCTTGATCATAAAGCCAGCTATCTCTCCATACTACAACACTTTGACTGGAGGCCAAGGGCGGGATTCTCCGACCCCCCACCCCGGGTCGGTGAATCGCTGGGGGGTGGTGTGAATCCCGCCCCCGCCGACTGCTTAATTCTCCGACGCCGGGGATTTGGCGGGGGCGGGAATCGCGCCGCGCTGGTCGGTGGCAGCAGCCCCCCCCCCGGCGATTCTCCGGCCCGCAATGGGCCGAGTGACCGCCCGTTATTGGCCGATCCCGCCACGTAAATTAGAGTAGGTACTTACCGGCGGGACCTGGCTGTGCGGGCGGCCTCCGGGGTCCTCGGGGGGGCGCGGGGGGATCTGACCCCGGGAGGTGCCCCCACGGTGGCCTGGCCTGCGATCGGGGCCCACCGATGGCCGACGCGGAAATGAACCCCTCCTGCGCATGCGCTGGGATGACGCCAGCACATGCTGCGCTCCCACGCATGCGCCAACTCGCGCCAGCTGGCGGAGGCCCTTCGGCGGCAGTTGGCGTGGCATCAAGCCCCTTCTGCGCCAGCCGGCGGGGCGCAAACCACCCCGGCGCCGGCCTAGCCCCCGAAGGTGCGGAGGATTCCGCACCAAGTCTCTGAATGTACTCAAGAAACAGGCAGATAATGTTTTAGATTTTAACGGGCTATGGGGAGAAAGCGGGAACATGGCATTGAGGTCGAGGGTCAACCGTGATCATGTTGAATGGCAGAGCGGGCTCGAAGGGCAGAAGGGCCTCCTCCTGCTCCTAGGTTCTATGTATTCAGAGTCATTGAAATGGAGAAGACCACACAGGTTTGACCCCTGGGTTTGGTAACAAGCAAACAGATTCACAAAAAACGAGAATGTGCAAAGTAAAGCAGACACAGCAGCAGTGACCGGTTTTATCACTGCTAACTCCTCACTTAACTGAAACAGCACAGATTAACCCTTCGGGGTACTGAATGTCTTTTGGAATTTGCACATTATCTGACAAAAATGGTTTTCTGTGGCTAAGAAACACAGGGGCACAATAACGGTGGGTGTACACTGTCGCCTGAGATTGGTATCCGAGGAGAAATGCTTTCGACACTCTCTCAGGCTTTCTGGGGCCGGTCACAAACCAGCTGAATCAATCTCTACTTCGGCAGCTGGGGCACAGGCTGCAATCGGCCAGAGACTGGCAATGAACCTTGACCCTGGGCAGGTTCGAGGGGTGTGTCTGAAGGCCTGAATTCTTGAGAGGCAGCCAGAGAGCTCAGGTGGTTGTCCTGACAAGAGCACTGAGGGTTCAAGGACAGTGATGACGTAGGATCGGAGTTACTCTGCCCCTCTCCTCCACCATTTCACATCCCATGGAAGTTAACAGACTGGATGATGCCACTTGCAGAAGCACAAAGACGGCCACTGTTTTCTGCCAGTTTATTCCATTTCAGTGGACTCTGAAGCTAAAACAAAAGTCACTTTAAAGAGTGATGTCCTCGTAGCTCTGGGCAATAACTCCATTCCGACCCAGGAGACTACACTATAAATGATGAAGTGAAGCCATCAGGATGCCATCCATTTGATGAATTGTACACCGCTATAAATAACGGTGAAACGGAATACCGGAGGCCTTGATCATCGTGGCCGGGGACTTCAACCAAGCCAACCTCAAGAGGGTACTGCCAAAATTTCACCAGCACATCTCCTGCCCCCCCAGGGGCCCCAGCATCCTTGTCCACTGCTACACAAACATCAAGGGCACCCACCAATCGATCTCCCGACCGCACTTTGGGAAATCAGACCACAAGACAGTGCTCCTTCTCCCGGCATATAATCAGAAACGTAAGCAGGGAAATCCTGCTTCAAGAAGACCACCATCATACCGGTGGCAAAGAAGAACCAGGCAACGTGCCTCCATGTCTACCGTCTGGTGGCCTTGACATCGAAATGCTTTGAGAGGTTGGTTATGAGACACATCAACTCCATACTCCCAGAATGCCTTGCAACCCACTGCGATTTGCATACCACCACAACCGGTCCACAGCAGAAGCCATCTCCCTGGCCCTACACTCATCCCTGGAGCATCTCAACAACAAGGACCCCTACGTCAGACTCCTATTTATTGACTACAGCTCTGCCTTCAACATCATAATCCCAGCCAAGCTCATATCAAAGCTCCAAAACCTAGGACTTGGCTCCTCACTCTGCAACTGGATCCTTGACTTACTGACCCATAGACCACAATCATAGATCATAGAATTTGCAGTGCTTAAGGAGGCCATTCGGCCCATCGAGTCTGCACCAGCCCTTGGAAAGAGCACCCCACCCAAGCTCACGCCTCCACCCTATCCCCGTAACCCAGTAACCCCACCTAACCTTTTTGGTCACTAAGGGCAATTTATCATGGCCAATCCACCTAACCTGCACATCTTTGGACTGTGGGAGGAAACCGGAGCACCCGGAGGAAACCCACGCAGACACGGGGAGAACGTGCAGACTCCGCACAGACAGTGACCCAGCGGGGAATCGAACCTGGGACCCTGGAGCTGTGAAGCAACAGTGCTAATCACTATGCTACCGTGCTGTCCACGTGTTCCTCGTGCTCCCCAATCAGTAATAATAAACAACAACACCTCCTCACAATAGTCCTCATTGCCAGGGCTCCGCAAGGCTGCGTACGTAGCCTCCTACTATACGTCCTCTACACACACGACTGCGTGGCAAAATTCGGTTCCAACTCCATCTACAAGTTTGCTGGTGACATGACCGTAGTGGGTCGGATCTTGAAGAATGATGAATCAGAGTATAGGAGGGAGATAGAGAATCTAGTGGAGTGGTGTAACGACAACAATCTCTCCCTCAATGTCAGGAAAACTGAGGAGCTGGCTATTGACTTCAGGAAGTAAAGTATTGTACACACCCCTGTCTGCATCTACGGGGCCGAGGTGGAGCTGGTTGACTGCTTCAAATTCCTAGGTGTGCACATCACCAACAATCTGTCCTGGTCCACCCACATCGATGCTACAACAGAGCCTATACTTCCTCAGGAAACTAAGGAAATTCGGCATGTCCACATTGACTCTTATCAGTTTTTACAGATGCACCATAGAAAGCATCCTATCGGGCTGCATCACAGCCTGGTATGACAACTGCTCGGCCCAGGACCGCATGAAACTTCAGAGAGTCGTGAACACAGCCCAGTCCATCACACAAACCTGCCTCCCATCCATTGATTCTGTCTACACCTCCCGCTGTCTGGGGAAAGCGGGCAGCATAATCAAAGACCCCTCCCACCCGGCTTACTCACTCTTCCAACTTCCAACTTCTTCCATCGGGCAGGAGATACAAAATCTGAGAATACGCACGAACAGGCTTAAAATGAGCTTCTTCCCCACTGTTACCCTGACTCCTAAATGACCCTCTTATGGAGTGACCTGAACCTTTGCCAGCCTGGCAATGGGTACCAGGTGGGCACTGTTAAGGTGCCAGGCTGGAATTTTTCCCACGCCAGGGATTGGGCCTCGGGGTTTATCATCCCTGCCCATGTGAGGTGGGGGTGCGGGGGGGGGGGGGGGGGCTTATAGGTGAGACAGGGATTTGGGGGTTTCAAGGGTCACGTTGGGGGTTGAGGGATAAGGAGGCTATTTTTCATTGGCACCCCGATCTCTTCCTGCAGTGAGGAATTCTGGCCAGCGCGGCCTCAGTGCAGAGAACGGGACCAAATGTGGCCACGGTGGGACGTTTCCCGCCGAGTCCCCGGATTGTAACCAAGTCCCATTAGACAGCGAGGTGCTTCTCGCCGCTGCGAGCACCGGTAATCACCCGCTTAACCCCGGTCGGCAGGGAACTTTCTTTTGGTTAGACCGCACCCAAAACCCATTTCTTGAATTTACCCCAAAACCCCACAAATTGTGTTCTTTTGGTTGGGGAACAATGAATTGACCTAACCTCCAGTCAGGGAGATAAAATTTACAGGTCATTGATTCTCCTTGAATTAGACACAGTGGGATGGTCACTGAGTTAAAAGCTAAGTATGCGGTTAGTGCTCTGGGGTTTCTGTGTGTGTGTGTGTGTGGGGGGGGGGGGGGGGGGTAGATTTTTGTGTGGGGCGGGGGGGGCTCTCATTCTGATTTAATTATAAACAGCCCACCCACAGGGTGCGACAGGTATGTCTGGATCCCAGCACGTTCCTGTTGTTTACCAGCCTCACAATGGACCAACACCTGTCTGAGATCCGACCAAACCCCCGACATGTATCGTGTATCAGAATTAAACCTGACAACTTGCAGATCTCTGCGTCCCCCCAGCTTGACCTCTTCAACATCCTTTCTTTAAGCGCTCCCCCATTGGTGGCTACGCATTCAGTAGCCTCAGGCCCAAGCAGGAGGTGTCCCTCTCTAAATCCCGGCACCACACTCTCCGCTCAAGACACACTTACAAACCTACCTCTTGAACCGAGCTTTTGGCCATTAGCACCAACAGGGTGCATGTGGTGTGTGCTCCAGTGTCAAATTCTGTTGGATAATTGCTCATGTGAAGCACCTTGGGGTGTTTTATGAAGGTACTATCTCAAAACGTGGCAAATCTGGTTTAGCACAGGGGCTGGTTTAGCACAGGGCTAAATCGCTGGCTTTTAAAGCAGACCAAGGCAGGCCAGCAGCACGGTTCAATTCCCGTACCAGCCTCCCCGAACAGGCGCCGGAATGTGGCAACTAGGGGCTTTTCACAGTAACTTCATTGAAGCCGACTTGTGACAATAAGCGATTTTCATTTCATTTCATTTTCATTTCAAATCTACTGGCTAACAAAATAAAGGTGTTAGGGAGGAAGGGAGAGGACAGCTCTCAGTGTACCTGGTCTGATGGCGCTCATCACGGCCCGCGATGCTTTCAGAACGGCTCGGTAGATATCTCGCTGGTCAGCAGTGAACCTGCCATTGGCTGGAAATGAGCAGGTGATGTCAGAGCCATAGCAATAATATTCACCTCCCATATCGAAGAGGCTGTAAATACAAAATCAGTATATTAGGAAAAGATAATCACAGAGCTTCACTTCTCACATACAGGCCTACACACAGCAGAGACTAAATCCACAACAACATCAAACAATCTGAACAACATTCATTTTATTTCACATCCCAGGACAGGTACAGCACGGGGTTAGATACAGAGTAAAGCTCCCTCTACACTGTCCCCATCAAACACTCCCAGGACAGATACAGCACGGGGTTAGATACAGAGTAAAGCTCCCTTTACACTGTCCCCATCAAACACTCCCTGGACAGGTACAGCACGGGGTTAGATACAGAGTAAAGCTCCCTTTACACTATCCCCATCAAACACTCCCAGGACAGGTACAGCACGGGGTTAGATACAGAGTAAAGCTCCCTTTACACTGTCCCCATCAAACACTCCCAGGACAGGTACAGCACGGGGTTAGATACAGAGTAAAGCTCCCTTTACACTATCCCCATCAAACACTCCCAGGACAGGTACAGCACGGGGTTAGATACAGAGTAAAGCTCCCTTTACACTGTCCCCATCAAACACTCCCAGGACAGGTACAGCACGGGGTTAGATACAGAGTAAAACTCCCTTTACACTGTCCCCATCAAACACTCCCAAGACAGGTACAGCACGGGGTTAGATACAGAGTAAAGCTCCCTCTACACTGTCCCCATCAAACACTCCCAGGACAGGTACAGCACAGGGTTAGATACAGAGTAAATCTCCCTCTACACTGTCCCCATCAAAAACTCGCAGGACAGGTACAGCACGGGGTTAGATACAGAGTAAAGCTCCATCTACACAGTCCCCATCAAACACTCGCAGGACAGGTACAGCACGGGGTTAGATACAGAGTAAAGCTCCCTCTACACTGTCCTCATCAAACACTCCCAGGACAGATACAGCACAGAGTTAGATACAGAGTAAAGCTCCCTCTACACTGTCCCCATCAAACACTCCCAGGACAGGTACAGCACGGGGTTAGATACAAGTAAAGCTCCCTCTACACTGTCTCCATCAAACCCTCCCAGGACAGGTACAGCACGGGGTTAGATACAGAGTAAAGCTCCCTCTACACTGTCCCCACCAAACACTCCCAGGACAGGTACAGCACGGGGTGAGATACAGAGTAAAACTCCCTCTACATTGTCCCCATCAAACACTCCCAGGACAGGTACAGTACGGGGTTAGATACAGAGTAAAGCTCCCTCTACACTGTCCCCATTAAACACTCCCAGGACAGGTACAGCACGGGGAGAGATACAGAGTAAAGCACCCTCTACACTGTCCCCATCAAACGCTCCCAGGACAGGTACAGCACTGGGTTAGATACAGAGTTAAGCACCCTCTACACTGTCCCCATCAAACACTCCCAGGACAGATACAGCACAGAGTTAGATACAGAGTAAAGCTCCCTCTACACTGTCCCCATCAAACACTCCCAGGACAGGTACAGCACGGGGTTAGATACAAGTAAAGCTCCCTCTACACTGTCTCCATCAAACCCTCCCAGGACAGGTACAGCACGGGGTTAGATACAGAGTAAAGCTCCCTCTACACTGTCCCCACCAAACACTCCCAGGACAGGTACAGCACGGGGTGAGATACAGAGTAAAGCTCCCTCGACACTGTCCCCATCAAACACTCCCAGGACAGGTACAGTACGGGGTTAGATACAGAGTAAAGCTCCCTCTACACTGTCCCCATCAAACACTCCCAGGACAGGTACAGCACGGGGTTAGATACAGAGTAAAGCTCCCTCTACACTGTCCCCATCAAACACTCCCAGGACAGGTATAGCACGGGGTTAGATACAGAGTAAAGCGGCCTCTACGTTGTCCCCATCAAACACTCCCAGGACAGGTACAGCACGGGGTTAGATACAGAGTAAAGCTCATTCTACACTGTACCCATCAAACACTCCCAGGACAGGTACAGCATGGTGTTAGATACAGAGTAAAGCTCCCTCTACACTGTCTCCCATCAAACACTCCCAGGACAGATACAGCACGGGGTGAGATACAGAGTAAAGCTCCCGCTACACTGTCCCCATCAAACACTCCCAGGACAGGTATAGCACGGGGTTAGATACAGAGTAAAGCTCCCTCTACACTGTCCCCATCAAACACTCCCAGGACAGGTACAGCACGGGGTTAGATACAGAGTAAAGCGCCCTCTACGTTGTCCCCATCAAACACTCATAGGACAGGTACAGCACGGGGTTAGATACAGAGTAAAGCTCCCTCTACACTGTCTCCCATCAAACACTCCCAGGACAGATACAGCACGGGGTGAGATACAGAGTAAAGCTCCCTCTACACTGTCCCCATCAAACACTCCCAGGACAGGTACAGCACGGGGTGAGATACAGAGTAAAGCTCCCGCTACACTGTCCCCATCAAACACTCCCAGGACAGGTATAGCACGGGGTTAGATACAGAGTAAAGCTCCCTCTACACTGTCCCCATCAAACACTCCCAGGACAGGTACAGCACGGGGTTAGATACAGAGTAAAGCTCCCTTTACACTGTCCCCATTAAACACTCCCAGGACAGGTACAGCACAGGGTTAGATACAGAGTAAAGCTCCCTCTACACTGTCCCCATCAAACACTCTCAGGACAGGTACAGCACAGGGTTAGATACAGAGTAAAGCTCCCGCTACACTGTCCCCATCAAACACTCCCAGGACAGGTACAGGACGGGGTTAGATACAGAGTAAAGCTCCCTCTACACTGTCCCCATCAAACACTCCCAGGACAGGTACAGGACGGGGTGAGATACAGAGTAAAGCTCCCTCTACACTGTCCCCATCAAACACTCCCAGGACAGGTACAGCACGGGGTTAGATACAGAGTAAAGCTCCCTCTACACTGTCCCCATCAAACACTCCCAGGACAGGTACAGCACGGGGTTAGATACAGATTAAAGCTCCCTCTACACTGTCCCCATCAAACACTCCCGGGACAGGTACAGCACGGGGTTAGGTACAGAGTAAAGCTCCCTCTACACTGTCCCCATCAAACACTCCCAGGACAGGTACAGCACGGGGTTAGATACAGAGTAAAGCTCCCTCTACACTGTCCCCATCAAACACTCCCAGGACAGGTACAGCACGGGGTTAGATACAGAGTAAAGCTCCCTCTACACTGTCCCCATCAAACACTCCCAGGACAGGTACAGGATGGGGTGAGATACAGAGTAAAGCTCCCTATCCATTTGTCGCACTCAGCTTCTGTATCAGATCCTCACAAGTTACTGAAGTTGGGCTGGTGCCAATTTGTTCCTGCAAATGTTCTCCTCCTTTGCTGAAGGCAGTGGGTCTTGCTGAGGCAGGAAAGGAGACAATATTCTCGGTAAAATAATTCAAATTTAATTAGCATGTCCTGCGCAATGCATTTCAACCAGAGAGTAAGTGACAGGAATAGCTGAGCTAACTGTGGGAATGTCAGCTACAACTCTGACCCACAGCTGGGTCACGTCCATCCTCACAAGGGTCAGTGAACCCACGTCGGCCCTGAACTGCAAACTCACAAACAGAGATGAAGGAGGGAGGGGAGCAGACAGGCGAGAACTGGGGGAGAGGAAATGGGAAAAACATAGTGAGAGAGAAAGGCAATGGGGGAAAGGGGGAGTAAAAGGTCAGGGTGCGACCCAACGGCCACGCTGCATCGGAGAAGCAGTGTGGCCGGTGAAAGCCAGGAGACTCTGCTCCCGGGATCTAACACCTCGCGTAATTCAACGCGATCTCAGGGGACGTTGCAATGTAAATCCCGCCCACAATGGGGGGAGTCCTTGGGTGGGCGCCATTCAACACTGGTCCCCATAACCGGGGAGCAGACGGAATGGCCCTCGTGGGGGTCTCCCAGGGGATCGGAGGCCCCCAGTTGTATGTCTCTTTGGGCAGGGTGGTGGTGCCAAGCTGGCATTTATGCACGTGCGTGATTGGGGTGGGGATGCCCTTTGGGGCAAGGGTGTGGGGGCTGGGGATTGCTTCGGGGGCCTCAGAGATCGGATGCATTTAAAAATGGAGCCCCGGTCTCTCGCTACACTGTGGAGTTCCAGTGAGCAGAGCACCCCAGTGTACAAAACGGGGCCTGTGTATGTCCTCAGCCACGCGTTCCCCACTGAGTCTCCACTGCGAGCACTGGGAACAGAGCTAAATGCGCCCGCTCGGGGGCCTTTGTTCCCATTGAACTGAGCCAATACAGAGATATAGGGAGGTAAGCGGGAGAGAGTGGAACAATTATAGAAGGGAGAGCTATGGGAGAGAGAGTGCGGAGATTAAACAGGGGGAGGTGTGGGGAATTGGCAGCACGGTAGCACAGTGGATAGCACAATTGCTTCACAACTCCAGGGTCCCAGGTTCGATTCCCGGCTTGGGTCACTGTCTGTGTGGAGTCTGCACATCCTCCCCGTGTCTGCGTGGGTTTCCTTCGGGTGCTCCGGTTTCCTCCCACAGTCCAAAGATGTGCAGGTTAGGAGGATTGGCCATGGTAAATTGCCCATAGTGTCCAAAAAGGTTAGGTCGGGTTACTGGGATAGGGTGGAGGTTTGGGTAAGGAGCTCTATCCAAGGGCCAGGGCGCATTCGATGGGCCGAGTGGCCTCCTTCTGTACTGTAAGTTCTATAATCTATGATTAGAGAGAGGATTAGAGAGGGGCAGGTGTGGGTCTGGGAATGAGAGATTATAAAGGGGAAGTGTGGGGGAGAGAGTGAGGGGATTGTAAAGGGATAGATGTGGGGGTGGGTGTGAGGGATCATTGAGAGGGAGATGTGGGAGTGAGTGGATTATAGAGGGGGAGGTGTGGGAGTGAAGGTATTATAGAGGGGGAGGTGTGGGAGTGAGGGGATTATAGATGGGGAGGTGTGGGAGTGAAGGGATTATAGAGGGGGAGGTGTGGGAGTGAGGGGATTATAGAGGGGGAGGGGTGGGGGTGAGGGGATTATAGGGGGGAGGGAAGGGAGTGAGGGGAATATAGAGGGGGAGGGGTGTGTGTGAGTGGATTATAGAGGGGGAGGTGTGGGAGTGAGGGGATTATAGAGGGGGAGGGGTGGGGGTGAGGGGATTATAGGGGGGAGGGAAGGGAGTGAGGGGAATATAGAGGGGGAGGGGTGTGTGTGAGTGGATTATAGAGGGGGAGGTGTGGGAGTGAGGGGATTATAGAGGGGGCGGTGTGGGAGTGAGGGGATTATAGAGGGGGAGGTGTGGGAGTGAGGGGATTATAGAGGGGGCGGTGTGGGAGTGAGGGGATTATAGAGGGGGAGGGGTGGGGGTGAGGGGATTATAGGGGGGAGGGAAGGGAGTGAGGGGAATATAGAGGGGGTGTGTGTGAGTGGATTATAGAGGGGGAGGTGTGGGGGTGAGGGGATTATAGAGGGGGAGGGTGTGAGGGGATTATAGAGGGGGAGGTGTGGGCGTGAGGGGACAATAGAGGGGGAGTGGAGGGAGTGAGGGGATTATAGAGGGGAAGTGTGGGAGTGAGGGGATTATAGAGGGGGAGGTGTGGGAGTGAGGGGATTATAGAGGGGGAGGTGTGGGAGTGAGGGGATTATAGAGGGGGAGGGGTGTGAGTGAGTGGATTATCGAGGGGGTGGTGTGGGAGTGAGGGGATTATAGAGGGGGAGGGGAGGGAGTGAGGGGATTATAGAGGGGGAGGTGAGGGAGTGAGGTGATTATAGAGGGGGAGGGGTGTGAGTGAGTGGATTATCGAGGGGGTGGTGTGGGAGTGAGGGGATTATAGAGGGGGAGGGGAGGGAGTGAGGGGATTATAGAGGGGGAGGGGTATGAGTGAGTGGATTATAGAGCTGGAGGGGAGGGAGTGAGGGGATTATAGAGGGGGAGGTGTGGGAGTGAGGGGATTATAGAGGGGGAGGGGTGGGGTGAGGGGATTATAGAGGGGGAGGGAAGGGAGTGAGGGGAATATAGAGGGGGAGGGGTGGGGTGAGGGGATTATAGAGGGGGTGGTGTGGGCGTGAGGGGATTATAGAGGGGAAGGTGTGGGAGTGAGGGGATTATAGAGGGGGAGGTGTGGGAGTGAGGGGATTATAGAGGGGGAGGTGAGGGAGTGAGGGGATTATAGAGGGAGAGATGAGGGAGTGAGGGGAATATAGAGGGGGAGGGTGTGAGGGGATTATAGAGGGGGAGGTGTGGGCGTGAGGGGATTATAGAGGGGGAGGTGTGGGAGTGAGGGGATTATAGAGGGGGAGGTGAGGGGATTATAGAGGGAAAGGTGAGGGAGTGAGGGGAATATAGCAGGGGAGGGGTGGGAGTGAGGGGATGATAGAGGGGGAGGGGTGGGAGTGAGGGGAATATAGAGGGGGAGGGGTGGGAGTGAGGGAATTATAGAGGGGGAGGTGTGGGAGTGAGGGGATTATAGAGGGGGAGGTGTGGGGTGAGGGGATTATAGAGGGGGAGGGAAGGGAGTGAGGGGAATATAGAGGGGGAGGTGTGGGAGTGAGGGGATTATCGAGGGGGAGGGGAGGGAGTGAGGGGATTATAGAGGGGGAGGTGAGGGAGTGAGGGGATTATAGAGGGGTGGTGTGGGAGTGAGGGGAATATAGGGGGAGGGGTGGGAGTGAGGGGATTATAGAGGGGGAGGTGTGGGAGTGAGGGGAATATAGGGGAGGGGTGGGAGTGAGGGGATTATAGGGGAGGGGTGGGAGTGAGGGAATTATAGAGGGGGAGGGGAGGGAATGAGGGGATTATAGAGGGGGAGGGGTGGGAGTGAGGGGATTATAGAGGGAGAGGTGAGGGAGTGAGGGGAATATAGAGGGGGAGGGGTGGGAGTGAGGGGATTATAGAGGGGGAGGGGTGGGAGTGAGGGGAATATAGAGGGGGAGGGTGTGAGGGGATTATAGAGGGGGAGGTGTGGGCGTGAGGGGATTATAGAGGGGGAGGTGTGGGAGTGAGGGGATTATAGAGGGGGAGGTGTGGGAGTGAGGGGAATATAGGGGGAGGGGTGGGAGTGAGGGGATTATAGAGGGGGGGTGTGGGAGTGAGGGGAATATAGGGGGAGGGGTGGGAGTGAGGGGATTATAGAGGGGGAGGTGTGGGAGTGAGGGGATTATAGAGGGGGTGGTGTGGGAGTGAGGGGAATTTAGAAGGGGAGGTGAGGGAGTGAGGGGATTATAGAGGGGGATGTGAGGGAGTGAGGGGATTATAGAGCGGGAGGGGAGGGAGTGAGGGGATTATAGAGGGGGAGGGGTGGGAGTGAGGGGAATATAGGGGGGAGGGGTGGGAGTGAGGGGATTATAGAGGGGGAGGTGTCGGAGTGAGGGGATTATAGAGGGGGTGGTGTGGGAGTGAGGGGAATATAGGGGGGAGTGAGGGGATTATAGAGCGGGAGGGGTGGGAGTGAGGGGATTATAGAGGCGGTGGTGTGGGAGTGAGGGGATTATAGAGGGGGAGGTGTGGGGGTGAGGGGATTATAGAGGGGAGGGGAGGGAGTGAGGGGATTATAGAACGGGAGGGTGTGGGGGTGAGCGGAATATAGAGGGGGAGGTGTGGGAGTGAGGGGATTATAGAGGGGGAGGTGTGTGGGTGAGGGGATTATAGAGGGGGAGGTGAGGGAGTGAGGGGATTATAGAGGGGGTGGTGTGGGAGTGAGGGGATTATAAAGGGGGAGGGGAGGGAGTGAGGGGATTATAGAGGGGGAGGGGAGGGGATTATAGGGGGAGGGGAGGGAGTGAGGGGATTATAGAGGGGGAGGGGAGGGAGTGAGGGGATTATAGAGGAGGAGGGAGTGAGGGGATAATAGAGGGGGAGGTGAGGGAGTGAGAGGATTATAGAGGGAGAGGTGAGGAAGTCAGGGGATTATAGAGGGGCGGGGAGGGAGTGAGGGGATTATAGAGGGGGAGGGGAGGGAGTGAGGGGATTATAGAGGGGGAGGGGAGAGAGTGAGGGGATTATAGAGGGGGAGGGGAGGGAGTGAGGGGATTATAGAGGGGAGGGGTGGGAGTGAGGGGATTATAGAGGGAGAGGTGAGGGAGTGAGGGGAATATAGAGGGGGAGGGGTGGGAGTGAGGGGATTATAGAGGGGGAGGGGTGGGAGTGAGGGGAATATAGAGGGGGAGGGTGTGAGGGGATTATAGAGGGGGAGGTGTGGGCGTGAGGGGATTATAGAGGGGGAGGTGTGGGAGTGAGGGGATTATAGAGGGGGAGGTGTGGGAGTGAGGGGATTATAGAGGGGGAGGTGAGGGAGTGAGGGGATTATAGAGGGAGAGATGAGGGAGTGAGGGGAATATAGAGGGGGAGGGTGTGAGGGGATTATAGAGGGGGAGGTGTGGGCGTGAGGGGATTATAGGGGGGAGTGAGGGGATTATAGAGCGGGAGGGGTGGGAGTGAGGGGATTATAGAGGCGGTGGTGTGGGAGTGAGGGGATTATAGAGGGGGAGGTGTGGGGGTGAGGGGATTATAGAGGGGAGGGGAGGGAGTGAGGGGATTATAGAACGGGAGGGTGTGGGGGTGAGGGGATTATAGAGGGGGAGGTGAGGGAGTGAGGGGATTATAGAGCGGGAGGGGAGGGAGTGAGGGGATTATAGAGGGGGAGGTGTGGGAGTGAGGGGATTATAGAGGGGGTGGTGTGGGAGTGAGGGGAATTTAGGGGGGAGGTGAGGGAGTGAGGGGATTATAGAGGGGGAGGTGAGGGAGTGAGGGGATTATAGAGGGGGAGGTGAGGGAGTGAGGGGATTATAGAGCGGGAGGGGAGGGAGTGAGGGGATTATAGAGGGGGAGGGGTGGGAGTGAGGGGAATATAGGGGGAGGGGTGGGAGTGAGGGGATTATAGAGGGGGAGGTGTCGGAGTGAGGGGATTATAGAGGGGGTGGTGTGGGAGTGAGGGGAATATAGGGGGGGAGGTGAGGGAGTGAGGGGATTATAGAGCGGGAGGGGTGGGAGTGAGGGGATTATAGAGGGGGTGGTGTGGGAGTGAGGGGATTATAGAGGGGGAGGTGTGGGGGTGAGGGGATTATAGAGGGGAGGGAGTGAGGGGATTATAGAACGGGAGGGTGTGGGGGTGAGGGGAATATAGAGGGGGAGGTGTGGGAGTGAGGGGATTATAGAGGGGGAGGTTTGTGGGTGAGGGGATTATAGAGGGGGAGGTGAGGGAGTGAGGGGATTATAGAGGGGGTGGTGTGGGAGTGAGGGGATTATAAAGGGGGAGGGGAGGGAGTGAGGGGATTATAGAGGGGGAGGGGAGGGAGTGAGGGGATTATAGGGGGAGGGGAGGGAGTGAGGGGATTATAGAGGGGGAGGGGAGGGAGTGAGGGGATTATAGAGGAGGAGGGAGTGAGGGGATTATAGAGGGGGAGGTGAGGGAGTGAGAGGATTATAGAGGGAGAGGTGAGGAAGTGAGGGGATTATAGAGGGGAGGGGAGGGAGTGAGGGGATTATAGAGGGGGAGGGGAGGGAGTGAGGGGATTATAGAGGGGGAGGGGAGGGAGTGAGGGGATTATAGAGGGGGAGGGGAGAGAGTGAGGGGATTATAGAGGGGGAGGGGAGGGAGTGAGGTGATTATAGAGGGGGAGGGGTGGGAGTGAGGGGATTATAGAGGGGGAGGTGTGGGCGTGAGGGGATTATAGGGGGGGTGGGGTGGGGGCGAGGGGATATAGAGGGGGAGGGGTGTGAGTGAGGGGATTATAGAGGGGGAGGGGAGGGAGCGAGGGGATTATAGCGGGGGAGGGGAGGGTGTGAGGGGAATATAGAGGGGGAGGGGTGGGTGTGAGGGATTATAGAGGGGGAGGTGTGGGAGTGAGGAGATTATAGAGGAGAGGTGTGGGAGTGAAGGGATTATAGAGGGGGAGGTGTGGGAGTGAGGGGATTATAGAGGGGGCGGTGTGGGAGTGAGGGGATTATAGAGGGGGAGGGGTGGGGTGAAGGGATTATAGGGGGAGGGAAGGGAGTGAGGGGAATATAGAGGGGGAGGGGTGTGTGTGAGTGGATTATAGAGGGGGAGGTGTGGGGGTGAGGGGATTATAGAGGGGGAGGGTGTGAGGGGATTATAGAGGGGGAGTGGAGGGAGTGAGGGGATTATAGAGGGGGAGGTGTGGGAGTGAGGGGATTATAGAGGGGGAGGTGAGGGAGTGAGGGGATTATAGAGGGGGAGGTGTGGGTGGTGAGGGGATTATAGAGGGGGAGGTGAGGGAGTGAGGGGAATATAGAGGGGGAGGGGTGTGAGTGAGGGGATTATAGAGGGGGAGGGGAGGGAGTGAGGGGAATATAGAGGGGGAGGGGTGTGAGTGAGTGGATTATAGAGGGGGTGGTGTGGGAGTGAGGGGATTATAGAGGGGGAGGGGAGGGAGTGAGGGGATTATAGAGGGGGAGGGGTGTGAGTGAGTGGATTATAGAGCTGGAGGGGAGGGAGTGAGGGGATTATAGAGGGGGAGGTGTGGGAGTGAGGGGATTATAGAGGGGGAGGGTGTGAGGGGATTATAGAGGGGGAGGGAGGGAGTGAGGGGAATATAGAGGGGGAGGGGTGGGGTGAGGGGATTATAGAGGGGGAGGGTGTGAGGGGATTATAGAGGGGGAGGTGTGGGCGTGAGGGGATTATAGAGGGGAAGGTGTGGGAGTGAGGGGATTATTGAGGGGGAGGTGTGGGAGTGAGGGGATTATAGAGGGGGAGGTGAGGGAGTGAGGGGATTATAGAGGGAGAGATGAGGGAGTGAGGGGAATATAGAAGGGGAGGGGTGGGAGTGAGGGGATTATAGAGGGGAGGGGTGGGAGTGAGGGGATTATAGAGGGAGAGGTGAGGGAGTGAGGGGAATATAGAGGGGGAGGGGTGGGAGTGAGGGGATTATAGAGGGGGAGGGGTGGGAGTGAGGGGAATATAGAGGGGGAGGGTGTGAGGGGATTATAGAGGGGGAGGTGTGGGCGTGAGGGGATTATAGAGGGGGAGGTGTGGGAGTGAGGGGTTTATAGAGGGGGAGGTGTGGGAGTGAGGGGATTATAGAGGGGGAGGTGTGGGAGTGAGGGGATTATAGAGGGGGAGGTGAGGGAGTGAGGGGATTATAGAGGGAAAGGTGAGGGAGTGAGGGGAATATAGCAGGGGAGGGGTGGGAGTGAGGGGATTATAGAGGGGGAGGGGTGGGAGTGAGGGGAATATAGAGTGGGAGGGGTGGGAGTGAGGGAATTATAGAGGGGGGAGGTGTGGGAGTGAGGGGATTATAGAGGGGGAGGTGTGGGAGTGAGGGGATTATAGAGGGGGAGGGGTGGGGTGAGGGGATTATAGAGGGGGAGGGAAGGGAGTGAGGGGAATATAGAGGTGGAGGTGTGGGAGTGAGGGGATTATCGAGGGGGAGGGGAGGGAGTGAGGGGATTATAGAGGGGGAGGTGAGGGAGTGAGGGGATTATAGAGGGGTGGTGTGGGAGTGAGGGGAATATAGGGGGAGGGGTGGGAGTGAGGGGATTATAGAGGGGGAGGGGTGGGAGTGAGGGGAATATAGAGGGGGAGGGTGTGAGGGGATTATAGAGGGGGAGGTGTGGGCGTGAGGGGATTATAGAGGGGGAGGTGTGGGAGTGAGGGGATTATAGAGGGGGAGGTGTGGGAGTGAGGGGATTATAGAGGGGGATGTGAGGGAGTGAGGGGATTATAGAGGGAAAGGTGAGGGAGTGAGGGGAATATAGCAGGGGAGGGGTGGGAGTGAGGGGATTATAGAGGGGGAGGGGTGGGAGTGAGGGGAATATAGAGGGGGAGGGGTGGGAGTGAGGGAATTATAGAGGGGGAGGTGTGGGAGTGAGGGGATTATAGAGGGGGAGGTGTGGGAGTGAGGGGATTATAGAGGGGGAGGGGTGGGGTGAGGGGATTATAGAGGGGGAGGGAAGGGAGTGAGGGGAATATAGAGGTGGAGGTGTGGGAGTGAGGGGATTATCGAGGGGGAGGGGAGGGAGTGAGGGGATTATAGAGGGGGAGGTGAGGGAGTGAGGGGATTATAGAGGGGTGGTGTGGGAGTGAGGGGAATATAGGGGGAGGGGTGGGAGTGAGGGGATTATAGAGGGGGAGGGGTGGGAGTGAGGGGATTATAGAGGGGGAGGTGTGGGAGTGAGGGGATTATAGAGGGGGATGTGAGGGAGTGAGGGGATTATAGAGGGAAAGGTGAGGGAGTGAGGGGAATATAGCAGGGGAGGGGTGGGAGTGAGGGGATTATAGAGGGGGAGGGGTGGGAGTGAGGGGAATATAGAGGGGGAGGGGTGGGAGTGAGGGAATTATAGAGGGGGAGGTGTGGGAGTGAGGGGATTATAGAGGGGGAGGTGTGGGAGTGAGGGGATTATAGAGGGGGAGGGGTGGGGTGAGGGGATTATAGAGGGGGAGGGAAGGGAGTGAGGGGAATATAGAGGTGGAGGTGTGGGAGTGAGGGGATTATCGAGGGGGAGGGGAGGGAGTGAGGGGATTATAGAGGGGGAGGTGAGGGAGTGAGGGGATTATAGAGGGGTGGTGTGGGAGTGAGGGGAATATAGGGGGGGAGGTGAGGGAGTGAGGGGAATATAGAGGGGGAGGGGTGTGAGTGAGGGGATTATAGAGGGGGAGGGGAGGGAGTGAGGGGAATATAGAGGGGGAGGGGTGTGAGTGAGTGGATTATAGAGGGGGTGGTGTGGGAGTGAGGGGATTATAGAGGGGGAGGGGAGGGAGTGAGGGGATTATAGAGGGGGAGGGGTGTGAGTGAGTGGATTATAGAGCTGGAGGGGAGGGGAGTGAGGGGATTATAGAGGGGGAGGTGTGGGAGTGAGGGGATTATAGAGGGGAGTGGTGGGGTGAGGGGATTATAGAGGGGGAGGGAAGGGAGTGAGGGGAATATAGAGGGGGAGGGGTGGGGTGAGGGGATTATAGAGGGGGAGGGTGTGAGGGGGATTATAGAGGGGGAGGTGTGGGCGTGAGGGGATTATAGAGGGGAAGGTGTGGGAGTGAGGGGATTATTGAGGGGGAGGTGTGGGAGTGAGGGGATTATAGAGGGGGAGGTGAGGGAGTGAGGGGATTATAGAGGGAGAGATGAGGGAGTGAGGGGAATATAGAAGGGGAGGGGTGGGAGTGAGGGGATTATAGAGGGGAGGGGTGGGAGTGAGGGGATTATAGAGGGAGAGGTGAGGGAGTGAGGGGAATATAGAGGGGGAGGGGTGGGAGTGAGGGGATTATAGAGGGGGAGGGGTGGGAGTGAGGGGAATATAGAGGGGGAGGGTGTGAGGGGATTATAGAGGGGGAGGTGTGGGCGTGAGGGGATTATAGAGGGGGAGGTGTGGGAGTGAGGGGTTTATAGAGGGGGAGGTGTGGGAGTGAGGGGATTATAGAGGGGGAGGTGTGGGAGTGAGGGGGATTATAGAGGGGGAGGTGTGGGAGTGAGGGGAATATAGAGTGGGAGGGGTGGGAGTGAGGGAATTATAGAGGGGGAGGTGTGGGAGTGAGGGGATTATAGAGGGGGAGGTGTGGGAGTGAGGGGATTATAGAGGGGGAGGGGTGGGGTGAGGGGATTATAGAGGGGGAGGGAAGGGAGTGAGGGGAATATAGAGGTGGAGGTGTGGGAGTGAGGGGATTATCGAGGGGGAGGGGAGGGAGTGAGGGGATTATAGAGGGGGAGGTGAGGGAGTGAGGGGATTATAGAGGGGTGGTGTGGGAGTGAGGGGAATATAGGGGGAGGGGTGGGAGTGAGGGGATTATAGAGGGGGAGGGGTGGGAGTGAGGGGAATATAGAGGGGGAGGGTGTGAGGGGATTATAGAGGGGGAGGTGTGGGCGTGAGGGGATTATAGAGGGGGAGGTGTGGGAGTGAGGGGATTATAGAGGGGGAGGTGTGGGAGTGAGGGGATTATAGAGGGGGATGTGAGGGAGTGAGGGGATTATAGAGGGAAAGGTGAGGGAGTGAGGGGAATATAGCAGGGGAGGGGTGGGAGTGAGGGGGTTATAGAGGGGGAGGGGTGGGAGTGAGGGGAATATAGAGGGGGAGGGGTGGGAGTGAGGGAATTATAGAGGGGGAGGTGTGGGAGTGAGGGGATTATAGAGGGGGAGGTGTGGGAGTGAGGGGATTATAGAGGGGGAGGGGTGGGGTGAGGGGATTATAGAGGGGGAGGGAAGGGAGTGAGGGGAATATAGAGGTGGAGGTGTGGGAGTGAGGGGATTATCGAGGGGGAGGGGAGGGAGTGAGGGGATTATAGAGGGGTGGTGTGGGAGTGAGGGGAATATAGGGGATGGGTGGGAGTGAGGGGATTATAGAGGGGGAGGTGTGGGAGTGAGGGGATTATAGAGGGGGAGGTGAGGGAGTGAGGGGATTATAGAGCGGGAGGGGAGGGAGTGAGGGGATTATAGAGCGGGAGGGGAGTGAGGGGATTATAGAGGGGGAGGTGTGGGAGTGAGGGGAATATAGGGGGAGGGGTGGGAGTGAGGGGATTATAGAGGGGGAGGGGTGGGAGTGAGGGGAATATAGGGGGAGGTGTGGGAGTGAGGGGAATATAGGGGGAGGGGTGGGAGTGAGGGGATTATAGAGGGGGAGGGGAGGGAATGAGGGGATTATAGAGGGGGAGGGGTGGGAGTGAGGGGATTATGGAGGGGAGGTGTGGTAGTGAGGGGAATATAGGGGGAGGGGTGGGAGTGAGGGGATTATAGACGGGGAGATGTGGGAGTGAGGGGATTATAGAGGGGGTGGTGTGGGAGTGAGGGGAATTTAGGGGGGAGGTGAGGGAGTGAGGGGATTATAGAGGGGGAGGTGAGGGAGTGAGGGGATTATAGAGGGGAGGTGAGGGAGTGAGGGGATTATAGAGCGGGAGGGGAGGGAGTGAGGGGACTATAGAGGGGGAGGGGTGGGAGTGAGGGGAATATAGGGGGGAGGGGTGGGAGCGAGGGGATTATAGAGGGGGTGGTGTGGGAGTGAGGGGAATATAGGGGGGGAGGTGAGGGAGTGAGGGGATTATAGAGCGGGAGGGGTGGGAGTGAGGGGATTATAGAGGGGGGTGGTGTGGGAGTGAGGGGATTATAGAGGGGGAGGTGTGGGGGTGAGGGGATTATAGAGGGGAGGGGAGGGAGTGAGGGGAATATAGAACGGGAGGGTGTGGGGGTGAGGGGAATATAGAGGGGGAGGTGTGGGAGTGAGGGGATTATAGAGGGGGAGGTGTGTGGGTGAGGGGATTATAGAGGGGGAGGTGAGGGAGTGAGGGGATTATAGAGGGGGTGGTGTGGGAGTGAGGGGATTATAAAGGGGGAGGGGAGGGAGTGAGGGGATTATAGAGGGGGAGGGGAGGGGAGTGAGGAGATTATAGGGGGAGGGGAGGGAGTGAGGGGATTATAGAGGGGGAGGGGAGGGAGTGAGGGGATTATAGAGGAGGAGGGAGTGAGGGGATTATAGAGGGGGAGGTGAGGGAGTGAGAGGATTATAGAGGGAGAGGTGAGGAAGTGAGGGGATTATAGAGGGGGAGGGGAGGGAGTGAGGGGATTATAGAGGGGGAGGGGAGAGAGTGAGGGGATTATAGAGGGGGAGGGGAGGGAGTGAGGTGATTATAGAGGGGTAGGGGTGGGAGTGAGGGGATTATAGAGGGGGAGGTGTGGGCGTGAGGGGATTATAGAGGGGTGGGGGCGAGGGGAATATAGAGGGGGAGGGGTGTGAGTGAGGGGATTATAGAGGGGGAGGGGAGGGAGCGAGGGGATTATAGCGTGGGAGGGGAGGGTGTGAGGGGATTATAGAGGGGAGGTGTGGGAGTGAGGGGATTATAGAGGGGGAGGGGAGGGTGTGAGGGGATTATAGGGGGGAGGGGAGGGTGTGAGGGGATTATAGAGGGGGAGGTGTGGGAGTGAGGGGATTATCGAGGGTGAGGGGAGGGAGTGAGGGGATTATAGAGGGGGAGGTGAGGGAGTGAGGGGGATTATAGAGGGGTGGTGTGGGAGTGAGGGGATTATAGAGCGGGAGGGGAGGGAGTGTGGGGATTATAGAGGGGGTGGTGTGGGAGTGAGGGGAATATAGGGGAGGGGTGGGAGTGAGGGGATTATAGAGGGGGAGGTGTGGGAGTGAGGGGATTATAGAGGGGGAGGTGAGGGAGTGAGGGGATTATAGAGCGGGAGGGGAGGGAGTGAGGGGATTATAGAGGGGGAGGGGTGGGAGTGAGGGGAATATTGGGGGGAGGGGTGGGAGTGAGGGGATTATAGAGGGGAGGTGTGGGAGTGAGGGGAATATAGGGGAGGGGTGGGAGTGAGGGGATTATAGAGGGGGAGGTGTGGGAGTGAGGGGATTATAGAGGGGGAGGTGAGGGAGTGAGGGGATTATAGAGCGGGAGGGGAGGGAGTGAGGGGATTATAGAGGGGGAGGGGTGGGAGTGAGGGGAATATAGGGAGGAGGGGTGGGAGTGAGGGCATTATAGAGGGGGAGGTGTGGGAGTGAGGGGATTATAGAGGGGGTGGTGTGGGAGTGAGGGGAATATAGGGGGGGTGAGGGAGTGAGGGGATTATAGAGGGGGAGGGGAGGGAATGAGGGGATTATAGAGGGGGAGGTGAGGGAGTGAGGGAATTATAGAGGGGGTGGTGTGGGAGTGAGGGAATTATAGAGGGGGAGGGGTGGGAGTGAGGGGAATATAGGGGGAGGGGTGGGAGTGAGGGGATTATAGAGGGGGAGCTGTGGGAGTGAGGGGATTATAGAGGGGGTGGTGTGGGAGTGAGGGGAATTGAGGGGGGGAGGTGAGGGAGTGAGGGGATTATAGAGGGGGAGGGGAGGGAGTGAGGGGATTATCGAGGGGGAGGTGAGGGAGTGAGGGGATTATAGAGGGGGAGGTGAGGGAGTGAGGGGATTATAGAGCGGGAGGGGAGGGAGTGAGGGGACTATAGAGGGGGAGGGGTGGGAGTGAGGGGAATATAGGGGGGAGGGGTGGGAGTGAGGGGATTATAGAGGGGGAGGTGTCGGAGTGAGGGGATTATAGAGGGGGTGGTGTGGGAGTGAGGGGAATATAGGGGGGGAGGTGAGGGAGTGAGGGGATTATAGAGCGGGAGGGGTGGGAGTGAGGGGATTATAGAGGGGGTGGTGTGGGAGTGAGGGGATTATAGAGGGGGAGGTGTGGGGGTGAGGGGATTATAGAGGGGAGGGGAGGGAGTGAGGGGAATATAGAACGGGAGGGTGTGGGGGTGAGGGGAATATAGAGGGGGAGGTGTGGGAGTGAGGGGATTATAGAGGGGGAGGTGTGTGGGTGAGGGGATTATAGAGGGGGAGGTGAGGGAGTGAGGGGATTATAGAGGGGGTGGTGTGGGAGTGAGGGGATTATAAAGGGGGAGGGGAGGGAGTGAGGGGATTATAGAGGGGGAGGGGAGGGAGTGAGGAGATTATAGGGGGAGGGGAGGGAGTGAGGGGATTATAGAGGGGGAGGGGAGGGAGTGAGGGGATTATAGAGGAGGAGGGAGTGAGGGGATTATAGAGGGGGAGGTGAGGGAGTGAGAGGATTATAGAGGGAGAGGTGAGGAAGTGAGGGGATTATAGAGGGGGAGGGAGTGAGGGGATTATAGAGGGGGAGGGGAGAGAGTGAGGGGATTATAGAGGGGGAGGGGAGGGAGTGAGGTGATTATAGAGGGGTAGGGGTGGGAGTGAGGGGATTATAGAGGGGGAGGTGTGGGCGTGAGGGGATTATAGAGGGGTGGGGGCGAGGGGAATATAGAGGGGGAGGGGTGTGAGTGAGGGGATTATAGAGGGGGAGGGGAGGGAGCGAGGGGATTATAGCGGGGGAGGGGAGGGTGTGAGGGGATTATAGAGGGGAGGTGTGGGAGTGAGGGGATTATAGAGGGGGAGGGGAGGGTGTGAGGGGATTATAGGGGGGAGGGGAGGGTGTGAGGGGATTATAGAGGGGGAGGTGTGGGAGTGAGGGGATTATCGAGGGGGAGGGGAGGGAGTGAGGGGATTATAGAGGGGGAGGTGAGGGAGTGAGGGGATTATAGAGGGGTGGTGTGGGAGTGAGGGGATTATAGAGCGGGAGGGGAGGGAGTGTGGGGATTATAGAGGGGGTGGTGTGGGAGTGAGGGGAATATAGGGGAGGGGTGGGAGTGAGGGGATTATAGAGGGGGAGGTGTGGGAGTGAGGGGATTATAGAGGGGGAGGTGAGGGAGTGAGGGGATTATAGAGCGGGAGGGGAGGGAGTGAGGGGATTATAGAGGGGGAGGGGTGGGAGTGAGGGGAATATTGGGGGGAGGGGTGGGAGTGAGGGGATTATAGAGGGGAGGTGTGGGAGTGAGGGGAATATAGGGGAGGGGTGGGAGTGAGGGGATTATAGAGGGGGAGGTGTGGGAGTGAGGGGATTATAGAGGGGGAGGTGCGGGAGTGAGGGGATTATAGAGCGGGAGGGGAGGGAGTGAGGGGATTATAGAGGGGGAGGGGTGGGAGTGAGGGGAATATAGGGAGGAGGGGTGGGAGTGAGGGCATTATAGAGGGGGAGGTGTGGGAGTGAGGGGATTATAGAGGGGGTGGTGTGGGAGTGAGGGGAATATAGGGGGGGTGAGGGAGTGAGGGGATTATAGAGGGGGAGAGGAGGGAATGAGGGGATTATAGAGGGGGAGGTGAGGGAATTATAGAGGGGGTGGTGTGGGAGTGAGGGAATTATAGAGGGGGAGGGGTGGGAGTGAGGGGAATATAGGGGGAGGGGTGGGAGTGAGGGGATTATAGAGGGGGAGGTGTGGGAGTGAGGGGATTATAGAGGGGGTGGTGTGGGAGTGAGGGGAATTGAGGGGGGGAGGTGAGGGAGTGAGGGGATTATAGAGGGGGAGGGGAGGGAGTGAGGGGATTATCGAGGGGGAGGTGAGGGAGTGAGGGGATTATAGAGGGGGAGGTGAGGGAGTGAGGGGATTATAGAGCGGGAGGGGAGGGAGTGAGGGGATTATAGAGGGGGAGGGGTGGGAGTGAGGGGAATATAGGGGGAGGGGTGGGAGTGAGGGGATTATAGAGGGGGAGGTGTGGGAGTGAGGGGATTATAGAGCGGGTGGTGTGGGAGTGAGGGGAATATAGGGGGGAGGTGAGGGAGTGAGGGGATTATAGAGGGGGAGGTGAGGGAGTGAGGGGATTATAGAGGGGGAGGTGAGGGAGTGAGGGGATTATAGAGCGGGAGGGGAGGGAGTGAGGTGATTATAGAGGGGGAGGGGTGGGAGTGAGGGGATTATAGAGGGGGTGGTGTGGGAGTGAGGGGATTATAGAGGGGGAGGGGAGGGAGTAAGGGGATTATAGAGGGGGAGGTGTGGGGGTGAGGGGATTATAGAACGGGAGGGTGTGGGGGGTGAGGGGAATATAGAGGGGGAGGTGTGGGAGTGAGGGGATTATAGAGGGGGCGGGGAGGGAGTGAGGGGATTATAGAGGGGGAGGGGAGGGAGTGAGGGGATTATAGGGGGAGGAGAGGGAGTGAGGGGATTATAGAGGGGGAGGGGAGGGAGTGAGGGGATTATAGAGGAGGAGGGAGTGAGGGGATTATAGAGGGGGAGGTGAGGGAGTGAGAGGATTATAGAGGGAGAGGTGAGGAAGTGAGGGGATTATAGAGGGGAGGGGAGGGAGTGAGGGGATTATAGAGGGGGAGGGGAGGGAGTGAGGGGATTATAGAGGGGGAGGGGAGACAGTGAGGGGATTATAGAGGGGGAGGGGAGGGAGTGAGGTGATTATAGAGGGGGAGGGGTGGCAGTGAGGGGATTATAGAGGGGGAGGTGTGGGCGTGAGGGGATTATAGAGGGGGAGGGGTGGGGGCGAGGGGAATATAGAGGGGGAGGGGTGTGAGTGAGGGGATTATAGAGGGGGAGGGGAGGGAGTGAGGGGATTCTCTAGGGGGAGGGGAGGGAGTGAGGGGATTATAGAGGGGGAGGGGAGGGAGTGAGGGGATTATAGAGGGGGAGGGGAAGGAGTGAGGGGATTATAGAGGGGGAGGGGAAGGAGTGAGGGGATTATAGAGGGGGAGGGGTGGGAGTGAGGGGATTATAGAGGGGGAGGTGTGGGCGTGAGGGGATTATAGAGGGGGAGGGGTGGGGGCGAGGGGAATATGGAGGGGGAGGGGTGTGAGTGAGGGGATTATAGAGGGGGAGGGAGTGAGGGGATTATAGAGGGGGAGGGGAGGGAGTGAGGGGATTATAGGGGGGAGGGGAGGGAGTGAGGGGATTATAGAGGGGGAGGGGAGGGAGTGAGGGGATTATAGGGGGGAAGGGAGTGAGGGGATTATAGAGGGGGAGGGAGTGAGGGTATTATAGAGGGGGAGGGGAGGGAGTGAGGGGATTATAGAGGGGGAGGGAGTGAGGGGATTATAGAGGGGGAAGGAGTGAGGGGATTATAGAGGGGGAGGGAGTGAGGGGATTATAAAGGGGGAGGGGAGGGAGTGAGGGGATTATAGAGGGGGAGGGGAGGGTGTGATGGGATTATAGAGGGGGAGGTGAGGGGGTGAGGGGATTATAGAGCGGGAGGTGTGGGAGTGAGGGGATTATAGAGGGGGAGGGAGTGAGGGGATTATACAGGGGGAGGGGAGGGAGTGAGGGGATTATACAGGGGGAGGGGAGGGAGTGAGGGGATTATAGAGGGGGAGGGAGTGAGGGGATTATAGAGGGGGAGGGGAGGGAGTGAGGGGATTATAGAGGGGGAGGGGAGGGGGGGAGGGGATTATAGAGAGGGAGGGAGTGAGGGGATTATAGAGGGGGAGGGGAGGGAGTGAGGGGATTATAGAGGGGGAGGGGAGGGAGTGAGAGGATTATAGAGGGGGAGGGGAGGGAGTGAGGGGATTATAGAGGGGGAGGGGAGGGTGTGATGGGATTATAGAGGGGGAGGTGAGGGGGTGAGGGGATTATAGAGCGGGAGGTGTGGGAGTGAGGGGATTATAGAGGGGGAGGGAGTGAGGGGATTATACAGGGGGAGGGGAGGGAGTGAGGGGATTATAGAGGGGGAGGGAGTGAGGGGATTATAGAGGGGGAGGGGAGGGAGTGAGTGGATTATAGAGGGGGAGGGGAGGGGGGGAGGGGATTATAGAGAGGGAGTGAGGGGATTATAGAGGGGGAGGGGAGGGAGTGAGGGGATTATAGAGGGGGAGGGGAGGGAGTGAGAGGATTATAGAGGGGGAGGGGAGGGAGTGAGGGGATTATAGAGGGGGAGGGGAGGGTGTGATGGGATTATAGTGGGGGAGGGGAGGGAGTGAGGGGATTATAGAGGGGGAGGGGAGGGAGTGAGGGGATTATAGTGGGGAGGGGATTATAGTGGGGGAGGGGAGGGAGTGAGGGGATTATAGAGGGGGAGGGGAGGGAGTGAGGGGATTATAGAGGGGGAGGGGAGGGTGTGATGGGATTATAGTGGGGGAGGGGAGGGAGTGAGGGGATTATAGAGGGGGAGGGGAGGGAGTGAGGGGATTATAGAGGGGGAGGGGAGGGTGTGAGGGGATTATAGGGGGGAGGGGAGGGAGTGAGGGGATTATAGAGGGGGAGGGGAGGGAGTGAGGGGATTATAGGGGGAAGGGAGGGAGTGAGGGGATTATAGAGGGGGAGGGAGTGAGGGTATTATAGAGGGGGAGGGGAGGGAGTGAGGGGATTATAGAGGGGGAGGGGAGGGAGTGAGGGGATTATAGAGGGTGAGTGGATTATGGAGGGGGGGGTGAGGGTGTGAGGGGATTATAGAGGGTGAGTGGATTATGGAGGGGGGGGTGAGGGTGTGAGGGGATTATAGAGGGTGAGTGGATTATGGAGGGGGGGGGTGAGGGTGTGAGGGGATTATATAGACACTGGAATGATTAGGTTTACCCCCCCCCCCCCACCCCCCGCCCATAACCATTAATATATCCGGATAACAAAACTACATCAATCTCTTGTTTAAACATGAATTGCCGAGTCTCCACTCTGTCCGTGTTTTTAATCACTCCGGAACTGTCTGCTTCTCATGTTTCGACAATAGCCTCTGGTTCCCGACTCCCCAGCCAGTGACAGTTCTTTCTGCCGATCTCCCCTATCTGTACTCCCCTCCATATCTTGGAAAGGAGGCTGAAACTGGACCCAGCCACTTGGCGTGTTCTCGACAAATCTGACCTAATTCGTACATGGCCTCCTGCTGCTCTGATCTCTTTTGTTCTTTTGCGGAAACGGAGTGTCGGACAAGTACTGTCACTGGACTAATAATCCAGAGACCCGGGGCAATGCTGTGGATTCAAATCACACCACAGCAGGTGGTGGAATTTAAACTCAATAAAACATCTTGAATCAAAAAGGGCCGATATCTGAGGGTTACAGGGCTGGAGGCGGTTCCAAAGAGGGAGGTTTGTAAACTAGGCGGAGAATTTGAAAACGCACTGTCAGCCAGGAGTCGATGTACGTGCCCTGGTTCACCATCGGAGATGCCAGGGCAACAGTTTTCCCTCTCTCCTGTCCCGCCCTGTACCATCTTGTTCTGTGAACACAGTCTGACTCACAGCTCAAAATAGCTAACTATATTTAAAGATACCAGCTGATTGCACCTTGATACAGGCTGCAAGTAGCTCAGGCAGAACACACCAAAGACTCGAGGTTTGTGGGCGAACTCTCCATATCGAGTCCCATTGTGACTCAGCTGGGAAGCTATGCCCCCCTCCCCGCCTACTGCCTTCACGCCAGAGGACAGAGTTACCTACACTGGCCTTTCATTCCAACCTGCTGCATACACCATCATTCTACTCTCTCACTAACCCGAATCATTAACATTTAATCTGATCCATTAACCTTTAAATATTCAGAAGAACTTTCCTCAGTTTAGGTTAAGAAGCGACTTGGTCTTTAATGTAGATATTTACAACCTGACATTGTGTGTGTCGCCCACTTGAACAGGAAACTCTGCCATTCTGTTCCTCTGTCCGAAATGGAGAACTTCACATTTATCCACGTTATACTGCATTTGCCTTGTATTTGTCCATTCACTCAACTTGTTTAAATCACCTTGAAGCCCCTTAACATCCCCTCACCACGTTTTGTGTCGTCAGCAAACTTGGAAATACTCCTTTTGGTACCCTCGTCCAAATCATTGATTTACCTTGTGAGGCCCGAGCACTGATCCCGATACCCCACTAGTCACTGCCTGCCACGTTTGAAAATGGCCCATTATCATAGATCATAGAATAGATCATAGAATGTACAGTGCAGAAGGAGGCCATTCAGCCCAGCGAGTCTGCACAAGCCCTTGGAAAGAGCGCCCTACCTAGGCCCCTACCTCCACCCTATCGCCAGACCTCCACCCTATCCCCGCAGCCCCACCGTACCATTTCTGCACACTAAGTGCAATTTATCTTGGCCAATCCACCTAACCTGCACGTCTTTGGACTGTGGGAGGAAACCGGAGCACCCGGAGGAAACCCACGCAGGCACGGGGAGAAGGTGCAGACTCCGCACAGACAGTGACCCAAGCCGGAATTGAACCTGGGACCCTGGAGTTGTGAAGCAACTGTGCTAACCACTGTGTTACCGTGCTGCCTGGTATGTTGTGCCCTTTATGACTTCAGGATGTCTCAAAGTGCTTTTCAGCCAAAACAGTACGTTTAAAGCAGCATGGTAGCACAGTGGTTAGCACTGTTGCTTCACAGCGCCAGAGTCCCAGGTTCGATTCCCCACTGGGTCACTGCCTGTGCGGGGTCTGCACGCTCTCCCCGTGTCTGCGTGGGTTTCCTCCGGGTGCTCCGGTTTCCTCCCACAAGTCCTGAAAGACGTGCTGTTAGGTGAATTGGACATTCTGAATTCTCCCTCTGTGTACCCGAACAGGTGCCGGAGTGTGGCGACTAGGGGCTTTTCACAGTAACTTCATTGCAGTGTCAATGTAAGCCAACTTGTGACAATAAAGATTATTATTAATTTAAAGTGTATTTACTGTCATGATGTAAAAACACAGCAGTGAAAATGTGCACTGCAAGCTCCCACAGTCATGTGATAATGACCAGGTAATCCATCTTAGTGATGCTGGCTGAGGGATAAGTTGATGGAGAACTTTACTTCTCTCAGGATCATACAACACTGAAGGCCATTCAGCCCATTGCACCATGCCGGATTCTCCCACTTCCATGCACATTTCTCCGTTTTAAGTGTCCTTTTCCCTTTTGAAAGTTCCTGTTGACTTTACCTCCAGCATCTGTTCAGGAAGATTGCTTAATTCAATTCACAGAGAGCCTTTCCCGAACCTGTGTCCTCTGATTACCAAGACCTTGCAATTCTTCAAATAATGCCTGTGGGACCTTTTCCCATTCACCTGAGAGAGCTGATGAGGCCCTGGTTTAATCTCTCGTCTGAAAGATGCCGCTTCCAAGCGTGCGTCGCACCCTCACCCTCACTGCTGAGTCAATGTGCTCAATCTCTGCAGTGGGATTTAAATCCACGCATGGGGTTCTGACTCAGAGGTGGGAGGGCTTCCTCCTGAGTGACAGGACCAAGCGCGAGGGAAACGTCACACTGGAGGTCACACAAACTTGACCTCGTCTTGGGAAATAAGGAAGGGCAAGTGACAGAAGTGCTAGTGAGAGATCACTTTGGGACAAGTGATCATAACTCCATTAGTTTTAAGATAGCTATGGAGAATGATAGGTCTGGCCCAAGAGTTAAAATTCTTAATTGGGGCAAGGCCAATTTTGATGGTATCAGACAGGAACTTGCAGAGGTAGATTGGGGGAGACTGTTGGCAGGCAAAGGTACGGCTGGTAAATGGGAGGCTTTTAAAAATGTGTTAACCAGGGTGCAGGGTAAGCACATTCCCTTTAGAGTGAAGGGCAAGGCTGGTAGAAGTAGGGAACCCTGGATGACTCGAGATATTGAGACTCTGGTCAAAAAGAAGAAGGAGGCATATGACGTACATAAGCAACTGGGATCAAGTGGATCCCTTGAAGAGTATAGAGATTGTCGAAATAGAGTTAAGAGGGAAATCAGGAGGGCAAAAAGGGGACATGAAATTGCTTTGGCAAATAATGCAAGGGAGAATCCAAAGAGATTCTACAAATACATAAAGGGGAAAAGAGTAACTAGGGACAGAGTAGGGCCTCTTAAGGATCAATAAGGGCATCTATGTGCAGAGCCACAAGAGTTGGGTGAGATCCTGAATGAATATTTCTCATCGGTATTCACGGTGGAGAAAGGCATGGATGTTAGGAAGCTAAGGGAAATAAATAGTGATGTCTTGAGAAGTGTGCATATTACAGAGGAGGAGGTGCTGGAAGTCTTAAAGCGCATCAAGGTAGATAAATCCCCGGGACCTGATGAAATGTATCCCAGGATGTTGTGGGAGGCTAGGGAGGAAATTGCGGGTCCCCTAACCGAGATATTTGAATCATCGGCAGCCACAGGTGAGGTGCCTGAAGATTGGAGAGTGGCGAATGTTGTGCCCTTGTTTAACAAGGGCAGCAGGGAAAAGCCTGGGAACTACAGACCGGTGAGCCTAACGTCTGTAGTAGGTAAGTTGCTAGAAGGTATTCTGAGAGACAGGATCTACAAGCATTTAGAGAGGCAAGGACTTATTCGGGGCAGTCAGCATGGCTTTGTGCGTGGAAAATCATGTCTCACAAATTTGATTGAGTTTTTTGAGGGGGTGACCAAGAAGGTAGATGAGGGCAGTGCAGTAGACGTTGTCTACATGGACTTTAGCAAAGCCTTTGACAAGGTACCGCATGGTAGGTTGTTGCAGAAGGTTAAAGCTAACGGGATCCAGGGTGAGGTTGCCAATTGGATTCAAAATTGGCTGGACGACAGAAGGCAGAGGGTGGTTGTAGAGGGTTGTTTTTCAAACTGGAGGTCTGTGACCAGTGGTGTGCCTCAGGGATCGGTGCTGGGTCCACTGATATTTGTGATTTATATTAATGATTTGGATGAGAATTTAGGAGGCATGGTTAGTAAGTTTGCAGATGACACCAAGATTGGTGGCACAGTGGATAGTGAAGAAGGTTATCTAGGATTGCAACGGGATCTTGATCAATTAGGCCAGTGGGCCGACGAATGGCAGATGGAGTTTAATTTAGATAAATGTGAGGTGATGCATTTTGGCAGATCGAATCAGGCCAGGACCTACTCAGTTAATGGTATGGTGTTGGGGAGAGTTATAGAACAAAGAGATCTAGGAGTACAGGTTCATAGCTCCTTGAAGGTGGAGTCGCAGGTGGACAGGGTGGTGAAGAAGGCATTCGGCATGCTTGGTTTCATTGGTCAGAACATTGAATACAGGAGTTGGGATGTCTTGTTGAAGTTGTACACGACATTGGTACGGCCACACTTGGAATACTGTGTGCAGTTCTGGTCACCCTATTATAGAAAGGATATTATTAAACTGGAAAGAGTGCAGAAAAGATTTACTAGGATGTTGCCGGGACTTGATGGTTTGAGTTATAAGGAGAGGCTGGATAGACTGGGACTTTTTTCTTTGGAGCGTAGGAGGCTTAGGGGTGATCTTATAGAGGTCTATAAAATAATGAGGGGCATAGATAAGGTAGATAGTCAACATCTTTTCCCAAAGGTAGGGGAGTCTAAAACTAGAGGGCATAGGTTTAAGGTGAGAGGGGAGAGATTCAGAAGGGCCCAGAGGGGCAATTTCTTCACTCGGAGGGTAGTGAGTGTGTGGAATGGGCTGCCAGAGGTAGTAGTAGAGGCGGGTACAATTGTGTCTTTTAAAAAGCATTTAGATAGTTACATGGGTAAGATGGGTATAGAGGGTTATGGGCCAAGTGCGGGCAACTGGGACTAGCTTAATGGTAAAAACTGGGCGGCATGGACTGGTTGGGCCGAAGGGCCTGTTTCCATGCTGTAAACTTCTATGATTCTATGGAGGTGTGCAGCTCGCTATAGCGGTGGGCTGTCAAGTGACCTGTAGTCCCACCCTCAGCGACGGTACTGAACCCACCCCCATCACAATGACCCACCACCTGCCAGGGTGACTGGGATACTGCAGGCCTGCCCAGCTCAGTCTGGGACACCCTGCCTGCCAGAGCATTTACTCGCCGTCACTCACCCAGTACCAGTTAGTGCCTTCCAGCCACCTAGCCACACACTAAATCCCAGGATCCCCTCCCCCATCATGATGTCAATGTTCACTGGCACATACTGAGATCTCTTCCCACCCTACCCATCACCACCACTCACCCACAAACACTGCAGAGTGCCGCAGTCGCCAGAACCCGTCCCATCCGCAGCTCCCTAAGACTCAGAATTCTTGGATTGATTGTATGGGGAATTGTAGGAACTGATGGTCACATAGTGTGTGTCACAGCTCGAGTGCCCTACGCCAGTCTGTGAGCCCAGTGGGACTCCGGAAGGATGGTATTCCAGTCTACGCCCAGTTGAAGAGGGGATGCCGATTGATTGAAAGGGCCGCTCTGGCAATGGAGCCTCAGCATAGGGCCAAGCCATTGGGCTTAACTCTCTCCAAGTGGCTCCCTTGTGCTGAGCACCGTGGTCCATCACCTGCTCTATTACAACATCAAATCATTGCACCCAATCGCTAACACATAACCCATCCATACCTCCTGCAGGTCCAGCCTGAATGACCTGCTCCCCCTTTGGGGAACAGCCAGTAACCGAGCTAACACACGACTGGCTTCCTCCCATTCCAATTCCCCGCGGATAACAAGCAACACACAGGATCGCCTCACACTCCACACCTGGGTACGGCCAAGTGTAGTACGCGGGCTTTGTTAAGGTGCATCGTGAGGACAGGTTACACTGACTCTGCTCGTACTGCCTCCAGTTTGGAAGATTCCGAGATGTCTAGTTGGGTGTAAGCTGATTGAAGGAGTTGACAGGTCAGAGAAACGGTTTCAGCTGGGATGAGAATCCAGACCCTTCAAATGGGAGCGAGGCTGTTCAGGGCTGGTCAGGTATCCTCCTTCACACAAATGCTAGCAGAGATCCGGGACTCACTGCCTACAAAGCTGTGGTAGCTGGGCATTCATTATAAAATTCTCAACTGAGCTGCAGAGATTTTTGTTAGGTAAGCGGTTTAAGGGTCATGGGTCAACATAGAAATCGGCCATGATGTAATTGGATACGTGGAGAGGCTGGAGGGGCTGAATGGTGGTGTTCTGTCCCTCAGCCACACTGCACAGACCTGGGACTATGCTGATCTGCACTTCACCAAGACAAGCCTTTCCCACAGGCCCATCCCCACGGAGCATGGTTCATTGTAACAGTCAGCAACCACCTTGGTGTGGGCCCAACCCTCTGTTATCGGGTAATCAGCTGAAGGAAGCTTTTCTGTCTCACCCAATGCTCCCTCCTAGATTCCTGTTGCTGATCACAGGGATTGGAATGCCGCTCAGCCAGAGCGCAGAGTCATTAACCAAAACTGCCATAAACCACAAGCTCACGTGAACATCCACCAGGTTCAGCTTTAACCCTTTCGTCCCGGAAACTATATCCAGCTTTGAAAATGCCTAAAGCGTTCTGATAGCTGAGAGAGGAGAGTTAGTCAGAGACTATCGCTGTGTGTGGGTCGTGTCTCTGCCTCTGAATGTCTCTCTCACTGAAAATGAAAATCGCTTATTGTCACAAGTTGGCTTCAATGAAGTTACTGTGAAAAGCCCCTAGTCGCCACATTCCGGTGCCTGTTCGGGGAGGCTGGTACGGGAATTGAACCGTGCTGCTGGCCTGCCTTGGTCTGCTTTCAAAGCCAGCAATTTAGCCCTGTGCTAAACCAGCCCCTGTGCATCTGCCCACTGCTGCTCTCTGAACTCTGTATTTAGATGAATGATTTCCTGCGCTCACACTATAGTCCAGTCTGAAGCTACCTGCAGTGTTTTAATATCCAGTTGCTGCATTTAACTAGCACCGTGATAATCAGCGGTCACCTCTGCCCCTGGGCAGAGCAGCCACAATCTGTCCCCGTAACCCAGATTCGACATGAGATCCACCCCCAGGATCTCCTGTCCCTACTTCCCACCCTCAGAATTAACCCCCCCTCCAGACACTCAGATATCCCCCCTCCCCCGCACTCAGATATCCCCCCCTCCCCCCGCACTCAGATATCCCGCTCCCCCACTCAGATATCCCCCTCCCCCCACACTCGGGTATCCCCCTCCCCCACTCAGATATCCCCCTCCCCACACTCAGATATCCCCCCGCACTCATATCCCCCTCCCCGCACTCAGATATCCCGCTCCCCCACTCAGATATCCCCCTCCCCCACTCAGATATCCCCTCCCCCCACACTCAGATATCCCCCCGCACTCATATCCCCCTCCCCGCACTCAGATATCCCCCTCCCCCACTCAGATATCCCCCTCCCCCCGCACTCAGATATCCCCCTACCCCCGCACTCAGATATCCCCCTCCCCCGCACTCAGGTATCCCCCCTCCCCCCCCGCACTCAGATATCCCCCGCACTCAGATATCCCCCTCCCCCACTCAGATATCCCCCTCCCCCGCACTCAGATATCCCCCTCCTCCCGCACTCAGATATCCCCCTCCCCCACCCAGATATCCCCCCTCCCCCCGCACTCAGATATCCCCCTCCCCCACTCAGATATGCCCCCTCCCCCTGCACTCAGATATCCCCCTCCCCCCACACTCAGATATCCCCCCGCACTCAGATATCCCCCTCCAGACACTCAGATATCCCCCTCCCCCCGCACTCAGATATCCCCCCCTCCAGACACTCAGATATCCCCCTCCCCCCGCACTCAGATATCCCCCCCTCCAGGCACTCAGATATCCCCCTCCCCCGCACTCAGTTATCCCCCTCCCCCGCACTCAGATATCCCCCTCCCCCGCACTCAGATATCCCCCTCCCCCCGCACTCAGATATCAACCTCCCCCGCACTCAGATATCCCCCTCCCCCCGCACTCAGATATCCCCCTCCCCCCGCACTCAGATATCCCCCTCCCCGCACTCAGATATCCCCCTCCCCCCGCACTCAGATATCCCCCTCCCCCGCACTCAGATATCCCCCCGCACTCAGATATCCCCCTCCCCCCGCACTCAGGTATCCGCCCCCTGGTTCCAGTTGGCTGTGACATGATGCAAGGTAGCAATGGGGGAACGTGGTGAGGTTGGGTTGCTACTTGTGGCCTGGAAGGTGAAGCGGGGGGACAGAGAGATTGAGAGTAGAGAGGGGATGGGAGAGGGGGAGAGGAGGAATGGGGATGGGAGTGGCGATGGGAGAGGGGGAAAAAGTGCTGTTAGGGAAAATGGAAACAGTGGTGGGGGTGACAAAGGGGGAAGGAGAGTAGGGGCAGGCAGTTTGAGTAATGGGGGGCAGGCTGTGTATTGGGGGGCAGGTTGTGCAGTGGAGGGGCAGATTATGTATGGGGGGCAGGTTGTGTATGGGGGGCAGGTTGAATAGTGGGGGGGGTTGTGTATTGGGAGGGTTGTGAATTGCAGGGGGGTTGTGTATTGGGAGATTCTGTATTGGGGTTGTGTATTGGGGTTGTGTATTGGGGGTTGTGTATTGGAGGTGTTGTGTATTGGGGGTTGTGTTTTGGGGGTTGTGTATTGGTGTGGTTGTGTATCGGGAGGTTGTGTATCGGGTTGGGTTGTGTATCGGGTTGGATTGTGTATTGGGTGGGGTGGGTTGTGTATTGGGTGGGGTTGTGTATTGGGTGGGGTTGTGTATTGGGTTGGGTTGTGTATTAGGGGTTGTGTATTGGGTGCAATTGTGTATTGGGTTGAGTTGTGTATTGGGGGTTGTGTATTGGGGTTGTGTATTAGGTGGGGTTGTGTATTTGGTTGGGTTGTGTATTGGGGTTGTGTATTTAGGGTTGTGTATTTGGTGTGTTGTGTATTTGGTGTGTTGTGTATTGGGGGTGTTGTGTATTGGGGGTGTTGTGTATTGGGGGCTGTGTATTGGAGGGATTGTGTATTGGAGGGATTGTGTATTGGAGGGATTGTGTATTGGGGAGTTGTGTATTGGGGGTTGTGTACTGGGGGTTGTGTATTGTGGGGAGAATTGTGTATTGGGGTTGTGTATTGTGGGGAGGGTTGTGTATTGGGGGTTGTGTATTGTGGGGGTTGTGTATTGGGGGGGTTGTGTATTGGGGGTTGTGTATTGGGGGTTGTGTATTGGGGGTTGTGTATTGGGGGGTTGTGTATTGGGGGGTTGTGTATTGGGGGGTTGTGTATTGGGGGGTTGTGTATTGGGGGTTGTGTATTGGGGGGCTGTGTATTGGGGGGGCTGTGTATTGGGGGGTGTATGGGGGGGTGTATTGGGGGGCTGTGTATTGGGGGGGCTGTGTATTGTGGGGGTTGTGTATTGGGGGGGCTGTGTATTGGGGGGGTGTATTGGGTGGCTGTGTATTGGGGAGCTGTGTATTGGGGGGCTGTGTATTGGGGGGCTGTGTATTGGGGGGTGTATTGGGGGGCTGTGTATTGGGGGGCTGTGTATTGGGGGGGTGTATTGGGGGGTGTATTGGGGGGTGTATTGGGGGTGTGTATTGGGGGTGTGTATTGGGGGGGGGGGTGTATTGGGGGGATGTGTATTGGGGGGTTGTGTATTGGGGGGTTGTGTATTGGGGGGTTGTATATTGGGGGGGTTGTGTATTGGGGGGGTTGTGTATTGGGGGGGTTGTGTATTGGGGGGGTTGTGTATTGGGGGGGTTGTGTATTGGGGGGTTGTGTATTGGGGTTGTGTATTGGGGGGCTGTGTATTGGGGGGGTTGTGTATTGGGGGGGTTGTGTATTGGGGGGGTTGTGTATTGGGGGGGTTGTGTATTGGGGGGTTGTGTATTGGGGGGCTGTGTATTGGGGGGCTGTGTATTGGGGGGCTGTGTATTGGGGGGCTGTGTATTGGGGGGCTGTGTATTGGGGGGGTTGTGTATTGGGGGGGTTGTGTATTGGGGGGGTTGTGTATTGGGGGGTTGTGTATTGGGGGGGTTGTGTATTGGGGGGGTTGTGTATTGGGGGGGTTGTGTATTGGGGGGGTTGTGTATTGGGGGGGTTGTGTATTGGGGGGGTTGTGTATTGGGGGGGTTGTGTATTGGGGGGGTTGTGTATTGGGGGGGTTGTGTATTGGGGGGGTTGAGTATTGGGGGGGTTGAGTATTGGGGGG
Source organism: Scyliorhinus torazame (assembly GCF_047496885.1). NCBI lineage: Eukaryota > Metazoa > Chordata > Chondrichthyes > Carcharhiniformes > Scyliorhinidae > Scyliorhinus > Scyliorhinus torazame. The sequence continues at coordinate 4,951,558 of NC_092716.1, forward strand.
GTTGAGTATTGGGGGGGTTGAGTATTGGGGGGGTTGAGTATTGGGGGGGTTGAGTATTGGGGGGGTTGTGTATTGGGGGGCTGTGTTTTGGGGGACTGTGTATTGTGGGGGGGGAGCCGGGTTGTCACGTGTACAGGGTTAATGTTTCTCACAGCAGCAGCTACAGGGATCAAACCCTCGGTCACTGAAATCCCCGATGGGAGTTAGGGAGACTGCGTCAGCCACACCCAGTGCCTGGGCATCTTCACACTGCCCTCAGGGGGCAGCTGCTTCTCCCCAAGGGAAGGGAAAAGTGGGGTGATAGGTTTGAGGAACCTCAAAGGGGAACAGCAAAGTGACGAGGGGAACACAGGGAGCAAAGGCTGAGGAACTGTGAGTCCCTGAGCCTGACTGCTCACAGGGTCAAGCTGCTCCACTTGCAGGACGACACTGCCACCTCCTGGACAGAAAGATCATCCCTATCACAGACACGTAAGAGTAAAACATTTATATAGCACCCGTTCTTTAACACTGTAAAACCTCTCAGGGCGTTTCATAGTTGTGTCATCAAAAACACAATTTGTCAATGGGCTAGATGAAGGGTTCGGACAGATGCTCAGGTCAAGCAGAGGAGTGTCTTAATGGATTGGGGGTGGAAATATTGAAGGAGGGAATTCGGGAGTTTAAATCCCAGGCCAAGCAAGCCAACAGAGCATTAAAATCAGGGCTGTCTTTGAGGCCGGGATCAGTAAAGTGCCAAGACCTCCGACGGCTTATATAGCACCTTTCACAATCTCAGGACATCACAGCCAATGATGTAAAGTAGTAACGCAGGAAATGTGACAGCCAATGTGTGCACAGGAGGATCCGGCAAACAGCAATGTGAGATAATCTGGCATGTTAACTGGGCAGAAACATTGGCCAGGACACAGGGGGATATTGCCTGTGCTGCTCTGTGAAATGTTGCATTTCCACCCACCTCCGACAGCGCAGCACTCCCTGGGTACCGCACTGCAGACTCCTCCGACAGCGCAGCACTCCCTGGGTACCTCACTGCAGACTCCTCCGACAGCGCAGCACTCCCTGGGTACCGCACTGCAGACTCCTCCGACAACGCAGCACTCCCTGGGTACCGCACTGCAGACTCCACCTCCGACAGCGCAGCACTCCCTGGGTACCGCACTGCAGACTCCACCTCCGACAGCGCAGCACTCCCTGGGTACCGCACTGCAGACTCCTCCGACAGCGCAGCACTCCCTGGGTACCTCACTGCAGACTCCTCCGACAGCGCAGCACTCCCTGGGTACCTCACTGCAGACTCCACCTCCGACAGCGCAGCACTCCCTGGGTACCGCACTGCAGACTCCACCTCCGACAGCGCAGCACTCCCTGGGTACCTCACTGCAGACACCACCTCCGACAACGCAGCACTCCCTGGGTACCTCACTGCAGACTCCTCCGACAGCGCAGCACTCCCTGGGTACCGCACTGCAGACTCCACCTCCGACAGCGCAGCACTCCCTGGGTACCTCACTGCAGCCACCTCCGACAACGCAGCACTCCCTGGGTACCTCACTGCAGACACCACCTCCGACAACGCAGCACTCCCTGGGTACCTCACTGCAGACACCACCTCCGACAACGCAGCACTCCCTGGGTACCTCACTGCAGACTCCTCCGACAGCGCAGCACTCCCTGGGTACCGCACTGCAGACTCCACCGACAACGCAGCACTCCCTGGGTACCGCACTGCAGACACCTCCGACAACGCAGCACTCCCTGGGTACCGCACTGCAGACTCCACCTCCGACAGCGCAGCACTCCCTGGGTACCTCACTGCAGACTCCTCCGACAACGCAGCACTCCCTGGGTACCGCACTGCAGACTCCTCCGACAGCGCAGCACTCCCTGGGTACCTCACTGCAGACTCCTCCGACAACGCAGCACTCCCTGGGTACCTCACTGCAGACTCCACCTCCGACAGCGCAGCACTCCCTGGGTACCTCACTGCAGACTCCTCCGACAACGCAGCACTCCCTGGGTACCGCACTGCAGACTCCACCTCCGACAGCGCAGCACTCCCTGGGTACCTCACTGCAGACTCCTCCGACAGCGCAGCACTCCCTGGGTACCTCACTGCAGACTCCTCCGACAACGCAGCACTCCCTGGGTACCTCACTGCAGACTCCTCCGACAACGCAGCACTCCCTGGGTACCGCACTGCAGACTCCTCCGACAACGCAGCACTCCCTGGGTACCGCACTGCAGACTCCTCCGACAGCGCAGCACTCCCTGGGTACCTCACTGCAGACTCCATCGACAACGCAGCACTCCCTGGGTACCGCACTGCAGACTCCACCGACAACGCAGCACTCCCTGGCTACCTCACTGCAGACTCCTCCGACAGCGCAGCACTCCCTGGGTACCTCACTGCAGACTCCTCCGACAGCGCAGCACTCCCTGGGTACCGCACTGCAGACTCCTCCGACAGCGCAGCACTCCATGGGTACCTCACTGCAGACTCCACCTCCGACAGCGCAGCACTCCCTGGGTACCTCACTGCAGACTCCTCCGACAACGCAGCACTCCCTGGGTACCTCACTGCAGACTCCTCCGACAGCGCAGCACTCCCTGGGTACCTCACTGCAGACTCCTCCGACAGCGCAGCACTCCCTGGGTACCTCACTGCAGACTCCACCTCCGACAGCGCAGCACTCCCTGGGTACCGCACTGCAGACTCCACCTCCGACAGCGCAGCACTCCCTGGGTACCTCACTGCAGCCACCTCCGACAACGCAGCACTCCCTGGGTACCTCACTGCAGACTCCTCCGACAGCGCAGCACTCCCTGGGTACCGCACTGCAGACTCCACCTCCGACAGCGCAGCACTCCCTGGGTACCTCACTGCAGCCACCTCCGACAACGCAGCACTCCCTGGGTACCTCACTGCAGACACCACCTCCGACAACGCAGCACTCCCTGGGTGCCTCACTGCAGACACCACCTCCGACAACGCAGCACTCCCTGGGTACCTCACTGCAGACTCCTCCGACAGCGCAGCACTCCCTGGGTACCGCACTGCAGACTCCACCGACAACGCAGCACTCCCTGGGTACCGCACTGCAGACACCTCCGACAACGCAGCACTCCCTGGGTACCGCACTGCAGACTCCACCTCCGACAGCGCAGCACTCCCTGGGTACCTCACTGCAGACTCCTCCGACAACGCAGCACTCCCTGGGTACCGCACTGCAGACTCCTCCGACAGCGCAGCACTCCCTGGGTACCTCACTGCAGACTCCTCCGACAACGCAGCACTCCCTGGGTACCTCACTGCAGACTCCACCTCCGACAGCGCAGCACTCCCTGGGTACCTCACTGCAGACTCCTCCGACAACGCAGCACTCCCTGGGTACCGCACTGCAGACTCCACCTCCGACAGCGCAGCACTCCCTGGGTACCTCACTGCAGACTCCTCCGACAGCGCAGCACTCCCTGGGTACCTCACTGCAGACTCCTCCGACAACGCAGCACTCCCTGGGTACCTCACTGCAGACTCCTCCGACAACGCAGCACTCCCTGGGTACCGCACTGCAGACTCCTCCGACAACGCAGCACTCCCTGGGTACCGCACTGCAGACTCCTCCGACAGCGCAGCACTCCCTGGGTACCTCACTGCAGACTCCATCGACAACGCAGCACTCCCTGGGTACCGCACTGCAGACTCCACCGACAACGCAGCACTCCCTGGCTACCTCACTGCAGACTCCTCCGACAGCGCAGCACTCCCTGGGTACCTCACTGCAGACTCCTCCGACAGCGCAGCACTCCCTGGGTACCTCACTGCAGACTCCTCCGACAGCGCAGCACTCCCTGGGTACCTCACTGCAGACACCACCTCCGACAACGCAGCACTCCCTGGGTACCTCACTGCAGACTCCTCCGACAGCGCAGCACTCCCTGGGTACCGCACTGCAGACTCCACCTCCGACAGCGCAGCACTCCCTGGGTACCTCACTGCAGCCACCTCCGACAACGCAGCACTCCCTGGGTACCTCACTGCAGACACCACCTCCGACAACGCAGCACTCCCTGGGTACCTCACTGCAGACACCACCTCCGACAACGCAGCACTCCCTGGGTACCTCACTGCAGACTCCTCCGACAGCGCAGCACTCCCTGGGTACCGCACTGCAGACTCCACCGACAACGCAGCACTCCCTGGGTACCGCACTGCAGACACCTCCGACAACGCAGCACTCCCTGGGTACCGCACTGCAGACTCCACCTCCGACAGCGCAGCACTCCCTGGGTACCTCACTGCAGACTCCTCCGACAACGCAGCACTCCCTGGGTACCGCACTGCAGACTCCTCCGACAGCGCAGCACTCCCTGGGTACCTCACTGCAGACTCCTCCGACAACGCAGCACTCCCTGGGTACCTCACTGCAGACTCCACCTCCGACAGCGCAGCACTCCCTGGGTACCTCACTGCAGACTCCTCCGACAACGCAGCACTCCCTGGGTACCGCACTGCAGACTCCACCTCCGACAGCGCAGCACTCCCTGGGTACCTCACTGCAGACTCCTCCGACAGCGCAGCACTCCCTGGGTACCTCACTGCAGACTCCTCCGACAACGCAGCACTCCCTGGGTACCTCACTGCAGACTCCTCCGACAACGCAGCACTCCCTGGGTACCGCACTGCAGACTCCTCCGACAACGCAGCACTCCCTGGGTACCGCACTGCAGACTCCTCCGACAGCGCAGCACTCCCTGGGTACCTCACTGCAGACTCCATCGACAACGCAGCACTCCCTGGGTACCGCACTGCAGACTCCACCGACAACGCAGCACTCCCTGGCTACCTCACTGCAGACTCCTCCGACAGCGCAGCACTCCCTGGGTACCTCACTGCAGACTCCTCCGACAGCGCAGCACTCCCTGGGTACCGCACTGCAGACTCCTCCGACAGCGCAGCACTCCATGGGTACCTCACTGCAGACTCCTCCGACAACGCAGCACTCCCTGGGTACCTCACTGCAGACTCCACCTCCGACAGCGCAGCACTCCCTGGGTACCTCACTGCAGACTCCACCTCCGACAGCGCAGCACTCCCTGGGTACCTCACTGCAGACTCCTCCGACAACGCAGCACTCCCTGGGTACCGCACTGCAGACTCCTCCGACAGCGCAGCACTCCCTGGGTATCGCACTGCAGACTCCACCTCCGACAGCGCAGCACTCCCTGGGTACCTCACTGCAGACTCCTCCGACAGCGCAGCACTCCCTGGGTACCTCACTGCAGCCACCTCCGACAGCGCAGCACTCCCTGGGTACCGCACTGCAGACTCCTCCGACAGCGCAGCACTCCCTGGGTACCGCACTGCAGACTCCTCCGACAGCGCAGCACTCCCTGTGTACCTCACTGCAGACTCCTCCGACAGCGCAGCACTCCCTGGGTACCGCACTGCAGACTCCTCCGACAGCGCAGCACTCCCTGGGTACCGCACTGCAGACTCCTCCGACAGCGCAGCACTCCCTGGGTACCGCACTGCAGACTCCACCTCCGACAACGCAGCACTCCCTGGGTACCGCACTGCAGACTCCTCCGACAGCGCAGCACTCCCTGGGTACCTCACTGCAGACTCCTCCGACAGCGCAGCACTCCCTGGGTACCGCACTGCAGACTCCTCCGACAGCGCAGCACTCCCTGGGTACCGCACTGCAGACTCCTCCGACAACGCAGCACTCCCTGTGTACCTCACTGCAGACTCCTCCGACAGCGCAGCACTCCCTGGGTACCTCACTGCAGACTCCTCCGACAGCGCAGCACTCCCTGGGTACCGCACTGCAGACTCCACCTCCGACAACGCAGCACTCCCTGGGTACCGCACTGCAGACTCCTCCGACAGCGCAGCACTCCCTGGGTATCGCACTGCAGCCACCTCCGACAGCGCAGCACTCCCTGGGTACCGCACTGCAGACTCCTCCGACAACGCAGCACTCCCTGGGTACCTCACTGCAGACTCCACCTCCGACAGCGCAGCACTCCCTGGGTACCTCACTGCAGACTCCACCTCCGACAGCGCAGCACTCCCTGGGTACCTCACTGCAGACTCCTCCGACAACGCAGCACTCCCTGGGTACCGCACTGCAGACTCCTCCGACAGCGCAGCACTCCCTGGGTATCGCACTGCAGACTCCACCTCCGACAGCGCAGCACTCCCTGGGTACCTCACTGCAGACTCCTCCGACAGCGCAGCACTCCCTGGGTATCGCACTGCAGACTCCACCTCCGACAGCGCAGCACTCCCTGGGTACCTCACTGCAGACTCCTCCGACAGCGCAGCACTCCCTGGGTACCTCACTGCAGCCACCTCCGACAGCGCAGCACTCCCTGGGTACCGCACTGCAGACTCCTCCGACAGCGCAGCACTCCCTGGGTACCGCACTGCAGACTCCTCCGACAGCGCAGCACTCCCTGGGTACCGCACTGCAGGCTCCTCCGACAGCGCAGCACTCCCTGGGTACCTCACTGCAGACTCCTCCGACAACGCAGCACTCCCTGGGTACCGCACTGCAGACTCCACCTCCGACAACGCAGCACTCCCTGGGTACCGCACTGCAGACTCCTCCGACAGCGCAGCACTCCCTGGGTATCGCACTGCAGCCACCTCCGACAGCGCAGCACTCCCTGGGTACCGCACTGCAGACTCCTCCGACAACGCAGCACTCCCTGGGTACCTCACTGCAGACTCCACCGACAACGCAGCACTCCCTGGGTACCTCACTGCAGACTCCTCCGACAACGCAGCACTCCCTGGGTACCTCACTGCAGACTCCTCCGACAACGCAGCACTCCCTGGGTACCTCACTGCAGACTCCACCGACAACGCAGCACTCCCTGGGTACCTCACTGCAGACTCCTCCGACAACGCAGCACTCCCTGGGTACCTCACTGCAGACTCCTCCGACAGCGCAGCACTCCCTGGGTACCTCACTGCAGACTCCTCCGACAGCGCAGCACTCCCTGGGTACCGCACTGCAGACTCCTCCGACAACGCAGCACTCCCTGGGTACCTCACTGCAGACTCCACCGACAACGCAGCACTCCCTGGGTACCGCACTGCAGACTCCTCCGACAGCGCAGCACTCCCTGGGTACCTCACTGCAGACTCCACCGACAACGCAGCACTCCCTGGGTACCGCACTGCAGACTCCTCCGACAACGCAGCACTCCCTGGGTACCGCACTGCAGACTCCTCCGACAACGCAGCACTCCCTGGGTACCGCACTGCAGACTCCTCCGACAACGCAGCACTCCCTGGGTACCGCACTGCAGACTCCTCCGACAACGCAGCACTCCCTGGGTACCGCACTGCAGACTCCTCCGACAACGCAGCACTCCCTGGGTACCTCACTGCAGACTCCACCTCCGACAGCGCAGCACTCCCTGGGTACCTCACTGCAGACTCCTCCGACAACGCAGCACTCCCTGGGTACCTCACTGCAGACACCTCCGACAGCGCAGCACTCCCTGGGTACCGCACTGCAGACTCCTCCGACAACGCAGCACTCCCTGGGTACCTCACTGCAGACTCCTCCGACAACGCAGCACTCCCTGGGTACCGCACTGCAGACTCCACCTCCGACAGCGCAGCACTCCCTGGGTACCTCACTGCAGACACCTCCGACAGCGCAGCACTCCCTGGGTACCTCACTGCAGACTCCTCCGACAACGCAGCACTCCCTGGGTACCTCACTGCAGACACCTCCGACAGCGCAGCACTCCCTGGGTACCGCACTGCAGACTCCTCCGACAACGCAGCACTCCCTGGGTACCTCACTGCAGACTCCTCCGACAACGCAGCACTCCCTGGGTACCGCACTGCAGACTCCACCTCCGACAGCGCAGCACTCCCTGGGTACCTCACTGCAGACACCTCCGACAGCGCAGCACTCCCTGGGTACCTCACTGCAGACTCCTCCGACAACGCAGCACTCCCTGGGTACCTCACTGCAGACACCTCCGACAACGCAGCACTCCCTGGGTACCTCACTGCAGACTCCTCCGACAACGCAGCACTCCCTGGGTACCGCACTGCAGACTCCTCCGACAGCGCAGCACTCCCTGGGTACCGCACTGCAGACTCCTCCGACAGCGCAGCACTCCCTGGGTACCGCACTGCAGACTCCACCTCCGACAGCGCAGCACTCCCTGGGTACCTCACTGCAGACACCTCCGACAGCGCAGCACTCCCTGGGTACCGCACTGCAGACTCCTCCGACAACGCAGCACTCCCTGGGTACCTCACTGCAGACTCCTCCGACAACGCAGCACTCCCTGGGTACCGCACTGCAGACTCCACCTCCGACAGCGCAGCACTCCCTGGGTACCTCACTGCAGACACCTCCGACAGCGCAGCACTCCCTGGGTACCTCACTGCAGACTCCTCCGACAACGCAGCACTCCCTGGGTACCTCACTGCAGACACCTCCGACAACGCAGCACTCCCTGGGTACCTCACTGCAGACTCCTCCGACAACGCAGCACTCCCTGGGTACCGCACTGCAGACTCCTCCGACAGCGCAGCACTCCCTGGGTACCGCACTGCAGACTCCGCCTCGGTTTCTTTGCTCAAGTACCTGGAACGGGACGTGAACCTGCCAGCTTCTGACTCGCGGGGTGAGACTGCTACTCGCTGCGGCACAGCGGGACACTGCGAGGGGTGAAGAAGGGGTTGAAAGCATAGATGTGAATTTTTTTAATCTGAGGTGTTGCAGGACTGAAGCCAATGTAGGTTACCGAGCATCGGAACAGGGTGAAGCGTGGCCCAGTTAGTGATGAGCCCAGCCAGTGAACATGACTGAGTGCATCACCGTGTAGATTTAACCGAGGGTGGTGTTGTTCTTGCCTGATTGCTCAGCTGAGCCTCTCTGCAGCAAGAGTCACTGGGTTGTAATTACAGCCAATCAGTTCAGGTTACACAAACAGGACTCCCCATCTGCCTGTGGACTGACTGACGCTGGACGAGGAGCAGAGGTCCCCGCCTGCCATCCTGGCCAACATTCCACCCTCAAACAGCATCACCAAAAATCTGGTTGCATATCTTAAATGCTGCATATGGGATCTTGGCTGCACACGGGATCTTGCTGTGTAACAGCTGCAGGGGGCTGCTACCCACACAAGTGATGTTTGCCAGGGTTCATCTGCAGGATGCAAACTATCGTCTGACGAGAAAGAAGGCTGCCAAAGTGAAAGTACATTACTGTGTGGCATTGAACACACTAACAGGAAAAGCAAACAAAAAGAAAATCAATTTCTAAAGTGCCCTTCCCGCTTCTCAGGATGTCTGAAAGCATTTTACAGCTGGTCAGCTGCTGTGACAACTCATTTACAAACACAGGAATTGAGAAGAAGCAATAGGGCCACAGTGAGATCCCACAAACAGCAACGTGACCACGGCCACATCATCAGTTTTAGTGATGTTGGTTGATAGAACAAATATTGACCAGGGCACCAGGCTGAACGCCTTTGCTCAATCTTTTATGTTCACCTGCGAGGGCAAACGGGGCCTCGGTTTACATCACATTGGACAGAAAACACCCCCAGCAGTGCTACACTCCCTCTGGAGCACCAGCCGAGGTTTTGTTAAACTGCGATGCAAGTAGCAGCAAGTCCTACACTCAGCCCAGCTGACGACATAAATCTAAACTTCAAGGGATCTGTGAGAATTCAGACATTGCAGCGAAACCCCCGAATCACTCATCAATCACATGCAAGAGATCACTAAGTGCGATTAAGAATCAAAACTGAAGCAGTGAACAAAGGAGTGTCCCGAGGCAGGGCCGAGACCACATGCTGATAACCCTCTCTCTGGAGACAGGAAACAAGAAAATGAAAGTCAAACGGGCTGAACATGGTTTCAATATTCACAGTGAAAATCACTGCTGACTTGCCAACCAAATCCTTCTAGTCACGCAAACTCCCCCCCTCACACATCCCAACACCCCCCGTACACTAATATCCCCCACACAACTGCCCCCCCACACCCACTCCCCCCCTCACACCCACTCCCCCCCTCACACCCACTTCCCCTCCCCCCCACACACCCTCTCCCCCCCCACACCCACTCCCCCCCCACACCCTCTCCCCCCCCCACACCCTCTCCCCCCCCCACACCCTCTCCCCCCCACACCCTCTCCCCCCCCACACCCTCTCCCCCCCCCACACCCTCTCCCCCCCCACACCCACTCCCCCCCACACACCCACTCCCCCCCACACACCCACTCCCCCCCCACACCCACTCCCCCCCCACACCCACTCCCCCCCACACCCACTCCCCCACCACACCCACTCCCCCCCCACACCCACTCCCCCCCCCACACATCCACTCCCCCCCCCACACATCCACTCCCCCCCCACACACCCACTCCCCCCCCACACACCCACTACCCCACACCCCCACTCCCCCCACACACCCACTCCCCCCTCACACACCCACTCCCCCCCACACACCCACTCCCCCCCACACACACCCGCTCCCCCCACACACCCACTCCCCCCCCCACACCCACTCCCCCCCCACACCCACTCCCCCCCACACACCCACTCCCCCCCACACACCCACTCCCCCCCACACACCCACTCCCCCCACACACCCACTCCCCCCACACACCCGCTCCCCCCCACACCCACTCCCCCCCCACACCCTCTCCCCCCCCACACCCACTCCCCCCCACACACCCACTCCCCCCCCACACCCACTCCCCCCCCCACACCCACTCCCCCCCCACACACCCACTCCCCCCCCACACCCACTCCCCCCCCACACACCCACTCCCCCCCACACACCCACTCCCCCCCACACACCCACTCCCCCCACACACCCACTCCCCCCCACACACCCGCTCCCCCCACACACCCACTCCCCCCCCACACCCACTCCCCCCCACACACCCACTCCCCCCCACACACCCACTCCCCCCCACACACCCACTCCCCCCCACACACCACTTTCCCCCCCCAGACCCCCCCCCCACAACCACTCCCCCCACACCCACTCCCCCCCACACCCTCTCCCCCCCACACCCACTCCCCCCCCACACCCTCTCCCCCCCCACACACCCCCCCCACACCCACTCCCCCACACCCACTCCTCCCCACACAACCCACTCCTCCCCACACACCCACTTCCCCCACACCCACTCCTCCCCACACCCACTCCCCCCCACACACCCACTCCCCCCCACACCCACTCCCCCCCACACCCACTCCCCCCCCACACATCCACTCCCCCCCCACACACCCACTCCCCCCCACACCCACTCCCCCCCACACCCACTCCCCCCCCACACACCTCCCACTTCCCCCCCCACACACCCACTCCCCCTCACACACACCCACTCCCCCCCACACACCCACTCCCCCCCCCACACCCACTCCCCCCACACACCCACTCCCCCCCACACACCCACTCCCCCCCACACACCCACTCCCCCCACACACCCACTCCCCCCACACACCCACTCCCCCCCACACCACTCCCCCCCACACACTCCCACTTCCCCCCCACACACCCACTCCCCCCTCACACACACCCACTCCCCCCCACACACCCACTCCCCCCCACACCCACTCCCCCCCCACACCCACTCCCCCCCCCACACCCACTCCCCCCACACACCCACTCCCCCCCACACACCCCACTCCCCCCCCCACACCCACTCCCCCCACACACCCACTCCCCCCCACACACCCACTCCCCCCCACACACCCACTCCCCCCACACACCCACTCCCCCCCACACACCCACTCCCCCCCACACCCACTCCCCCCCACACACTCCCACTTCCCCCCCACACACCCACTCCCCCCTCACACACACCCACTCCCCCCCACACACCCACTCCCCCCCACACCCACTCCCCCCCACACCCACTCCCCCCCACACCCACTCCCCCCACACACCCACCCCCCCCACACACCCACTCCCCCCCACACACCCACTCCCCCCACACACCCACTCCCCCCCTCACACCCACTCGCCCCCACACACCCACTCCCCCCCACACACCCACTCGCCCCCCACACACCCACTCCCCCCCCACACACACCCACTCCCCCCCACACACACCCACTCCCCCCCACACACCCGCTCCCCCCCCACACACCCGCTCCCCCCCACACACCCACTCCCCCCCCACACACCCACTCCCCCCCACACACCCACTCCCCCCCACACACCCACTCGCCCCCACACACCCACTCGCCCCCACACACCCACTCGCCCCCACACACCCACTCCCCCCCACACACCCACTCCCCCCCACACACCCACTCCCCCCCACACACCCACTCCCCCCCACACACCCACTCCCCCCCACACACCCGCTCCCCCCCACACACACCCGCTCCCCCCCACACACCAGCCTCCCCCCCACACACCCCACTCCCCCCCACACACCCACTCCCCCCCACACATCCACTCCCCCCCACACACACCCACTCCCCCCCACACACCCACTCCCCCCCCCACACACCCACTCCCCCCCCCACACACCCACTCCCCCTCCCCCCACACACCCGCCCCTCCCACACACCCGCTCCCCCCCCACACCCCCCTCACACCCACTCCCCCCCCACACCCCCCCTCACACCCACTACCCCCCACACCCCACTCCCCCCCACACCCACTACCCCCCACACCCACTACCCCCACACCCACTCCCCCCCACACACCCACTCCCCCCCACACACACCCACTCCCCCCCACCACCCACTCCCCCCACACACCCACTCCCCCCCACACATCCACTCCCCCCCACACACACCCACTCCCCCCCACACACCCCACTCCCCCCCCCCACACACCCACTCCCCCCCCCACACACCCCACTCCCCCTCCCCCCACACACCCCGCCCCTCCCACACACCCGCTCCCCCCCCCACACCCCCCCTCACACCCACTACCCCCCACACCCACTCCCCCCCACACACCCCACTCCCCCCAACACACACCCGCTCCCCCCCCTCACACCCACTCCCCCCCACACACCCACTCCCCCCCACACACCCACTCCCCCCCACACACCCACTCCCCCCCACACATCCACTCCCCCCCACACACCCACTCCCCCCCACACACCCACTCCCCCCCACACACCCGCTCCCCCCCCACACACCCGCTCCCCCCCCACACCCACTCCCCCCCCACACACCCACTCCCCCCACACACCCGCTCCCTCCCCCACACCCGCTCCCCCCCCCACACCCGCTCCCCCCCCACACCCACTCCCCCCCACACACCCACTCCCCCCCACACACACCCACTGCCCCCCACACACACCCACTCCCCCCCACACACACCCACTCCCCCCCACACACCCACTCCCCCCCACACACACCCACTCCCCCCCACACACACCCGCTCCCCCCCACACACCCGCTCCCCCCCCACACCCGCTCCCCCCACACACCCGCTCCCCCCCACACACCCGCTCCCCCCCACACACACCCACTCCCCCCACACACCCACTCCCCCCCACACACACCCACTCCCCCACACACCCACTCCCCCCCACACCCACTCCCCCCCCACACCCACTCCCCCCCCCACACCCACTCCCCCCCCACACCCACTCCCCCCCACACACCCACTCCCCCACACCCGCTCCCCCCCACACACCCGCTCCCCCCCCACACACACCCGCTCCCCCCCACACACCAGCTCCCCCCACACACCCACTCCCCCCCACACACCCACTCCCCCCCACACACCCACTCCCCCCCACACATCCACTCCCCCCCCACACACACCCACTCCCCCCCACACACCCACTCCCCCCCCACACACCCACTCCCCCTCCCCCCACACACCCGCCCCTCCCACACACCCGCTCCCCCCCACACCCCCCTCACACCCACTACCCCCCACACCCACTCCCCCCCACACACACCCGCTCCCCCCCCTCACACCCACTCCCCCCACACACCCACTCCCCCCCACACACCCACTCCCCCCCACACACCCACTCCCCCCCACACACCCACTCCCCCCCACACACCCACTCCCCCCCCACACACCCACTCCCCCCCACACACCCGCTCACCCCCACACACCCGCTCCCCCCCACACACCCGCTCCCCCCCCACACACCCGCTCCCCCCCACACACCCGCTCCCCCCCACACACCCGCTCCCCCCCCACACACCCGCTCCCCCCCCACACACCCACTCCCCCCACACACCCGCTCCCTCCCCCACACCCGCTCCCCCCCACACCCGCTCCCCCCCCCACACCCACTCCCCCCCCACACACACCCACTGCCCCCCACTCACACCCACTCCCCCCACACACACCCGCTCCCCCCCACACACACCCGCTCCCCCCCACACACACCCGCTTCCCCCCCACACACCCGCTCCCCCCACACCCGCTCCCCCCCACACACCCGCTCCCCCCCACACACCCGCTCCCCCCCACACCCCCCACACACCCGCTCCCCCCACAACACACCCCACTCCCCCCACACACCCACTCCCCCCCCCACACACACCCACTCCCCCCACACACCCACTCCCCCCCCCACACCCACTCCCCCCCCCCACACCCCACTCCCCCCCCACACCCACTCCCCCCCCCACACACCACCCACTCCCCCCCCACACCCACTCCCCCCCACACACCCACTCCCCCCCCACACCCGCTCCCTCCCCACACACACCCGCTCCCCCCCACACACCCACTCCCCCCCACACATCCACTCCCCCCCACACACACCCACTCCCCCCCACACCCACTCCCCCCCACACACCCACTCCCCCCCCACACACCCACTCCCCCCCCACACCCACTCCCCCTCCCCCCCACACACCCGCCCCTCCCACACACCCGCTCCCCCCCCACCCCCCCCCCACACCCCCCCTCACACCCACTCCCCCCCACACACCCACTCCCCCCCACACACCCACTCCCCCCACACACCCACTCCCCCCCACACACCCACTCCCCCCCCACACACCCACTCCCCCCCACACACCCACTCCCCCCACACACACCACTCCCCCCCACACACCCACTCCCCCCCACACACCCACTCCCCCCCACACACCCACTCCCCCCACACACCCACTCCCCCCCACACACCCACTCCCCCCCACACACCCACTCCCCCCCACACACCCACTCCCCCCACACACCCACTCCCCCCCACACACCCACCTCCCCCCCCACACACCCACTCCCCCCCACACACCCACTCCCCCCCACACACCCACTCCCCCCCACACACCCACTCCCCCCCACACACACCCACTCCCCCCACACACACCCACTCCCCCCACACACACCCACTCCCCCCACACACACCCACTCCCCCCCACACACACCCACTCCCCCCACACACACCCGCTCCCCCCCACACACACCCGCTCCCCCCCACACACACCCGCTCCCCACGACACACACCCGCTCCCCCCACACACCCGCTCCCCCCCACACCCGCTCCCCCCACACCCGCTCCCCCCCCACACACCCGCTCCCCCCCACACACCCGCTCCCCCCCACACACCCGCTCCCCCCACACACACCCACTCCCCCCCACACACCCACTCCCCCCCCACACCCACTCCCCCCCCACACCCACTCCCCCCCCACACCCACTCCCCCCCACACACCCACTCCCCCCCACACACCCACTCCCCCCCACACACCCACTCCCCCCCCACACCCACTCCCCCCCCACACACCCACTCCCCCCCACACACCCACTCCCCCCCACACCCACTCCCCCCCACACACCCACTCCCCCCACACACACACCCACTCCCCCCCACACACACCCACTCCCCCCCCACACCCACTCCCCCCCCACACCCACTCCCCCCCACACCCACTCCCCCCCACACCCACTCCCCCCCACACACACACATCCCAACACCCTCCGTACTAGTTCAGCAGGGGCTTGGAACCTGAATTGTAGCTCAATATCCAGGAGGTTGCGAGTAGTGAGGTCACAGCAGTGTCCCGGCCGGCGGGGGGTTTACAGTGCTGGTCTGGCTCAGTGGGCTGGACGCTGGTCTGGCTCAGTGGGCTGGACGCTGGTCTGGCTCAGTGGGCTGGACGCTGGTCTGGCTCAGTGGGCTGGACGCTGGTCTGGCTCAGTGGGCTGGACGCTGGTCTGGCTCAGTGGGCTGGACGCTGGCTCAGTGGGCTGGACGCTGGCTCAGTGGGCTGGACGCTGGTCTGGCTCAGTGGGCTGGACGCTGGTCTGGCTCAGTGGGCTGGACGCTGGTCTGGCTCAGTGGGCTGGACGCTGGTCTGGCTCAGTGGGCTGGACGCTGGTCTGGCTCAGTGGGCTGGACGCTGGCTCAGTGGGCTGGACGCTGGCTCAGTGGGCTGGACGCTGGTCTGGCTCAGTGGGCTGGACGCTGGTCTGGCTCAGTGGGCTGGACGCTGGCTCAGTGGGCTGGACGCTGGTCTGGCTCAGTGGGCTGGACGCTGGTCCGGCTCAGTGGGCTGGACGCTGGTCTGGCTCAGTGGGCTGGACGCTGGTCTGGCTCAGTGGGCTGGACGCTGGTCTGGCTCAGTGGGCTGGACGCTGGTCTGGCTCAGTGGGCTGGACGCTGGTCTGGCTCAGTGGGCTGGACGCTGGTCTGGCTCAGTGGGCTGGACGCTGGTCTGGCTCAGTGGGCTGGACGCTGGTCTGGCTCAGTGGGCTGGACGCTGGTCTGGCTCAGTGGGCTGGACGCTGGTCTGGCTCAGTGGGCTGGACGCTGGCTCAGTGGGCTGGACGCTGGCTCAGTGGGCTGGACGCTGGTCTGGCTCAGTGGGCTGGACGCTGGTCTGGCTCAGTGGGCTGGACGCTGGTCTGGCTCAGTGGGCTGGACGCTGGTCTGGCTCAGTGGGCTGGACGCTGGTTTGGCTCAGTGGGCTGGACGCTGGTTTGGCTCAGTGGGCTGGACGCTGGTCTGGCTCAGTGGGCTGGACGCTGGTCTGGCTCAGTGGGCTGGACGCTGGTCTGGCTCAGTGGGCTGGACGCTGGTCTGGCTCAGTGGGCTGGACGCTGGGCTCAGTGGGCTGGACGCTGGTCTGGCTCAGTGGGCTGGACGCTGGTTTGGCTCAGTGGGCAGGACGCTGGTCTGGCTCAGTGGGCTGGACGCTGGTCTGGCTCAGTGGGCTGGACGCTGGTCTGGCTCAGTGGGCTGGACGCTGGTCTGGCTCAGTGGGCTGGACGCTGGTCTGGCTCAGTGGGCTGGACGCTGGTCTGGCTCAGTGGGCTGGACGCTGGTCTGGCTCAGTGGGCTGGACGCTGGTCTGGCTCAGTGGGCTGGACGCTGGTCTGGCTCAGTGGGCTGGACGCTGGTCTGGCTCAGTGGGCTGGACGCTGGTCTGGCTCAGTGGGCTGGACGCTGGTCTGGCTCAGTGGGCTGGACGCTGGTTGGCTCAGTGGGCTGGACGCTGGTCTGGCTCAGTGGGCTGGACGCTGGTCTGGCTCAGTGGGCTGGACGCTGGTCTGGCTCAGTGGGCTGGACGCTGGTCTGGCTCAGTGGGCTGGACGCTGGTCTGGCTCAGTGGGCTGGACGCTGGTCTGGCTCAGTGGGCTGGACGCTGGTCTGGCTCAGTGGGCTGGACGCTGGTCTGGCTCAGTGGGCTGGACGCTGGTCTGGTTCAGTGGGCTGGACGCTGGTCTGGCTCAGTGGGCTGGACGCTGGTTTGGCTCAGTGGGCTGGACGCTGGTCTGGCTCAGTGGGCTGGACGCTGGTCTGGCTCAGTGGGCTGGACGCTGGTCTGGCTCAGTGGGCTGGACGCTGGTCTGGCTCAGTGGGCTGGACGCTGGTCTGGCTCAGTGGGCTGGACGCTGGTCTGGCTCAGTGGGCTGGACGCTGGTCTGGCTCAGTGGGCTGGACGCTGGTTTGGCTCAGTGGGCTGGACGCTGGTCTGGCTCAGTGGGCTGGACGCTGGCTCAGTGGGCTGGACGCTGGTCTGGCTCAGTGGGCTGGACGCTGGTTTGGCTCAGTGGGCTGGACGCTGGTCTGGCTCAGTGGGCTGGACGCTGGTCTGGCTCAGTGGGCTGGACACCTGGTTCCGCAGAAACAAGGCCAACAGTGTGGGTCCAATCCCGTACCGGCTGAGATTGGAGGGCGGCAACGTGGCACAGTGGTTAGCACTGCTGCCTCACAGATCCAGGGTCCCAGGTTCAATTCCAGCCTTGGGTCACTGTCTGTGCGGAGTCTGCACTTTCTCCCTGTGTCTGCGTGGGTTCCCTCCGGGTGCTCCGGTTTCCTCCCACAGTCCAAAGATGTGCAGGTTAGGTGGATCTGCCATGATAAATTGCCCCTTAGTGTCCAAAATTGCCCTTAGTGTTGGGTGGGGTTACTGGGTTATGGGGATAGGGTGGAGGTGTTGAACTTGGGTAGGGTGCTCTTTCCAAGAGCCGGTGCAGACTCGATGGGCCGAATGGCCTCCTTCTGCACTGTAAATTCTATGATAAATTGTATGAATGCCAGGAACAACTGGAATAAGGTGGGTGAACGTGCGGCATGGGTTGGTACCTGGGACTTCGATGTTGTGGCCATTTCGGAGACATGGATAGAGCAGGGACAGGAATGGTTGTTGCAGGTGCCGGGGTTTAGATATTTCAGTAAGCTCAGGGAAGGTGGTAAAAGAGGGGGAGGGGTGGCATTGTTAGTCAAGGACAGTATTACGGTGGCAGAAAGGACGTTTGATGAGGACTCGTCTACTGGGGTAGTATGGGCTGAGGTCAGAAACAGGAAAGGTGAGGTCAGGTTACCCTGTTAGGGGTTTTCTATAGGCCTCCGAAAAGTTCCAGAGATGTAGAGGAAAGGATTGCAAAGATGATTCTGGATAGGAGCGAAAGCAACAGGGTAGTTGTTATGGGGGACTTTAACTTTCCAAATATTGACTGGAAACACTATAGTTCGAGTACTTTAGATGGCTCTGTTTTTGTCCAATGTGTGCAGGAGGGTTTCCTGACACAGTATGTAGATAGGCCAATGGGAGGCGAGGCTGTATTGGATTTGGTACTGGGTAATGAACCAGGACAGGTGTTAGATTTGCAGGTAGGTGAGCACTTTGGTGATAGTGACCACAATTCGATTACATTTGCTTTAGTGATGGAAAGGGATAGGTATATACCGCAGGGCAAGAGTTATATCTGGGGGAAAGGCAATTATGATGCGATGAGGCAAGACTTAGGATGCATCGGATGGAGAGGAAATCTGCAGGGGATGGGCACAATGGAAATGTGGAGCTTGTTCAAGGAACAGCTACTGCGTGTCCTTGATAAGTATGTACCTGTCAGGCAGGGAGGAAGTGGTCGAGTGAGGGAACTGTGGTTTACTAAAGCAGTCAAAACACTTGTCAAGAGGAAGAAGGAGGCTTATGTAAAGATGAGACATGAAGGTTCAGTTAGGATGCTCGAGAGTTACAAGTTAGCTGGGAAGGACCTAAAGAGAGAGCTAAGAAGAGCCAGGAGGGGACATGAGAAGTCTTTGGCAGGAAGGATCAAGGATAACCCTAAAACATTCTATAGATATGTCAGGAATAAACAAATGACTAGGGTAAGAGTAGGGCCAGTCAAGGACAGTAGTGGGAAGTTGTGCTTGGAGTCCGAGGAGATAGGAGAGGTGCTAAATGAATATTTTTCGTCAGTATTCACACTGGAAAAATACAATGTTGTCGAGGAGAATACTGAGATTCAGTCTACTAGACTAGAAGGGCTTGAGGTTCATAAGGAGGAGGTGTTAGCAATTCTGGAAAGTGTGAAAATAGATAAGTGCCCTGGGCCGGATGGGATTTATCCTAGGATTCTCTGGGAAGCTAGGGAGGACATTGCTGACCTTTGACTTTGATCTTTAAGTCATCTTGGTCAACAGGAATAGTGCCAGAAGACTGGAGGATAGCAAATGTTGTCCCCTTGTTCAAGAAGGGGAGTAGAGACAACCCCGGTAACTATAGGCCAGTGAGCCTTACTTCTGTTGTGGGCAAAAATCTCGGAAAGGTTTATAAGAGATAGGATGTATAATCATTTGGAAAGGAATAATTTGATTAGAGATAGTCAACACGGTTTTGTGAAGGGTAGATCGTGCCTCACAAACCTTATTGAGTTCTTTGAGAAGGTGACCAAACAGGTGAATGAGGGTAAAGCAGTTGATGTGCTGTATATGGATTTCAGTAAGCATTTGATAAGGTTCCCCACGGTAGGCTACTGCAGAAAATACAGAGGCATGGGATTCAGGGTGATTTAGCAGTTTGGATCAGAAATTGGCTAGCTGGAAGAAGACAAAGGGTGGTGGTTGATGGGAAATGTTCAGACTGGAGTCCAGTTACTAGTGGTGTACCACAAGGATCCGTTTTGGGGCCACTGCTGTTTGTCATTTTTATAAATGACCTGGAGGAGGGCGTAGAAGGATGGGTGAGTAAATTTGCAGATGACACTAAAGTCGGTGGAGTTGTGGACAGTGCAGAAGGATGTTACAAGTTACAGAGGGACATAGATAAGCTGCAGCGCTGGGCTGAGAGGTGGCAAATGGAGTTTAATGCAGAAAAGTGTGAGGTGATTCATTTTGGAAGGAAGAACAGGAAGACAGAGGGCTAATGGTAAGATTCTTGGCAGTGTGGATGAGCAGAGAGATCTCGGTGTCCATGTACATAGATCCCTGAAAGTTGTCTCCCAGGTTGAGAGGGTTGTGAAGAAGGCGTACGGTGTGTTGGCTTTTATTGGTAGAGTGATTGAGTTTTGGAGCCATGAGGTCATGTTGCAGCTGTACAAAACTCTGGCGCGGCCGCATTTGGAGTATTGCGTGCAATTCTGGTCGCCGCATTATAGGAAGGATGTGAAAGCATTGGAAAGGGTGCAGAGGAGATTTACCAGAATGTTGCCTGGTATGGAGGGAAGATCTTATGAGGAAAGGCTGAGGGACTTGAGTCTGTTTTCGTTAGAGAGAAGAAGATTAAGAGGTGACTTAATTGAGGCATACAAGATGATCAGAGGATTGGATAGGGTGGACAGTGAGAGCCTTTTTCCTCGGATGGTGATGTCTAGCACGAGGGGACATAGCTTTAAATTGAGGGGAGATAGATATAGGACAGATGTCAGAGGTAGGTTCTTTACTCAGAGAGTAGTAAGGGCGTGGAATGCACTGCCTGCAACAATAGTGGACTCGCCAACACTAAGGGCATTCAAATGGTCATTGGATAGACATATGGACGATAAGAGAATAGTGTAGATGGGTTTGAGTGGTTTCACAGGTCGGCGCAACATCGAGGGCCGAAGGGCCTGTACTGTGCTGTAATGTTCTATGTTCTATGTACACTAAAATCCCCATACACACCCGCTCCCCCACCACACACATCCGCTTCCCCCCCCACACACCCCCGCTCCCCCCCACACACACACGCTCCCCCCCACACACACACCCGCTCCCCCCCACACACACCCCCGCTCCCCCCCCCACACACGTTCCCCCCCCACACACGCTCCCCCCCCCACACACACACGCTCCCCCCCCACACACACCCGTCCCCCCCAACACACACCCGTTCCCCCCCACAAACACCCGCTGTCCCCCACACACATCCGCTCCCCCCCACACACACCCGCTCCCCCCCCCCCACACACACCCGCTTCCCCCCCACACACACACACACACACACACACTCCCCACACACACACACACTCCCCCCCCACACACACACCCGCTTCCCCCCCCACACACACCCGCTCCCCCCCCCCCCACAAATCCCAACACCCTCCATACACTAATATCCCCATTTAAAAAGCGCGGGAGCTGAGAGTCGGAGTGGAGATTTGAAAAGCGCGGGAGCTGAGAGTCGGAGCGGAGATTTAAAAAAAGCGGGAGCTGCAAGTCGGAGCGGAGATTTAAAAAGAGCGGGAGCTGCGAGTCGGAGCGGAGATTTAAAAAGAGCGGGAGCTGCGGGTCGGAGCGGAGATTTAAAAAGAGCAGGAGCTGCGAGTCGGAGCGGAGATTTAAAAAGCGCGGGAGCTGCGAGTCGGAGTGGAGATTTAAAACGAGCGGGAGCTGCGAGTCGGAGCGGAGATTTAAAAAGAGCGGGAGCTGCAAGTCGGAGCGGAGATTTAAAAAGAGCGGGAGCTGCGAGTCGGAGCGGAGATTTAAAAAGAGCGGGAGCTGCGAGTCGGAGCGGAGATTTAAAAAGAGCGGGAGCTGCGAGGCGGAGCGGAGATTTAAAAAGAGCGGGGGCTGCGAGTCGGAGCGGAGATTTAAAAAGAGCGGGAGCTGCGAGTCGGAGCGGAGATTTAAAAAGCGCGGGAGCTGCGAGTCGGAGCGGAGATTTAAAAAGAGCGGGAGCTGCGAGTCGGAGCGGAGATTTAAAAAGCGCGGGAGCTGCGAGTCGGAGCGGAGATTTAAAAAGAGCGGGAGCTGCGAGGCGGAGCGGAGATTTAAAAAGAGCGGGGGCTGCGAGTCGGAGCGGAGATTTAAAAAGCGCAGGAGCTGCGAGTCGGAGCGGAGATTTAAAAAGAGCGGGAGCTGCGAGTCGGAGCGGAGATTTGAAAAGAGCGGGAGCTGCGAGTCGGAGCGGAGATTTGAAAAGAGCGGGAGCTGCGAGTCGGAGCGGAGATTTAAAAAGAGCGGGAGCTGTGAGTCGGAGCGGAGATTTAAAAAGAGCAGGAGCTGCGAGTCGGAGCGGAGATTTAAAAAGAGCGGGAGCTGTGAGTCGGAGCGGAGATTTAAAAAGAGCAGGAGCTGCGAGTCGGAGCGGAGATTTAAAAAGAGCGGGAGCTGCGAGTCGGAGCGGAGACTTAAAAAGAGCGGGAGCTGCGAGTCGGAGCGAAGATTTAAAAAGAGCGGGAGCTGCGAGTCGGAGCGGAGATTTAAAAAGCGCGGGAGCTGAGAGTCGGAGCGGAGATTTAAAAAGCGCAGGAGCTGCGAGTCGGAGCGGAGATTTAAAAAGAGCGGGAGCTGCGAGTCGGAGCGGAGATTTAAAAAGCGCGGGAGCTGCGAGTCAGAGTGGAGATTTGAAAAGCGCGGGAGCTGCTAGTCGGAGTGGAGATTTAAAAAGTGCAGGAGCTGCGAGTCAGAGCGGAGATTTAAAAAGCGCGGGAGCTGCGAGTCGGAGCGGAGATTTAAAAAGAGCGGGAGCTGCGAGTCAGAGTGGAGATTTAAAAAGACCGGGAGCTGCGAGTCGGAGTGGAAATTTAAAAAGCGCAGGAGCTGCGAGTCGGAGCGGAGATTTAAAAAGAGTGGGAGCTGCGAGTCGGAGCGGAGATTTAAAAAGAGCAGGAGCTGAGAGTCGGAGCGGAGATTTAAAAAGATCGGGAGCTGCGAGTCGGAGCGGAGATTTAAAAAGAGCGGGTGCTGCGAGTCGGAGCGGAGACTTAAAAAGAGCAGGAGCTGCGAGTCGGAGCGGAGATTTAAAAAGAGCGGGAGCTGCGAGTCAGAGTGGAGATTTAAAAAGAGCGGGAGCTGCGAGTCGGAGCGGAAATTTAAAAAGCGCGGGAGCTGCGAGTCGGAGAGCAGATTTAAAAAGAGCGGGAGCTGCGAGTCGGAGCGGAGATTTAAAAAGAGCGGGAGCTGCGAGTCGGAGCGGAGATTTAAAAAGAGCGGGAGCTGTGAGTCGGAGCAGAGATTTAAAAAGAGCGGGGGCTGCGAGTCGGAACGGAGATTTAAAAAGCGCCGGAGCTGCAAGTCGGAGCGGAGATTTAAAAAGCGCAGGAGCTGCGAGTCGGAGCGTAGATTTAAAAAGCGCAGGAGCTGCGAGTTGGAGCGGAGATTTAAAAAGAGCGAGGGCTGCGTGTCGGAGCGGAGATTTTAAAAGCGCAGGAGCTGCGAGTCGGAGCGGAGATTTAAAAAGCGCAGGAGCTGCGAGTTGGAGTGGAGATTTAAAAAGAGCGGGAGCTGCGAGTCGGAGCGGAGATTTATAAAGCGCGGGAGCTGCGTGTCGGAGCGGAGATTTAAAGAGAGCGGGAGCTGCGAGTCGGAGCGGAGATTTAAAAAGAGCGGGAGCTGAGAGTTTGAGCAGAGATTTAAAAAGAGCGGGAGCTGCGAGTCAGAGCGGAGATATAAAAGAGCGGGAGCTGCGAGTCAGAGTGGAGATTTGAAAAGCGCGGGAGCTGCGAGTCGGAGCGGAGATTTAAAGAGAGCGGGAGCTGCGAGTCGGAGTGGAGATTTAAAAAGTGCAGGAGCTGCGGGTCAGAGCGGAGATTTAAAAAGCGCGGGAGCTGCGAGTCGGAGCGGAGATTTAAAGAGAGCGGGAGCTGCGAGTCGGAGTGGAGATTTAAAGAGAGCGGGAGCTGCGAGTCGGAGCGGAGATTAAAAAAGAGCGGGAGCTGCTAGTCAGAGTGGAGATTTAAAAAGAGCGGGAGCTGCGAGTCGGAGCGGAGACTTAAAAAGAGCGGGAGCTGCTAGTCGGAGCGGAGATTTAAAAAGTGCAGGAGCTGCGGGTCAGAGCGGAGATTTAAAAAGCGCGGGAGCTGCGAGTCGGAGCGGAGATTTAAAGAGAGCGGGAGCTGCGAGTCGGAGTGGAGATTTAAAGAGAGCGGGAGCTGCGAGTCGGAGCGGAGATTAAAAAAGAGCGGGAGCTGCTAGTCAGAGTGGAGATTTAAAAAGAGCGGGAGCTGCGAGTCGGAGCGGAGACTTAAAAAGAGCGGGAGCTGCGAGTCGGAGCGGAGATTTAAAAAGAGCGGGAGCTGACAGTCGGAGCGGAGATTTAAAAAAAGCGGGAGCTGCAAGTCGGAGCGGAGATTTAAAAAGAGCGGGAGCTGCGAGTCAGAGCGGAGATTTAAAAAGCGCGGGAGCTGCGAGTCAGAGTGGAGATTTGAAAAGCGCGGGAGCTGCGAGTCAGAGTGGAGATTTAAAAAGAGCGGGAGCTGTGAGTCGGAGTGGAGATTTAAAAAGAGCGGGAGCTGTGAGTCGGACCGGAGATTTAAAAAGAGCAGGAGCTGCGAGTCGGAGCGGAGATTTAAAAAGAGCGGGAGCTGTGAGTCGGACCGGAGATTTAAAAAGAGCAGGAGCTGCGAGTCGGAGTGGAGATTTAAAAAGAGCGGGAGCTCCGAGGCGGAGCGGAGATTTAAAAAGAGCGGGAGCTGCGAGTCGGAGCGGAGATTTAAAAAGAGCGGGAGCTGCGAGTCGGAGCGGAGATTTAAAAAGAGCGGGAGCTGCGAGTCGGAGCGGAGATTTTAAAAGCGCGGGAGCTGCGAGTCAGAGTGGAGATTTAAAAAGAGCGGGAGCTGCGAGTCGGAGCGGAGATTTAAAAAGAGCGGGAGCTGTGAGTCGGAGCGGAGATTTAAAAAGAGCAGGAGCTGCGAGTCGGAGCGGAGATTTAAAAAGAGCGGGAGCTGTGAGTCGGAGCGGAGATTTAAAAAGAGCAGGAGCTGCGAGTCGGAGCGGAGATTTAAAAAGAGCGGGAGCTGCGAGTCGGAGCGGAGACTTAAAAAGAGCGGGAGCTGCGAGTCGGAGCGAAGATTTAAAAAGAGCGGGAGCTGCGAGTCGGAGCGGAGATTTAAAAAGCGCGGGAGCTGAGAGTCGGAGCGGAGATTTAAAAAGCGCAGGAGCTGCGAGTCGGAGCGGAGATTTAAAAAGAGCGGGAGCTGCGAGTCGGAGCGGAGATTTAAAAAGCGCGGGAGCTGCGAGTCAGAGTGGAGATTTGAAAAGCGCGGGAGCTGCTAGTCGGAGTGGAGATTTAAAAAGTGCAGGAGCTGCGAGTCAGAGCGGAGATTTAAAAAGCGCGGGAGCTGCGAGTCGGAGCGGAGATTTAAAAAGAGCGGGAGCTGAGAGTTTGAGCAGAGATTTAAAAAGAGCGGGAGCTGCGAGTCAGAGCGGAGATATAAAAGAGCGGGAGCTGCGAGTCAGAGTGGAGATTTGAAAAGCGCGGGAGCTGCGAGTCGGAGCGGAGATTTAAAGAGAGCGGGAGCTGCGAGTCGGAGTGGAGATTTAAAAAGTGCAGGAGCTGCGGGTCAGAGCGGAGATTTAAAAAGCGCGGGAGCTGCGAGTCGGAGCGGAGATTTAAAGAGAGCGGGAGCTGCGAGTCGGAGTGGAGATTTAAAGAGAGCGGGAGCTGCGAGTCGGAGCGGAGATTAAAAAAGAGCGGGAGCTGCTAGTCAGAGTGGAGATTTAAAAAGAGCGGGAGCTGCGAGTCGGAGCGGAGACTTAAAAAGAGCGGGAGCTGCTAGTCGGAGCGGAGATTTAAAAAGTGCAGGAGCTGCGGGTCAGAGCGGAGATTTAAAAAGCGCGGGAGCTGCGAGTCGGAGCGGAGATTTAAAGAGAGCGGGAGCTGCGAGTCGGAGTGGAGATTTAAAGAGAGCGGGAGCTGCGAGTCGGAGCGGAGATTAAAAAAGAGCGGGAGCTGCTAGTCAGAGTGGAGATTTAAAAAGAGCGGGAGCTGCGAGTCGGAGCGGAGACTTAAAAAGAGCGGGAGCTGCGAGTCGGAGCGGAGATTTAAAAAGAGCGGGAGCTGACAGTCGGAGCGGAGATTTAAAAAAAGCGGGAGCTGCAAGTCGGAGCGGAGATTTAAAAAGAGCGGGAGCTGCGAGTCAGAGCGGAGATTTAAAAAGCGCGGGAGCTGCGAGTCAGAGTGGAGATTTGAAAAGCGCGGGAGCTGCGAGTCAGAGTGGAGATTTAAAAAGAGCGGGAGCTGTGAGTCGGAGTGGAGATTTAAAAAGAGCGGGAGCTGTGAGTCGGACCGGAGATTTAAAAAGAGCAGGAGCTGCGAGTCGGAGCGGAGATTTAAAAAGAGCGGGAGCTGTGAGTCGGACCGGAGATTTAAAAAGAGCAGGAGCTGCGAGTCGGAGTGGAGATTTAAAAAGAGCGGGAGCTCCGAGGCGGAGCGGAGATTTAAAAAGAGCGGGAGCTGCGAGTCGGAGCGGAGATTTAAAAAGAGCGGGAGCTGCGAGTCGGAGCGGAGATTTAAAAAGAGCGGGAGCTGCGAGTCGGAGCGGAGATTTTAAAAGCGCGGGAGCTGCGAGTCAGAGTGGAGATTTAAAAAGAGCGGGAGCTGCGAGTCGGAGCGGAGATTTAAAAAGAGCGGGAGCTGTGAGTCGGAGCGGAGATTTAAAAAGAGCAGGAGCTGCGAGTCGGAGCGGAGATTTAAAAAGAGCGGGAGCTGTGAGTCGGAGCGGAGATTTAAAAAGAGCAGGAGCTGCGAGTCGGAGCGGAGATTTAAAAAGAGCGGGAGCTGCGAGTCGGAGCGGAGACTTAAAAAGAGCGGGAGCTGCGAGTCGGAGCGAAGATTTAAAAAGAGCGGGAGCTGCGAGTCGGAGCGGAGATTTAAAAAGCGCGGGAGCTGAGAGTCGGAGCGGAGATTTAAAAAGCGCAGGAGCTGCGAGTCGGAGCGGAGATTTAAAAAGAGCGGGAGCTGCGAGTCGGAGCGGAGATTTAAAAAGCGCGGGAGCTGCGAGTCAGAGTGGAGATTTGAAAAGCGCGGGAGCTGCTAGTCGGAGTGGAGATTTAAAAAGTGCAGGAGCTGCGAGTCAGAGCGGAGATTTAAAAAGCGCGGGAGCTGCGAGTCGGAGCGGAGATTTAAAAAGAGCGGGAGCTGCGAGTCAGAGTGGAGATTTAAAAAGACCGGGAGCTGCGAGTCGGAGTGGAAATTTAAAAAGCGCAGGAGCTGCGAGTCGGAGCGGAGATTTAAAAAGAGTGGGAGCTGCGAGTCGGAGCGGAGATTTAAAAAGAGCAGGAGCTGAGAGTCGGAGCGGAGATTTAAAAAGATCGGGAGCTGCGAGTCAGAGTGGAGATTTAAAAAGAGCGGGTGCTGCGAGTCGGAGCGGAGACTTAAAAAGAGCAGGAGCTGCGAGTCGGAGCGGAGATTTAAAAAGAGCGGGAGCTGCGAGTCGGAGCGGAGATTTAAAAAGAGCGGGTGCTGCGAGTCGGAGCGGAGACTTAAAAAGAGCAGGAGCTGCGAGTCGGAGCGGAGATTTAAAAAGAGCGGGAGCTGCGAGTCAGAGTGGAGATTTAAAAAGAGCGGGAGCTGCGAGTCGGAGCGGAAATTTAGAAAGCGCGGGAGCTGCGAGTCGGAGAGCAGATTTAAAAAGAGCGGGAGCTGCGAGTCGGAGCGGAGATTTAAAAAGAGCGGGAGCTGCGAGTCGGAGCGGAGATTTAAAAAGAGCGGGAGCTGTGAGTCGGAGCAGAGATTTAAAAAGAGCGGGGGCTGCGAGTCGGAACGGAGATTTAAAAAGCGCCGGAGCTGCAAGTCGGAGCGGAGATTTAAAAAGCGCAGGAGCTGCGAGTCGGAGCGTAGATTTAAAAAGCGCAGGAGCTGCGAGTTGGAGCGGAGATTTAAAAAGAGCGAGGGCTGCGTGTCGGAGCGGAGATTTTAAAAGCGCAGGAGCTGCGAGTCGGAGCGGAGATTTAAAAAGCGCAGGAGCTGCGAGTTGGAGTGGAGATTTAAAAAGAGCGGGAGCTGCGAGTCGGAGCGGAGATTTACAAAGAGCGGGAGCTGCGAGTCGGAGCGGAGATTTATAAAGCGCGGGAGCTGCGTGTCGGAGCGGAGATTTAAAGAGAGCGGGAGCTGCGAGTCGGAGCGGAGATTTAAAAAGAGCGGGAGCTGAGAGTTTGAGCAGAGATTTAAAAAGAGCGGGAGCTGCGAGTCAGAGCGGAGATTTAAAAGAGCGGGAGCTGCGAGTCGGAGCGGAGATTTAAAAAGCGCGGGAGCTGCGAGTCAGAGTGGAGATTTGAAAAGCGCGGGAGCTGCGAGTCGGAGCGGAGATTTAAAGAGAGCGGGAGCTGCGAGTCGGAGTGGAGATTTAAAAAGTGCAGGAGCTGCGGGTCAGAGCGGAGATTTAAAAAGCGCGGGAGCTGCGAGTCGGAGCGGAGATTTAAAGAGAGCGGGAGCTGCGAGTCGGAGTGGAGATTTAAAGAGAGCGGGAGCTGCGAGTCGGAGCGGAGATTAAAAAAGAGCGGGAGCTGCTAGTCAGAGTGGAGATTTAAAAAGAGCGGGAGCTGCGAGTCGGAGCGGAGACTTAAAAAGAGCGGGAGCTGCTAGTCGGAGCGGAGATTTAAAAAGTGCAGGAGCTGCGGGTCAGAGCGGAGATTTAAAAAGCGCGGGAGCTGCGAGTCGGAGCGGAGATTTAAAGAGAGCGGGAGCTGCGAGTCGGAGTGGAGATTTAAAGAGAGCGGGAGCTGCGAGTCGGAGCGGAGATTAAAAAAGAGCGGGAGCTGCTAGTCAGAGTGGAGATTTAAAAAGAGCGGGAGCTGCGAGTCGGAGCGGAGACTTAAAAAGAGCGGGAGCTGCGAGTCGGAGCGGAGATTTAAAAAGAGCGGGAGCTGACAGTCGGAGCGGAGATTTAAAAAAAGCGGGAGCTGCAAGTCGGAGCGGAGATTTAAAAAGAGCGGGAGCTGCGAGTCAGAGCGGAGATTTAAAAAGCGCGGGAGCTGCGAGTCAGAGTGGAGATTTGAAAAGCGCGGGAGCTGCGAGTCAGAGTGGAGATTTAAAAAGAGCGGGAGCTGTGAGTCGGAGTGGAGATTTAAAAAGAGCGGGAGCTGTGAGTCGGACCGGAGATTTAAAAAGAGCAGGAGCTGCGAGTCGGAGCGGAGATTTAAAAAGAGCGGGAGCTGTGAGTCGGACCGGAGATTTAAAAAGAGCAGGAGCTGCGAGTCGGAGTGGAGATTTAAAAAGAGCGGGAGCTCCGAGGCGGAGCGGAGATTTAAAAAGAGCGGGAGCTGCGAGTCGGAGCGGAGATTTAAAAAGAGCGGGAGCTGCGAGTCGGAGCGGAGATTTAAAAAGAGCGGGAGCTGCGAGTCGGAGCGGAGATTTTAAAAGCGCGGGAGCTGCGAGTCAGAGTGGAGATTTATAAAGAGCGGGAGCTGCGAGTCGGAGCGGAGATTTAAAAAGAGCGGGAGCTGTGAGTCGGACCGGAGATTTAAAAAGAGCAGGAGCTGCGAGTCGGAGTGGAGATTTAAAAAGAGCGGGAGCTCCGAGGCGGAGCGGAGATTTAAAAAGAGCGGGAGCTGCGAGTCGGAGCGGAGATTTAAAAAGAGCGGGAGCTGCGAGTCGGAGCGGAGATTTAAAAAGAGCGGGAGCTGCGAGTCGGAGCGGAGATTTAAAAAGAGCGGGAGCTGCGAGTCGGAGCGGAGATTTTAAAAGCGCAGGAGCTGAGAGTCGGAGCGGAGACTTAAAAAGAGTGGGAGCTGCGAGTCGGAGCGGAGATTTAAAAAGCGCGGGAGCTGCAAGTCGGAGCGGAGATTTAAAAAGAGCGGGAGCTGCGAGTCGGAGCGGAGGTTTAAAAAGAGCGGGAGCTGTGAGTCGGAGCAGAGATTTAAAAAGAGCGGGGGCTGCGAGTCGGAACGGAGATTTAAAAAGCGCCGGAGCTGCAAGTCGGAGCGGAGATTTAAAAAGCGCAGGAGCTGCGAGTCGGAGCGTAGATTTAAAAAGCGCAGGAGCTGCGAGTTGGAGCGGAGATTTAAAAAGAGCGAGGGCTGCGTGTCGGAGCGGAGATTTTAAAAGCGCAGGAGCTGCCAGTCGGAGCGGAGATTTAAAAAGCGCAGGAGCTGCGAGTTGGAGTGGAGATTTAAAAAGAGCGGGAGCTGCGAGTCGGAGCGGAGATTTACAAAGAGCGGGAGCTGCGTGTCGGAGCGGAGATTTAAAGAGAGCGGGAGCTGCGAGTCGGAGCGGAGATTTAAAAAGAGCGGGAGCTGAGAGTTTGAGCAGAGATTTAAAAAGAGCGGGAGCTGCGAGTCAGAGCGGAGATTTAAAAGAGCGGGAGCTGCGAGTCGGAGCGGAGATTTAAAAAGCGCGGGAGCTGCGAGTCAGAGTGGAGATTTGAAAAGCGCGGGAGCTGCTAGTCGGAGCGGAGATTTAAAAAGTGCAGGAGCTGCGGGTCAGAGCGGAGATTTAAAAAGCGCGGGAGCTGCGAGTCGGAGCGGAGATTTAAAGAGAGCGGGAGCTGCGAGTCGGAGTGGAGATTTAAAGAGAGCGGGAGCTGCAAGTCGGAGCGGAGATTTAAAAAGAGCGGGAGCTGCTAGTCAGAGTGGAGATTTAAAAAGAGCGGGAGCTGCGAGTCGGAGCGGAGACTTAAAAAGAGCGGGAGCTGCGAGTCGGAGCGGAGATTTAAAAAGAGCGGGAGCTGACAGTCGGAGCGGAGATTTTAAAAAAGCGGGAGCTGCAAGTCGGAGCGGAGATTTAAAAAGAGCGGGAGCTGCGAGTCAGAGCGGAGATTTAAAAAGCGCGGGAGCTGCGAGTCAGAGTGGAGATTTGAAAAGCGCGGGAGCTGCGAGTCAGAGTGGAGATTTAAAAAGAGCGGGAGCTGTGAGTCGGAGTGGAGATTTAAAAAGAGCAGGAGCTGCGAGTCGGAGCGGAGATTTAAAAAGAGCGGGAGCTGCGAGTCGGAGCGGAGATTTAAAAAGAGCGGGAGCTTGCGAGTCGGAGCGGAGATTTAAAAAGCGCGGGAGCTGCGAGTCAGAGTGGAGATTTGAAAAGCGCGGGAGCTGCTAGTCGGAGTGGAGATTTAAAAAGTGCAGGAGCTGCGAGTCAGAGCGGAGATTTAAAAAGCGCGGGAGCTGCGAGTCGGAGCGGAGATTTAAAAAGAGCGGGAGCTGCGAGTCAGAGTGGAGATTTAAAAAGACCAGGAGATGCGAGTCGGAGTGGAAATTTAAAAAGCGCAGGAGCTGCGAGTCGGAGCGGAGATTTAAAAAGAGTGGGAGCTGCGAGTCGGAGCGGAGATTTAAAAAGAGCAGGAGCTGAGAGTCGGAGCGGAGATTTAAAAAGATCGGGAGCTGCGAGTCAGAGTGGAGATTTAAAAAGAGCGGGTGCTGCGAGTCGGAGCGGAGACTTAAAAAGAGCAGGAGCTGCGAGTCGGAGCGGAGATTTAAAAAGAGCGGGAGCTGCGAGTCGGAGCGGAAATTTAAAAAGCGCGGGAGCTGCGAGTCGGAGAGCAGATTTAAAAAGAGCGGGAGCTGCGAGTCGGAGCGGAGATTTAAAAAGAGCGGGAGCTGCGAGTCGGAGCGGAGATTTAAAAAGAGCGGGAGCTGTGAGTCGGAGCAGAGATTTAAAAAGAGCGGGGGCTGCGAGTCGGAACGGAGATTTAAAAAGCGCCGGAGCTGCAAGTCGGAGCGGAGATTTAAAAAGCGCAGGAGCTGCGAGTCGGAGCGTAGATTTAAAAATCGCAGGAGCTGCGAGTTGGAGCGGAGATTTAAAAAGAGCGAGGGCTGCGTGTCGGAGCGGAGATTTTAAAAGCGCAGGAGCTGCGAGTCGGAGCGGAGATTTTAAAAGCGCAGGAGCTGCGAGTTGGAGTGGAGATTTAAAAAGCGCGGGAGCTGCGAGTCAGAGTGGAGATTTGAAAAGCGCGGGAGCTGCTAGTCGGAGTGGAGATTTAAAAAGTGCAGGAGCTGCGAGTCAGAGCGGAGATTTAAAAAGCGCGGGAGCTGCGAGTCGGAGCGGAGATTTAAAAAGAGCGGGAGCTGCGAGTCAGAGCGGAGATTTAAAAAGACCGGGAGCTGCGAGTCGGAGTGGAAATTTAAAAAGCGCAGGAGCTGCGAGTCGGAGCGGAGATTTAAAAAGAGTGGGAGCTGCGAGTCGGAGCGGAGATTTAAAAAGAGCAGGAGCTGAGAGTCGGAGCGGAGATTTAAAAAGAGCGGGTGCTGCGAGTCGGAGCGGAGACTTAAAAAGAGCAGGAGCTGCGAGTCGGAGCGGAGATTTAAAAAGAGCGGGAGCTGCGAGTCAGAGTGGAGATTTAAAAAGAGCGGGAGCTGCGAGTCGGAGCGGAAATTTAAAAAGCGCGGGAGCTGCGAGTCGGAGAGCAGATTTAAAAAGAGCGGGAGCTGCGAGTCGGAGCGGAGATTTAAAAAGAGCGGGAGCTGCGAGTCGGAGCGGAGATTTAAAAAGAGCGGGAGCTGTGAGTCGGAGCAGAGATTTAAAAAGAGCGGGGGCTGCGAGTCGGAACGGAGATTTAAAAAGCGCCGGAGCTGCAAGTCGGAGCGGAGATTTAAAAAGCGCAGGAGCTGCGAGTCGGAGCGTAGATTTAAAAATCGCAGGAGCTGCGAGTTGGAGCGGAGATTTAAAAAGAGCGAGGGCTGCGTGTCGGAGCGGAGATTTTAAAAGCGCAGGAGCTGCGAGTCGGAGCGGAGATTTTAAAAGCGCAGGAGCTGCGAGTTGGAGTGGAGATTTAAAAAGAGCGGGAGCTGCGAGTCGGAGCGGAGATTTACAAAGAGCGGGAGCTGCGAGTCGGAGCGGAGATTTATAAAGCGCGGGAGCTGCGTGTCGGAGCGGAGATTTAAAGAGAGCGGGAGCTGCGAGTCGGAGCGGAGATTTAAAAAGAGCGGGAGCTGAGAGTTTGAGCAGAGATTTAAAAAGAGCGGGAGCTGCGAGTCAGACGGAGATTTAAAAGAGCGGGAGCTGCGAGTCGGAGCGGAGATTTAAAAAGCGCGGGAGCTGCGAGTCAGAGTGGAGATTTGAAAAGCGCGGGAGCTGCTAGTCGGAGCGGAGATTTAAAAAGTGCAGGAGCTGCGGGTCAGAGCGGAGATTTAAAAAGCGCGGGAGCTGCGAGTCGGAGCGGAGATTTAAAGAGAGCGGGAGCTGCGAGTCGGAGTGGAGATTTAAAGAGAGCGGGAGCTGCGAGTCGGAGCGGAGATTAAAAAAGAGCGGGAGCTGCTAGTCAGAGGGGAGATTTAAAAAGAGCGGGAGCTGCGAGTCGGAGCGGAGACTTAAAAAGAGCGGGAGCTGCGAGTCGGAGCGGAGATTTAAAAAGAGCGGGAGCTGACAGTCGGAGCGGAGATTTAAAAAAAGCGGGAGCTGCAAGTCGGAGCGGAGATTTAAAAAGCGCGGGAGCTGCGAGTCAGAGTGGAGATTTGAAAAGCGCGGGAGCTGCGAGTCAGAGTGGAGATTTAAAAAGAGCGGGAGCTGTGAGTCGGAGTGGAGATTTAAAAAGAGCGGGAGCTGTGAGTCGGACCGGAGATTTAAAAAGAGCAGGAGCTGCGAGTCGGAGCGGAGATTTAAAAAGAGCGGGAGCTGTGAGTCGGACCGGAGATTTAAAAAGAGCAGGAGCTGCGAGTCGGAGTGGAGATTTAAAAAGAGCGGGAGCTCCGAGGCGGAGCGGAGATTTAAAAAGAGCGGGAGCTGCGAGTCGGAGCGGAGATTTAAAAAGAGCGGGAGCTGCGAGTCGGAGCGGAGATTTAAAAAGAGCGGGAGCTGCGAGTCGGAGCGGAGATTTTAAAAGCGCGGGAGCTGCGAGTCAGAGTGGAGATTTAAAAAGAGCGGGAGCTGCGAGTCGGAGCGGAGATTTAAAAAGAGCGGGAGCTGTGAGTCGGACCGGAGATTTAAAAAGAGCAGGAGCTGCGAGTCGGAGTGGAGATTTAAAAAGAGCGGGAGCTGCGAGTCGGAGCGGAGATTTAAAAAGAGCGGGAGCTGCGAGTCGGAGCGGAGATTTAAAAAGCGCAGGAGCTGCGAGTCGGAGCGGAGATTTAAAAAGAGCGGGAGCTGCGAGTCGGAGCGGAGATTTAAAAAGAGCGGGTGCTGCGAGTCGGAGCGGAGACTTAAAAAGAGCAGGAGCTGCGAGTCGGAGCGGAGATTTAAAAAGAGCGGGAGCTGCGAGTCAGAGTGGAGATTTAAAAAGAGCGGGAGCTGCGAGTCGGAGCGGAAATTTAAAAAGCGCGGGAGCTGCGAGTCGGAGAGCAGATTTAAAAAGAGCGGGAGCTGCGAGTCGGAGCGGAGATTTAAAAAGAGCGGGAGCTGCGAGTCGGAGCGGAGATTTAAAAAGAGCGGGAGCTGTGAGTCGGAGCAGAGATTTAAAAAGAGCGGGGGCTGCGAGTCGGAACGGAGATTTAAAAAGCGCCGGAGCTGCAAGTCGGAGCGGAGATTTAAAAAGCGCAGGAGCTGCGAGTCGGAGCGTAGATTTAAAAAGCGCAGGAGCTGCGAGTTGGAGCGGAGATTTAAAAAGAGCGAGGGCTGCGTGTCGGAGCGGAGATTTTAAAAGCGCAGGAGCTGCGAGTCGGAGCGGAGATTTTAAAAGCGCAGGAGCTGCGAGTTGGAGTGGAGATTTAAAAAGAGCGGGAGCTGCGAGTCGGAGCGGAGATTTACAAAGAGCGGGAGCTGCGAGTCGGAGCGGAGATTTATAAAGCGCGGGAGCTGCGTGTCGGAGCGGAGATTTAAAGAGAGCGGGAGCTGCGAGTCGGAGCGGAGATTTAAAAAGAGCGGGAGCTGAGAGTTTGAGCAGAGATTTAAAAAGAGCGGGAGCTGCGAGTCAGAGCGGAGATTTAAAAGAGCGGGAGCTGCGAGTCGGAGCGGAGATTTAAAAGAGCGGGAGCTGCGAGTCGGAGCGGAGATTTAAAAAGCGCGGGAGCTGCGAGTCAGAGTGGAGATTTGAAAAGCGCGGGAGCTGCTAGTCGGAGCGGAGATTTAAAAAGTGCAGGAGCTGCGGGTCAGAGCGGAGATTTAAAAAGCGCGGGAGCTGCGAGTCGGAGCGGAGATTTAAAGAGAGCGGGAGCTGCGAGTCGGAGTGGAGATTTAAAGAGAGCGGGAGCTGCGAGTCGGAGCGGAGATTAAAAAAGAGCGGGAGCTGCTAGTCAGAGTGGAGATTTAAAAAGAGCGGGAGCTGCGAGTCGGAGCGGAGACTTAAAAAGAGCGGGAGCTGCGAGTCGGAGCGGAGATTTAAAAAGAGCGGGAGCTGACAGTCGGAGCGGAGATTTAAAAAAAGCGGGAGCTGCAAGTCGGAGCGGAGATTTAAAAAGAGCGGGAGCTGCGAGTCAGAGCGGAGATTTAAAAAGCGCGGGAGCTGCGAGTCAGAGTGGAGATTTGAAAAGCGCGGGAGCTGCGAGTCAGAGTGGAGATTTAAAAAGAGCGGGAGCTGTGAGTCGGAGTGGAGATTTAAAAAGAGCGGGAGCTGTGAGTCGGACCGGAGATTTAAAAAGAGCAGGAGCTGCGAGTCGGAGCGGAGATTTAAAAAGAGCGGGAGCTGTGAGTCGGACCGGAGATTTAAAAAGAGCAGGAGCTGCGAGTCGGAGTGGAGATTTAAAAAGAGCGGGAGCTCCGAGGCGGAGCGGAGATTTAAAAAGAGCGGGAGCTGCGAGTCGGAGCGGAGATTTAAAAAGAGCGGGAGCTGCGAGTCGGAGCGGAGATTTAAAAAGAGCGGGAGCTGCGAGTCGGAGCGGAGATTTTAAAAGCGCGGGAGCTGCGAGTCAGAGTGGAGATTTAAAAAGAGCGGGAGCTGCGAGTCGGAGCGGAGATTTAAAAAGAGCGGGAGCTGTGAGTCGGACCGGAGATTTAAAAAGAGCAGGAGCTGCGAGTCGGAGTGGAGATTTAAAAAGAGCGGGAGCTCCGAGGCGGAGCGGAGATTTAAAAAGAGCGGGAGCTGCGAGTCGGAGCGGAGATTTAAAAAGAGCGGGAGCTGCGAGTCGGAGCGGAGATTTAAAAAGAGCGGGAGCTGCGAGTCGGAGCGGAGATTTTAAAAGCGCAGGAGCTGAGAGTCGGAGCGGAGACTTAAAAAGAGTGGGAGCTGCGAGTCGGAGCGGAGATTTAAAAAGCGCGGGAGCTGCAAGTCGGAGCGGAGATTTAAAAAGAGCGGGAGCTGCGAGTCGGAGCGGAGGTTTAAAAAGAGCGGGAGCTGTGAGTCGGAGCAGAGATTTAAAAAGAGCGGGGGCTGCGAGTCGGAACGGAGATTTAAAAAGCGCCGGAGCTGCAAGTCGGAGCGGAGATTTAAAAAGCGCAGGAGCTGCGAGTCGGAGCGTAGATTTAAAAAGCGCAGGAGCTGCGAGTTGGAGCGGAGATTTAAAAAGAGCGAGGGCTGCGTGTCGGAGCGGAGATTTTAAAAGCGCAGGAGCTGCGAGTCGGAGCGGAGATTTAAAAAGCGCAGGAGCTGCGAGTCGGAGTGGAGATTTAAAAAGAGCGGGAGCTGCGAGTCGGAGCGGAGATTTACAAAGAGCGGGAGCTGCGAGTCGGAGCGGAGATTTATAAAGCGCGGGAGCTGCGTGTCGGAGCGGAGATTTAAAGAGAGCGGGAGCTGCGAGTCGGAGCGGAGATTTAAAAAGAGCGGGAGCTGAGAGTTTGAGCAGAGATTTAAAAAGAGCGGGAGCTGCGAGTCAGAGCGGAGATTTAAAAGAGCGGGAGCTGCGAGTCGGAGCGGAGATTTAAAAAGCGCGGGAGCTGCGAGTCAGAGTGGAGATTTGAAAAGCGCGGGAGCTGCTAGTCGGAGCGGAGATTTAAAAAGTGCAGGAGCTGCGGGTCAGAGCGGAGATTTAAAAAGCGCGGGAGCTGCGAGTCGGAGCGGAGATTTAAAGAGAGCGGGAGCTGCGAGTCGGAGTGGAGATTTAAAGAGAGCGGGAGCTGCGAGTCGGAGCGGAGATTAAAAAAGAGCGGGAGCTGCTAGTCAGAGTGGAGATTTAAAAAGAGCGGGAGCTGCGAGTCGGAGCGGAGACTTAAAAAGAGCGGGAGCTGCGAGTCGGAGCGGAGATTAAAAAAGAGCGGGAGCTGACAGTCGGAGCGGAGATTTAAAAAAAGCGGGAGCTGCAAGTCGGAGCGGAGATTTAAAAAGAGCGGGAGCTGCGAGTCAGAGCGGAGATTTAAAAAGCGCGGGAGCTGCGAGTCAGAGTGGAGATTTGAAAAGCGCGGGAGCTGCGAGTCAGAGTGGAGATTTAAAAAGAGCGGGAGCTGTGAGTCGGAGTGGAGATTTAAAAAGAGCGGGAGCTGTGAGTCGGACCGGAGATTTAAAAAGAGCAGGAGCTGCGAGTCGGAGCGGAGATTTAAAAAGAGCGGGAGCTGTGAGTCGGACCGGAGATTTAAAAAGAGCAGGAGCTGCGAGTCGGAGTGGAGATTTAAAAAGAGCGGGAGCTCCGAGGCGGAGCGGAGATTTAAAAAGAGCGGGAGCTGCGAGTCGGAGCGGAGATTTAAAAAGAGCGGGAGCTGCGAGTCGGAGCGGAGATTTAAAAAGAGCGGGAGCTGCGAGTCGGAGCGGAGATTTTAAAAGCTCGGGAGCTGCGAGTCAGAGTGGAGATTTAAAAAGAGCGGGAGCTGCGAGTCGGAGCGGAGATTTAAAAAGAGCGGGAGCTGTGAGTCGGACCGGAGATTTAAAAAGAGCAGGAGCTGCGAGTCGGAGTGGAGATTTAAAAAGAGCGGGAGCTCCGAGGCGGAGCGGAGATTTAAAAAGAGCGGGAGCTGCGAGTCGGAGCGGAGATTTAAAAAGAGCGGGAGCTGCGAGTCGGAGCGGAGATTTAAAAAGAGCGGGAGCTGCGAGTCGGAGCGGAGATTTTAAAAGCGCAGGAGCTGCGAGTTGGAGCGGAGATTTAAAAAGAGCGAGGGCTGCGTGTCGGAGCGGAGATTTTAAAAGCGCAGG
Organism: Scyliorhinus torazame; assembly: GCF_047496885.1. NCBI lineage: Eukaryota > Metazoa > Chordata > Chondrichthyes > Carcharhiniformes > Scyliorhinidae > Scyliorhinus > Scyliorhinus torazame. The sequence goes on from NC_092716.1 coordinate 4,989,795, forward strand.
AGCTGCGAGTCGGAGCGGAGATTTAAAAAGCGCAGGAGCTGCGAGTCGGAGTGGAGATTTAAAAAGAGCGGGAGCTGCGAGTCGGAGCGGAGATTTACAAAGAGCGGGAGCTGCGAGTCGGAGCGGAGATTTATAAAGCGCGGGAGCTGCGTGTCGGAGCGGAGATTTAAAGAGAGCGGGAGCTGCGAGTCGGAGCGGAGATTTAAAAAGAGCGGGAGCTGAGAGTTTGAGCAGAGATTTAAAAAGAGCGGGAGCTGCGAGTCAGAGCGGAGATTTAAAAGAGCGGGAGCTGCGAGTCGGAGCGGAGATTTAAAAAGCGCGGGAGCTGCGAGTCAGAGTGGAGATTTGAAAAGCGCGGGAGCTGCTAGTCGGAGCGGAGATTTAAAAAGTGCAGGAGCTGCGGGTCAGAGCGGAGATTTAAAAAGCGCGGGAGCTGCGAGTCGGAGCGGAGATTTAAAGAGAGCGGGAGCTGCGAGTCGGAGTGGAGATTTAAAGAGAGCGGGAGCTGCGAGTCGGAGCGGAGATTAAAAAAGAGCGGGAGCTGCTAGTCAGAGTGGAGATTTAAAAAGAGCGGGAGCTGCGAGTCGGAGCGGAGACTTAAAAAGAGCGGGAGCTGCGAGTCGGAGCGGAGATTAAAAAAGAGCGGGAGCTGACAGTCGGAGCGGAGATTTAAAAAAAGCGGGAGCTGCAAGTCGGAGCGGAGATTTAAAAAGAGCGGGAGCTGCGAGTCAGAGCGGAGATTTAAAAAGCGCGGGAGCTGCGAGTCAGAGTGGAGATTTGAAAAGCGCGGGAGCTGCGAGTCAGAGTGGAGATTTAAAAAGAGCGGGAGCTGTGAGTCGGAGTGGAGATTTAAAAAGAGCGGGAGCTGTGAGTCGGACCGGAGATTTAAAAAGAGCAGGAGCTGCGAGTCGGAGCGGAGATTTAAAAAGAGCGGGAGCTGTGAGTCGGACCGGAGATTTAAAAAGAGCAGGAGCTGCGAGTCGGAGTGGAGATTTAAAAAGAGCGGGAGCTCCGAGGCGGAGCGGAGATTTAAAAAGAGCGGGAGCTGCGAGTCGGAGCGGAGATTTAAAAAGAGCGGGAGCTGCGAGTCGGAGCGGAGATTTAAAAAGAGCGGGAGCTGCGAGTCGGAGCGGAGATTTTAAAAGCTCGGGAGCTGCGAGTCAGAGTGGAGATTTAAAAAGAGCGGGAGCTGCGAGTCGGAGCGGAGATTTAAAAAGAGCGGGAGCTGTGAGTCGGACCGGAGATTTAAAAAGAGCAGGAGCTGCGAGTCGGAGTGGAGATTTAAAAAGAGCGGGAGCTCCGAGGCGGAGCGGAGATTTAAAAAGAGCGGGAGCTGCGAGTCGGAGCGGAGATTTAAAAAGAGCGGGAGCTGCGAGTCGGAGCGGAGATTTAAAAAGAGCGGGAGCTGCGAGTCGGAGCGGAGATTTTAAAAGCGCAGGAGCTGAGAGTCGGAGCGGAGACTTAAAAAGAGTGGGAGCTGCGAGTCGGAGCGGAGATTTAAAAAGCGCGGGAGCTGCAAGTCGGAGCGGAGATTTAAAAAGAGCGGGAGCTGCGAGTCGGAGCGGAGGTTTAAAAAGAGCGGGAGCTGTGAGTCGGAGCAGAGATTTAAAAAGAGCGGGGGCTGCGAGTCGGAACGGAGATTTAAAAAGCGCCGGAGCTGCAAGTCGGAGCGGAGATTTAAAAAGCGCAGGAGCTGCGAGTCGGAGCGTAGATTTAAAAAGAGCGGGAGCTGCGAGTCGGAGCGGAGATTTAAAAAGAGCGGGAGCTGCGAGTCGGAGCGGAGATTTAAAAAGAGCGGGAGCTGCGAGTCGGAGCGGAGATTTTAAAAGCGCGGGAGCTGCGAGTCAGAGTGGAGATTTAAAAAGAGCGGGAGCTGCGAGTCGGAGCGGAGATTTAAAAAGAGCGGGAGCTGTGAGTCGGACCGGAGATTTAAAAAGAGCAGGAGCTGCGAGTCGGAGTGGAGATTTAAAAAGAGCGGGAGCTCCGAGGCGGAGCGGAGATTTAAAAAGAGCGGGAGCTGCGAGTCGGAGCGGAGATTTAAAAAGAGCGGGAGCTGCGAGTCGGAGCGGAGATTTAAAAAGAGCGGGAGCTGCGAGTCGGAGCGGAGATTTTAAAAGCGCAGGAGCTGAGAGTCGGAGCGGAGACTTAAAAAGAGTGGGAGCTGCGAGTCGGAGCGGAGATTTAAAAAGCGCGGGAGCTGCAAGTCGGAGCGGAGATTTAAAAAGAGCGGGAGCTGCGAGTCGGAGCGGAGGTTTAAAAAGAGCGGGAGCTGTGAGTCGGAGCAGAGATTTAAAAAGAGCGGGGGCTGCGAGTCGGAACGGAGATTTAAAAAGCGCCGGAGCTGCAAGTCGGAGCGGAGATTTAAAAAGCGCAGGAGCTGCGAGTCGGAGCGTAGATTTAAAAAGCGCAGGAGCTGCGAGTTGGAGCGGAGATTTAAAAAGAGCGAGGGCTGCGTGTCGGAGCGGAGATTTTAAAAGCGCAGGAGCTGCGAGTCGGAGCGGAGATTTAAAAAGCGCAGGAGCTGCGAGTTGGAGTGGAGATTTAAAAAGAGCGGGAGCTGCGAGTCGGAGCGGAGATTTACAAAGAGCGGGAGCTGCGAGTCGGAGCGGAGATTTATAAAGCGCGGGAGCTGCGTGTCGGAGCGGAGATTTAAAGAGAGCGGGAGCTGCGAGTCGGAGCGGAGATTTAAAAAGAGCGGGAGCTGAGAGTTTGAGCAGAGATTTAAAAAGAGCGGGAGCTGCGAGTCAGAGCGGAGATTTAAAAGAGCGGGAGCTGCGAGTCGGAGCGGAGATTTAAAAAGCGCGGGAGCTGCGAGTCAGAGTGGAGATTTGAAAAGCGCGGGAGCTGCTAGTCGGAGCGGAGATTTAAAAAGTGCAGGAGCTGCGGGTCAGAGCGGAGATTTAAAAAGCGCGGGAGCTGCGAGTCGGAGCGGAGATTTAAAGAGAGCGGGAGCTGCGAGTCGGAGTGGAGATTTAAAGAGAGCGGGAGCTGCGAGTCGGAGCGGAGATTTAAAAAGAGCGGGAGCTGCTAGTCAGAGTGGAGATTTAAAAAGAGCGGGAGCTGCGAGTCGGAGCGGAGACTTAAAAAGAGCGGGAGCTGCGAGTCGGAGCGGAGATTTAAAAAGAGCGGGAGCTGACAGTCGGAGCGGAGATTTTAAAAAAGCGGGAGCTGCAAGTCGGAGCGGAGATTTAAAAAGAGCGGGAGCTGCGAGTCAGAGCGGAGATTTAAAAAGCGCGGGAGCTGCGAGTCAGAGTGGAGATTTGAAAAGCGCGGGAGCTGCGAGTCAGAGTGGAGATTTAAAAAGAGCGGGAGCTGTGAGTCGGAGTGGAGATTTAAAAAGAGCAGGAGCTGCGAGTCGGAGCGGAGATTTAAAAAGAGCGGGAGCTGTGAGTCGGACCGGAGATTTAAAAAGAGCAGGAGCTGCGAGTCGGAGTGGAGATTTAAAAAGAGCGGGAGCTCCGAGGCGGAGCGGAGATTTAAAAAGAGCGGGAGCTGCGAGTTGGAGCGGAGATATAAAAAGAGCGGGAGCTGCGAGTCGGAGCGGAGATTTAAAAAGAGCGGGAGCTGCGAGTCGGAGCGGAGATTTTAAAAGCGCAGGAGCTGAGAGTCGGAGCGGAGACTTAAAAAGAGTGGGAGCTGCGAGTCGGAGCGGAGATTTAAAAAGCGCGGGAGCTGCAAGTCGGAGCGGAGATTTAAAAAGAGCGGGAGCTGCGAGTCGGAGCGGAGGTTTAAAAAGAGCGGGAGCTGCGAGTCGGAGCGGAGATTTAAAAAGCGCGGGAGCTGCGAGTCGGAGCGGAGATTTAAAAAGAGCAGGAGCTGCGAGTCGGAGCGTAGATTTAAAAAGCGCGGGAGCTGCGAGTCGGAGCGGAGATTTAAAAAGAGCGGGAGCTGCGAGGCGGAGCGGAGATTTAAAAAGAGCGGGGGCTGCGAGTCGGAGCGGAGATTTAAAAAGAGCGGGAGCTGCGAGTCGGAGCGGAGATTTAAAAAGCGCAGGAGCTGCGAGTCGGAGCGGAGATTTAAAAAGCGCAGGAGCTGCGAGTTGGAGCGGAGATTTAAAAAGCGCGGGAGCTCTGAGTCTGAGCGGAGATTTAAAAAGTGCGGGAGTGCGAGTCGGAGCGGAGATATGAAAAGCGCGGGAGCTGTGAGTCTGAGCGGAGATTTAAAAAGCGCGGGAGCTGCGAGTCGGAGCGGAGATTTAAAAAGCGCAGGAGCTGCGAGTCGGAGCGGATATTTAAAAAGCTCATGAGCTGAGAGTTTGAGCAGAGATTTAAAAAGAGCGGGAGCTGCGAGTCGGAGTGGAGATTTAAAAAGCGCAGGAGCTGAGAGTCGGAGCGGAGACTTAAAAAGAGTGGGAGCTGCGAGTCGGAGCGGAGATTTAAAAAGCGCGGGAGCTGCAAGTCGGAGCGGAGATTTAAAAAGAGCGGGAGCTGCGAGTCGGAGCGGAGGTTTAAAAAGAGCGGGAGCTGCGAGTCGGAGCGGAGATTTAAAAAGCGCGGGAGCTGCGAGTCGGAGCGGAGATTTAAAAAGAGCGGGAGCTGCGAGTCGGAGCGTAGATTTAAAAAGAGCGGGAGCTGCGAGTCGGAGCGTAGATTTAAAAAGCGCGGGAGCTGCGAGTCGGAGCGGAGATTTAAAAAGAGCGGGAGCTGCGAGGCGGAGCGGATATTTAAAAAGAGCGGGGGCTGCGAGTCGGAGCGGAGATTTAAAAAGAGCGGGAGCTGCGAGTCGAAGCGGAGATTTAAAAAGCGCAGGAGCTGCGAGTCGGAGCGGAGATTTAAAAAGCGCAGGAGCTGCGAGTTGGAGCGGAGATTTAAAAAGCGCGGGAGCTGTGAGTCTGAGCGGAGATTTAAAAAGCGCGGGAGTGCGAGTCGGAGCGGAGATATGAAAAGCGCGGGAGCTGTGAGTCTGAGCGGAGATTTAAAAAGCGCGGGAGCTGCGAGTCGGAGCGGAGATTTAAAAAGCGCCGGAGCTGTGAGTCGGAGCGGAGATTTAAAAAGCGCAGGAGCTGCGAGTCGGAGCGGAGATATGAAAAGCGCGGGAGCTGTGAGTCTGAGCGGAGATTTAAAAAGCGCGGGAGCTGCGAGTCGGAGCGGAGATTTAAAAAGCGCCGGAGCTGTGAGTCGGAGCGGAGATTTAAAAAGAGCGGGAGCTGCGAGTCGGAACGGAGATTTAAAATGCGCTGGAGCTGCGAGTCGGAGCGGAGATTTAAAAAGCGCAGGAGCTGCGAGTCGGAGCGGATATTTAAAAAGCTCATGAGCTGAGAGTTTGAGCAGAGATTTAAAAAGAGCGGGAGCTGCGAGTCGGAGTGGAGATTTAAAAAGCGCGGGAGATGCGAGTCGGAGCAGAGATTTAAAAAGAGCGGGAGCTGCGAGTCGGAGCGGAGATTTAAAAAGAGCGGGAGCTGCGAGTCGGAGCGGAGATTTAAAAAGCGCGGGAGCTGTGAGTCTGAGCGGAGATTTAAAAAGCGCGGGAGCTGCGAGTCGGAGCGGAGATATGAAAAGCGCGGGAGCTGAGAGTTTGAGCAGAGATTTAAAAAGAGCGGGAGCTGCGAGTCGGAGCGGAGATTTAAAAAGCGCGGGAGCTGCGAGTCGGAGCAGAGATTTAAAAAGAGCGGGAGCTGCGAGTCGGAGCGGAGATTTAAAAAGAGCGGGAGCTGCGAGTCAGAGTGGAGATTTAAAAAGAGCGGGAGCTGCGAGTCGGAGCGGAGATTTAAAAAGAGCGGGAGCTGCGAGTCGGAGCGGAGATTTGAAAAGAGCGGGAGCTGCGAGTCGGAGCGGAGATTTAAAAAGAGCGGGAGCTGCGAGTCGGAGCGGAGATTTAAAAAGAGCGGGAGCTGTGAGTCGGAGCGGAGATTTAAAAAGAGCAGGAGCTGCGAGTCGGAGCGGAGATTTAAAAAGAGCGGGAGCTGCGAGGCGGAGCGGAGATTTAAAAAGAGCGGGGGCTGCGAGTCGGAGCGGAGATTTAAAAAGAGCGGGAGCTGCGAGTCGAAGCGGAGATTTAAAAAGCGCAGGAGCTGCGAGTCGGAGCGGAGATTTAAAAAGCGCAGGAGCTGCGAGTTGGAGCGGAGATTTAAAAAGCGCGGGAGCTGTGAGTCTGAGCGGAGATTTAAAAAGCGCGGGAGTGCGAGTCGGAGCGGAGATATGAAAAGCGCGGGAGCTGTGAGTCTGAGCGGAGATTTAAAAAGCGCGGGAGCTGCGAGTCGGAGCGGAGATTTAAAAAGCGCCGGAGCTGTGAGTCGGAGCGGAGATTTAAAAAGCGCAGGAGCTGCGAGTCGGAGCGGATATATGAAAAGCGCGGGAGCTGTGAGTCTGAGCGGAGATTTAAAAAGCGCGGGAGCTGCGAGTCGGAGCGGAGATTTAAAAAGCGCCGGAGCTGTGAGTCGGAGCGGAGATTTAAAAAGAGCGGGAGCTGCGAGTCGGAACGGAGATTTAAAATGCGCTGGAGCTGCGAGTCGGAGCGGAGATTTAAAAAGCGCAGGAGCTGCGAGTCGGAGCGGATATTTAAAAAGCTCATGAGCTGAGAGTTTGAGCAGAGATTTAAAAAGAGCGGGAGCTGCGAGTCGGAGTGGAGATTTAAAAAGCGCGGGAGATGCGAGTCGGAGCAGAGATTTAAAAAGAGCGGGAGCTGCGAGTCGGAGCGGAGATTTAAAAAGAGCGGGAGCTGCGAGTCAGAGCGGAGATTTAAAAAGAGCGGGAGCTGCGAGTCGGAGCGGAGATTTAAAAAGCGCGGGAGCTGTGAGTCTGAGCGGAGATTTAAAAAGCGCGGGAGCTGCGAGTCGGAGCGGAGATATGAAAAGCGCGGGAGCTGTGAGTCTGAGCGGAGATTTAAAAAGCGCGGGAGCTGCGAGTCGGAGCGGAGATTTAAAAAGCGCCGGAGCTGCGAGTCGGAGCGGAGATTTTAAAAGAGCGGGAGCTGCGAGTCGGAACGGAGATTTAAAAAGCGCTGGAGCTGCGAGTCGGAGCGGAGATTTAAAAAGCGCAGGAGCTGCGAGTCGGAGCGGAGATTTAAAAAGCTCATGAGCTGAGAGTTTGAGCAGAGATTTAAAAAGAGCGGGAGCTGCGAGTCGGAGCGGAGATTTAAAAAGCGCGGGAGCTGCGAGTCGGAGCAGAGATTTAAAAAGAGCGGGAGCTGCGAGTCGGAGCGGAGATTTAAAAAGAGCGGGAGCTGCGAGTCAGAGTGGAGATTTAAAAAGAGCGGGAGCTGCGAGTCGGAGCGGAGATTTAAAAAGAGCGGGAGCTGCGAGTCGGAGCGGAGATTTGAAAAGAGCGGGAGCTGCGAGTCGGAGCGGAGATTTAAAAAGAGCGGGAGCTGCGAGTCGGAGCGGAGATTTAAAAAGAGCGGGAGCTGTGAGTCGGAGCGGAGATTTAAAAAGAGCAGGAGCTGCGAGTCGGAGCGGAGATTTAAAAAGAGCGGGAGCTGTGAGTCGGAGCGGAGATTTAAAAAGAGCAGGAGCTGCGAGTCGGAGCGGAGATTTAAAAAGAGCGGGAGCTGCGAGTCGGAGCGGAGACTTAAAAAGAGCGGGAGCTGCGAGTCGGAGCGAAGATTTAAAAAGAGCGGGAGCTGCGAGTCGGAGCGGAGATTTAAAAAGCGCGGGAGCTGAGAGTCGGAGCGGAGATTTAAAAAGCGCAGGAGCTGCGAGTCGGAGCGGAGATTTAAAAAGAGCGGGAGCTGCGAGTCGGAGCGGAGATTTAAAAAGCGCGGGAGCTGCGAGTCGGAGCGGAGATTTAAAAAGAGCGGGAGCTGCGAGTCAGAGTGGAGATTTAAAAAGACCGGGAGCTGCGAGTCGGAGTGGAAATTTAAAAAGCGCAGGAGCTGCGAGTCGGAGCGGAGATTTAAAAAGAGTGGGAGCTGCGAGTCGGAGCGGAGATTTAAAAAGAGCAGGAGCTGAGAGTCGGAGCGGAGATTTAAAAAGATCGGGAGCTGCGAGTCAGAGTGGAGATTTAAAAAGAGCGGGTGCTGCGAGTCGGAGCGGAGATTTAAAAAGAGCGGGTGCTGCGAGTCGGAGCGTAGATTTAAAAAGAGTGGGAGCTGCGAGTCGGAGCGGAGATTTAAAAAGAGCGGGTGCTGACAGTCGGAGCGGAGATTTAAAAAGAGCAGGAGCTGCGAGTCGGAGCGGAGATTTAAAAAGAGCGGGAGCTGCGAGTCGGAGCGGAGATTTAAAAAGAGCGGGTGCTGACAGTCGGAGCGGAGATTTTAAAAAAGCGGGAGCTGCAAGTCGGAGCGGAGATTTAAAAAGAGCGGGAGCTGCGAGTCAGAGCGGAGATTTAAAAAGCGCGGGAGCTGCGAGTCAGAGTGGAGATTTGAAAAGCGCGGGAGCTGCGAGTCAGAGTGGAGATTTAAAAAGAGCGGGAGCTGTGAGTCGGAGTGGAGATTTAAAAAGAGCAGGAGCTGCGAGTCGGAGCGGAGATTTAAAAAGAGCGAGAGCTGTGAGTCGGACCGGAGATTTAAAAAGAGCAGGAGCTGCGAGTCGGAGTGGAGATTTAAAAAGAGCGGGAGCTCCGAGGCGGAGCGGAGATTTAAAAAGAGCGGGAGCTGCGAGTTGGAGCGGAGATTTAAAAAGAGCGGGAGCTGCGAGTCGGAGCGGAGATTTAAAAAGAGCGGGAGCTGCGAGTCGGAGCGGAGATTTTAAAAGCGCAGGAGCTGAGAGTCGGAGCGGAGACTTAAAAAGAGTGGGAGCTGCGAGTCGGAGCGGAGATTTAAAAAGAGCGGGAGCTGCGAGTCGGAGCGGAGGTTTAAAAAGAGCGGGAGCTGCGAGTCGGAGCGGAGATTTAAAAAGCGCGGGAGCTGCGAGTCGGAGCGGAGATTTAAAAAGAGCGGGAGCTGCGAGTCGGAGCGTAGATTTAAAAAGCGCGGGAGCTGTGAGTCGGAGCGGAGATTTAAAACGAGCGGGAGCTGCGAGGCGGAGCGGAGATTTAAAAAGAGCGGGGGCTGCGAGTCGGAGCGGAGATTTAAAAAGAGCGGGAGCTGCGAGTCGGAGCGGAGATTTAAAAAGCGCAGGAGCTGCGAGTCGGAGCGGAGATTTAAAAAGCGCAGGAGCTGCGAGTTGGAGCGGAGATTTAAAAAGCGCGGGAGCTGTGAGTCTGAGCGGAGATTTAAAAAGCGCGGGAGTGCGAGTCGGAGCGGAGATATGAAAAGCGCGGGAGCTGTGAGTCTGAGCGGAGATTTAAAAAGCGCAGGAGCTGCGAGTCGGAGCGGATATTTAAAAAGCTCATGAGCTGAGAGTTTGAGCAGAGATTTAAAAAGAGCGGGAGCTGCGAGTCGGAGTGGAGATTTAAAAAGCGCAGGAGCTGAGAGTCGGAGTGGAGACTTAAAAAGAGTGGGAGCTGCGAGTCGGAGCGGAGATTTAAAAAGCGCGGGAGCTGCGAGTCGGAGCGGAGATTTAAAAAGAGCGGGAGCTGCGAGTCGGAGCGTAGATTTAAAAAGAGCGGGAGCTGCGAGTCGGAGCGTAGATTTAAAAAGCGCGGGAGCTGCGAGTCGGAGCGGAGATTTAAAAAGAGCGGGAGCTGCGAGGCGGAGCGGAGATTTAAAAAGAGCGGGGGCTGCGAGTCGGAGCGGAGATTTAAAAAGAGCGGGAGCTGCGAGTCGAAGCGGAGATTTAAAAAGCGCAGGAGCTGCGAGTCGGAGCGGAGATTTAAAAAGCGCAGGAGCTGCGAGTTGGAGCGGAGATTTAAAAAGCGCGGGAGCTGTGAGTCTGAGCGGAGATTTAAAAAGCGCGGGAGTGCGAGTCGGAGCGGAGATATGAAAAGCGCGGGAGCTGTGAGTCTGAGCGGAGATTTAAAAAGCGCGGGAGCTGCGAGTCGGAGCGGAGATTTAAAAAGCGCCGGAGCTGTGAGTCGGAGCGGAGATTTAAAAAGCGCAGGAGCTGCGAGTCGGAGCGGAGATATGAAAAGCGCGGGAGCTGTGAGTCTGAGCGGAGATTTAAAAAGCGCGGGAGCTGCGAGTCGGAGCGGAGATTTAAAAAGCGCCGGAGCTGTGAGTCGGAGCGGAGATTTAAAAAGAGCGGGAGCTGCGAGTCGGAACGGAGATTTAAAATGCGCTGGAGCTGCGAGTCGGAGCGGAGATTTAAAAAGCGCAGGAGCTGCGAGTCGGAGCGGATATTTAAAAAGCTCATGAGCTGAGAGTTTGAGCAGAGATTTAAAAAGAGCGGGAGCTGCGAGTCGGAGTGGAGATTTAAAAAGCGCGGGAGATGCGAGTCGGAGCAGAGATTTAAAAAGAGCGGGAGCTGCGAGTCGGAGCGGAGATTTAAAAAGAGCGGGAGCTGCGAGTCAGAGCGGAGATTTAAAAAGAGCGGGAGCTGCGAGTCGGAGCGGAGATTTAAAAAGAGCGGGAGCTGCGAGTCGGAGCGGAGATTTAAAAAGAGCGGGAGCTGCGAGTCGGAGCGGAGATTTAAAAAGAGCGGGAGCTGCGAGTCGGAGCGGAGATTTAAAAAGAGCGGGAGCTGTGAGTCGGAGCGGAGATTTAAAAAGAGCAGGAGCTGCGAGTCGGAGCGGAGATTTAAAAAGAGCGGGAGCTGTGAGTCGGAGCGGAGATTTAAAAAGAGCAGGAGCTGCGAGTCGGAGCGGAGATTTAAAAAGAGCGGGAGCTGTGAGTCGGAGCGGAGATTTAAAAAGAGCGGGAGCTGCGAGTCGGAGCGGAGACTTAAAAAGAGCGGGAGCTGCGAGTCGGAGCGGAGATTTAAAAAGCGCGGGAGCTGCGAGTCAGAGTGGAGATTTGAAAAGCGCGGGAGCTGCTAGTCGGAGTGGAGATTTAAAAAGTGCACGAGCTGCGAGTCAGAGCGGAGATTTAAAAAGAGCGGGAGCTGCGAGTCGGAGCGGAGATTTAAAAAGAGCGGGAGCTGCGAGTCAGAGTGGAGATTTAAAAAGACCGGGAGCTGCGAGTCGGAGTGGAAATTTAAAAAGCGCAGGAGCTGCGAGTCGGAGCGGAGGTTTAAAAAGAGTGGGAGCTGCGAGTCGGAGCGGAGATTTAAAAAGAGCAGGAGCTGAGAGTCGGAGCGGAGATTTAAAAAGATCGGGAGCTGCTAGTCAGAGTGGAGGTTTAAAAAGAGCGGGTGCTGCGAGTCGGAGCGGAGACTTAAAAAGAGCAGGAGCTGCGAGTCGGAGCGGAGATTTAAAAAGAGCGGGAGCTGCGAGTCAGAGTGGAGATTTAAAAAGAGCGGGAGCTGCGAGTCGGAGCGGAGACTTAAAAAGAGCGGGAGCTGCGAGTCGGAGCGGAGATTTAAAAAGAGCGGGAGCTGACAGTCGGAGCGGAGATTTAAAAAAAGCGGGAGCTGCAAGTCGGAGCGGAGATTTAAAAAGAGCAGGAGCTGCGAGTCGGAGCGGAGATTTAAAAAGCGCGGGAGCTGCGAGTCGGAGCGGAGACTTAAAAAGAGCGGGAGCTGCGAGTCGGAGCGAAAATTTAAAAAGCGCGGGAGCTGCGAGTTGGGCGGAGATTTAAAAAGAGCGGGAGCTGCGAGTCGGAGCGGAGATTTAAAAAGAGCGGGAGCTGCGAGTCGGAGCGGAGATTTAAAAAGAGCGGGAGCTGTGAGTCGGAGGAGAGATTTAAAAAGAGCGGGGGCTGCGAGTCGGAACGGAGATTTAAAAAGCGCCGGAGCTGCAAGTCGGAGCGGAGATTTAAAAAGAGCGGGAGCTGCGAGTCGGAGCAGAGATTTAAAAAGAGCGGGGGCTGCGAGTCGGAACGGAGATTTAAAAAGCGCCGGAGCTGCAAGTCGGAGCGGAGATTTTAAAAGCGCAGGAGCTGCGAGTCGGAGCGGAGATTTAAAAAGCGCAGGAGCTGCGAGTTGGAGCGGAGATTTAAAAAGAGCGGGAGCTGCGAGTCGGAGCGGAGATTTAAAAAGAGCGGGAGCTGCGAGTCGGAGCGGAGATTTATAAAGCGCGGGAGCTGCGTGTCGGAGCGGAGATTTAAAGAGAGCGGGAGCTGCGAGTCGGAGCGGAGATTTAAAAAGAGCGGGAGCTGAGAGTTTGAGCAGAGATTTAAAAAGAGCGGGAGCTGCGAGTCGGAGTGGAGATTTAAAAAGAGCAGGAGCTGCGAGTCGGAGCGGAGATTTAAAAAGAGCGGGAGCTGTGAGTCGGAGCGGAGATTTAAAAAGAGCAGGAGCTGCGAGTCGGAGTGGAGATTTAAAAAGAGCGGGAGCTCCGAGGCGGAGCGGAGATTTAAAAAGAGCGGGAGCTGCGAGTCGGAGCGGAGATTTAAAAAGCGCGGGAGCTGCGAGTCGGAGCGGAGATTTAAAAAGAGCGGGAGCTGCGAGTCGGAGCGGAGATTTTAAAAGCGCAGGAGCTGAGAGTCGGAGCGGAGACTTAAGTGGGAGCTGCGAGTCGGAGCGGAGATTTAAAAAGCGCGGGAGCTGAAAGTCGGAGCGGAGATTTAAAAAGAGCGGGAGCTGCGAGTCGGAGCGGAGGTTTAAAAAGAGCGGGAGCTGTGAGTCGGAGCAGAGATTTAAAAAGAGCGGGGGCTGCGAGTCGGAGCAGAGATTTAAAAAGCGCGGGAGCTGCGAGTCGGATCGGAGACTTAAAAAGAGTGGGAGCTGCGAGTCGCAGCGGAGATTTAAAAAGCGCAGGAGCTGGGAGTTGGAGCGGAGATTTAAAAAGCGCGGGAACTGCGAGTCGGAGCGGAGATTTAAAAAGAGTCGGAGCTGCGAGTCGGAGCGGAGATTTAAAAAGCGCGGGAGCTGAGAGTCGGAGCGGAGATTTAAAAAGATCGCGGTCTAGTTTTGGGAGCCGTTCGGAGGAGGAGCAGTCTCTGTCAGGGAGAGAACCTGAGAACATCCGAGACCCTCAGAAGGTAAGTAATTGATTTTTACTCATTTTTACTCTTACTTTTATTACCTTTTCAAATTGTGTATGTGTGTGGGGGGGAAACTGAAGTGACATCACAGAAAAGCTGTAACCTGATTGGCTGGTTGGGAATCTACACTAAATTAAAAAAATTAAGCATTGGTAACTAATTAAACATAATTATTTAATTATAATTTAGAGGGGTACCTAAGCCAGAGATCGGAGAGTGCTGTATTTAGCTTTCACATTTATAGTAGAAATCAATACTAGGAAACAGATAGTTAACAGTAACTTTTAAATTTTTAAAAAACTTTTAACTTTAATTTACTAATTAATTGACGCAATGTCAGTTGGAGGGGTGCAGTGCTCTGACTGTGAGATGTGGCAGGTCCGGGAGGTGGCAGGTCCGGGAGGCTTCCAGCGTCCCAGAAAGCTTCATCTGCAGAAAGTGCACCCAACTGGAGCTCCTCAAAGACTGCATGGTTCGTTTGGAGCGGCAATTGGATGCACTTAGGAGCATGCAGAGAAATGGGTGACCACCAGAAAGGACAGGCAGTCAGTGCAGGAATCCCCTGTGGTTGTCCCCCTCTCGAACAGGTATACCCTTTGGATACTGTCGGGGGGGATAGCCTATCAGGGGAAAACAGCAGCAGCCAGAGCAGTGGCACCACGGCTGGCTCTGATGTTCAGAAGGGAGGGTCAAAGCGCAGAAGAGTAATAGTAATAGGGGACTCTATAGTCAGGGGCACAGATAGGCGCTTCTGTGGGGGTGAAAGAGGCTCCAGGATGGTATGTTGCCTCCCTGGTGCCAGGGTCCAGGATGTCTCCGAACGGGTAGAGGGCATCCTGAAGGGGGAGGGCAAACAGGCAGAGGTCGTTGTACATATTGGTACTAACGACATAGGCAGGAAGGGACATGAGGTCCTGCAGCAGGAGTTCAGGGAGCTAGGCAGAAAGTTAAAAGACAGGACCTCTAGGGTTGCAATCTCAGGATTACTCCCTGTGCCACGTGCCAGTGAGACTAGAAATAGGAAGATAGAGCAGCTAAACACGTGGCTAAACAGCTGGTGTAGGAGGGAGGGTTTCCGTTATCTGGACCACTGGGAGCTCTTCCGGGGCAGGTGTGACCGATATAAGGACGGGTTGCATCTAAACTGGAGAGGCACTATTTTTTGTTACTTTGCTAGTTCACTATTTTATTTAAATAATGTTACTTATTAGTTATTGTGTTATCTCTTATGTTGATTTGTAAAGTGGAAAAATTGTGTTTGAAAAAAGGCATCCAGCATGCTTGTCTTCATCGGACGGGGTATTGAGTACAAGAGTCGGCAGGTCATGTTACAGTTGTATAGGACTTTGGTTAGGCCACATTTGGAATACTGCGTGCAGTTCTGGTCGCCACATTACCAGAAGGATGTGGATGCTTTAGCGAGGGTGCAGAGGAGGTTCACCAGGATGTTGCCTGGTATGGAGGGTGCTAGCTATGAAGAAAGGTTGAGTAGATTAGGATTGTTTTCGTTGGAAAGACGGAGGTTGAGGGGGGACCTGATTGAGGACTACAACATTATGAGAGGTATGGACAGAGTGGATAGCAACAAGCTTTTTCCAAGAGTGGGGGTGTCAATTACAAGGGGTCACGATTTCAAGGTGAGAGGAGGAAAGTTTAAGGGAGATGTGCGTGGATAGTTTTTTACGCAGAGGGTGGTGGGTGCCTGGAACGCTTTGCCAGCGGAGGTGGTAGAGGCGGGCACAATAGCATCATTTAAGATTCATCTCGACAGATATGAACGGGTGGGGAACAGAGGGAAGTAGATCCTTGGGAAATAGGCGACAGGTTTAGATAAAGGATCTGGATCGGCGCAGGCTGGGAGGGCCGAAGGGCCTGTTCCTGTGGTGTAATTTTCTTTGTTCTTTTGTTCTTTTTATAGAGGCGCGCATACACACACAGGCGCACGCACACACATGCGCACGCACAGACAGGGGCATGCACACATACACAGGCGCACGCACAGACAGGCGCACCTGCACAGAGGTGCACGTAGGCAAACGGGCATGCATGCATACACGCACACGCAGGCGCACCCATGCTCAGACGCATGCACACAGAAGCGTACACATACAGATGCACACACACACCCACGCGCGCACAGACCCACGCGCGCACAGACCCACGCGCGCACAGACCCACGCGCGCACAGACCCACGCGCGCACAGACCCACGCGCGCACAGACCCACGCGCGCACAGACCCACGCGCGCACAGACCCACGCGCGCACAGACCCACGCGCGCACAGACCCACGCGCGCACAGACCCACGCGCGCACAGACCCACGCGCGCACAGACCCACGCGCGCACAGACCCACGCGCGCACAGACCCACGCGCGCACAGACCCACGCGCGCACAGACCCACGCGCGCACAGACCCACGCGCGCACAGACCCACGCGCGCACAGACCCACGCGCGCACAGACCCACGCGCGCACAGACCCACGCGCGCACAGACCCACGCGCGCACAGACCCACGCGCGCACAGACCCACGCGCGCACAGACCCACGCGCGCACAGACCCACGCGCGCACAGACCCACGCGCGCACAGACCCACGCGCGCACAGACCCACGCGCGCACAGACCCACGCGCGCACAGACCCACGCGCGCACAGACCCACGCGCGCACAGACCCACGCGCGCACAGACCCACGCGCGCACAGACCCACGCGCGCACAGACCCACGCGCGCACAGACCCACGCGCGCACAGACCCACGCGCGCACAGACCCACGCGCGCACAGACCCACGCGCGCACAGACCCACGCGCGCACAGACCCACGCGCGCACAGACCCACGCGCGCACAGACCCACGCACGCACAGACCCACGCACGCACAGACCCACGCACGCACAGACCCACGCACGCACAGACCCACGCACGCACAGACCCACGCACGCACAGACCCACGCACGCACAGACCCACGCACGCACAGACCCACGCACGCACAGACCCACGCACGCACAGACCCACGCACGCAGACCCACGCACGCACAGACCCACGCACGCACAGACCCACGCACGCACAGACCCACGCACGCACAGACCCACGCACGCACAGACCCACGCACGCACAGACCCACGCACGCACAGACCCACGCACGCACAGACCCACGCACGCACAGACCCACGCACGCACAGACCCACGCACGCACAGACCCACGCACGCACAGACCCACGCACGCACAGACCCACGCACGCACAGACCCACGCACGCACAGACCCACGCACGCACAGACCCACGCACGCACAGACCCACGCACGCACAGACCCACGCACACACAGACCCACGCACACACAGACCCACGCACACACAGACCCACGCACACACAGACCCACGCACACACAGACCCACGCACACACAGACCCACGCACACACAGACCCACGCACACACAGACCCACGCACACACAGACCCACGCACACAGACCCACGCACACACAGATCCACGCACACACAGATCCACGCACACACAGACCCACGCACACACAGACCCACGCACACACAGACCCACGCACACACAGACCCACGCACACACAGACCCACGCACACACAGACCCACGCACACACAGACCCACGCACACACAGACCCACGCACACACAGACCCACGCACACACAGACCCACGCACACACAGACCCACGCACACACAGACCCACGCACACACAGATCCACGCACACACAGATCCACGCACAGACCCACGCACACACAGACCCACGCACACACAGACCCACGCACACACAGACCCACGCACACACAGACCCACGCACACACAGACCCACGCACACACAGACCCACGCACACACAGATCCACGCACACACAGATCCACGCACACACAGATCCACGCACACACAGATCCACGCACACACAGACCCACGCACACACAGACCCACGCACACAGACCCACGCACACACAGACCCACGCACACACAGACCCACGCACACACAGACCCACGCACACAGACCCACGCACACACAGACCCACGCACACACAGACCCACGCACACACAGACCCACGCACACACAGACCCACGCACACACAGACCCACGCACACACAGACCCACGCACACACAGACCCACGCACACACAGACCCACGCACACAGACCCACGCACACAGACCCACGCACACACAGATCCACGCACACACAGATCCACGCACACACAGATCCACGCACACACAGATCCACGCACACACAGACCCACGCACACACAGACCCACGCACACACAGACCCACGCACACACAGACCCACGCACACAGACCCATACACACACAGATCCACGCAGAGAAAAAAAATAAGTCTCAGACGTGTACACACAATCCCCCTAATTATTTCCCACCCTCTCAACTGGAAAGAATGTTTCGCGATTCACTCCATTAACAACAACTTTGCGGCTCGCATCAGTCTGAGCAGGATAATCAATGGATTGTTTCCGTGAGCGGCAGACTAGCCAGTTGCGGGTGAACCCAGCACTGAGGTGGGGGGGCTGTGGAAGCTTCCCCTCCACCCCGGTCACTGCAGTGTGAGCTTGTTTCTGTTGGGGCTCTGTGATAGGAATTCAGATATAAACCTGACTGCCAATCCTCTTCCTGAGGAAGTGCACAGCAGCTGGACGAGGAAGATATAGGGTTCACCTTCAGGACACCACCTCCTGCACTAGTTACATACAGGCTGGTGGTCTGTGAGTGCTTTGAGCTGTGCCAGGAGCTCCTCATTTGCTAAGCTATGGATTGGCTTACAGGGAAGTCTAACATGAAGCCAAACGGTAAATAAAACAGCAGCAGCCTGGAGCCTGAATATTCCAAAGCCCAAGAAGATTTCAATTGGAAGGAGCTGGTCGTTTGTCAGATGGAATGGACCAGAGGGAAAGGTCAGGAACACAACTGTCTTCAACCCATAAACCGACAGTGCCAGTGCCCCGGGGGTTGAACAGAAGGGATAAAACAGCTCTTACCACATGTCTCCATCTCGTATGGTCTTGTCATTCGGTGCTCCAGCGTGCCCGTAATGCAGGACAGCAGAATTTCCCCCACTGCAATTTAAACAAACAACACACCGATTGGAGTAAAGTCCTGACTAGTCTCTTACTAACCCCCTCGAGACAGAACAAACCGCAGCAGGTCTGTGTTTTACAGTCAATCCGGTGTTGTTTAACTGTAATCATTGCTGCAATGTAGAAACCTCGGGAGGTAAACTACAGTACAGGCTCCCACCAACAGCAACGCAACCATCTCACTTGTGCTGCCAGGGTTTAGTCCTTTGCTCTTCTTCATTTGATGCCATGGTATCGTTCACACCCAAATGAGAAGACAGAATAGATGACAGATTCCCTACAGTGTAGATGGAGGCCATTCAGCCCATCGAGCTGCACCGACCATCTGAAAGAGCACTCTACCCAGGCCCACTACCACACACTAGCCCCGTAACCCTGTCGAACCGGCACATCTTGGACTGGACAAACTTGGACTTTGGGGAGGACAGACTGGGCCTTATTGCAATGTCCCATCTGAAACATGGTACCTCCAGCAGTGCAGCATCCCTCAGCACGGCACGGCAGTGGGTGGAATGCTCAACTACCCTGGAGTGGGAATTGAATACAAGACAAGAAACTAGAGCCCTCTAGACCCACTGAACACAGACACCAGACCACAAAGGCAGGACTGTAATTAAACAACCAACATCATTAAAAATACATTCTGAGCATCTTCTCATTGCAGTTTGTGGGAGCTTGCTGTGTACAAAGTATCGACCACATTTCCCACATCCAACAGTGACTGCATTTCAAAAAACAAAAGTATTTAATTGGCTGTAAGAGGTTTAGGGAGCGACTGAAGTTGAAAGGTGCTATATAAATGCAAATCTTTCTTTTCACAACAGTGGCTCAGGGTTCCTGCATGCCAGCCCTTATTACTTATGATTGTATCTCATCTTTCTCTCAAAGGACTCTGGCCCGACCAATAGCTTAATTCTATATTGTAACAAGTGTTTCTGTCCGAAGGAGGCCTCGTTGGTTTCAGGTCACAGAGTGAGCTGAGGTGACTGAGCTCTGAGGGAAGAGCAGTGAAGATGTGACTGACATTACATCAGTGTAGCACCAGATGGCAGCAAAGGACAAGCAACAGCACAAAGGAGTAGCTGTGAGCATGGACGTGGGCGGGTCCTGGGGGCACGGATGGAGACCGGTGCCCATGGGCGGGGTCCAGGGATGTGGGCGGGGTCCGGGGATAGGGGTGGGGGTCTAGGGAAACACGGGGGGGGGTCCCAGAGAGACACGGGTGGGGACCAGGGGGATGCGGGTGGGGTCCAGGGGGATGTGGGTGGGGTCCAGGGGGATGTGGGTGGGGTCCAGGGGGATGAGGGTGGGGTCCAGGGGGATGAGGGTGGGGTCCAGGGGGATGAGGGTGGGGTCCAGGGGGATGCGGGTGGGGTCCAGGGGGATGAGGGTGGGGTTTCGGGGGATGCGGGTGGGGTCCAGGGGGATGCGGGTGGGGTCCAGGGGGATGCGGGTGGGGTCCAGGGGGATGCGGGTGGGGTTCAGGGGGATGCGGGTGGGGTCCAGGGGGATGCGGGTGGGGTCCAGGGGGATGTGGGTGGGGTCCAGGGGGATGTGGGTGGGGTCCAGGGGGATGCGGGTGGGGTCCAGGGGTATGCGGGTGGGGTCCAGGGGGATGAGGGTGGGGTCCAGGGGGATGCGGGTGGGGTCCAGGGGGATGCGGGTGGGGTCCAGGGGGATGAGGCTGGGGTCCAGGGGGACGCGGGTGGGGTCCAGGGGGATGCGGGTGGGGTCCAGGGGGATGTGGGTGGGGTCCAGGGGGATGTGGGTGGGGTCCAGGGGGATGTGGGTGGGGTCCAGGGGGATGTGGGTGGGGTCCAGGGGGATGCGGGTGGGGTCCAGGGGTATGCGGGTGGGGTCCAGGGGTATGCGGGTGGGGTCCAGGGGGATGTGGGTGGGGTCCAGGGGTATGCGGGTGGGGTCCAGGGGTATGCGGGTGGGGTCCAGGGGTATGTGGGTGGGGTCCAGGGGGATGTGGGTGGGGTCCAGGGGGGTGCGGACGGGGTCCAGGGGGATTTGGGTGGGGCCCAGGGGGATGCGGGTGGGGTCCAGGGGGATGAGAGTGGGGTCCAGGGGGATGAGGGTGGGGTCCAGGGGGATGTGACTGGGGTCCAGGGGGATGTGGGTGGGGTCCAGGGGGATGTGGGTGGGGTCCAGGGGGATGTGGGTGGGGTCCAGGGGGATGTGGGTGGGGTCCAGGGGGATGAGGGTGGGGTCCAGGGTGATGCGGGTGGGGTCCAGGGGGATGAGGGTGGGGTCCAGGGGGATGTGACTGGGGTCCAGGGGGATGTGGGTGGGGTCCAGGGGGGTGCGGACGGGGTCCAGGGGGATTTGGGTGGGGTCCAGGGGGAGGCGGGTGGGGTCCAGGGGGATGCGGGTGGGGTCCAGGGGGATGCGGGTGGGGTCCAGGGGGATGCGGACGGGGTCCAGGGGGATGCAGGTGGGGTCCAGGGGGATGCGGGTGGGGTCCAGGGGGATGTGACTGGGGTCCAGGGGGATGCAGGTGGGGTCCAGGGGGATGCGGGTGGGGTCCAGGGGGATGTGACTGGGGTCCAGGGGGATGCAGGTGGGGTCCAGGGGGATGCAGGTGGGGTCCAGGGGGATGTGACTGGGGTCCAGGGGGATGCGGGTGGGGTCCAGGGGGATGTGACTGGGGTCCAGGGGGATGTGACTGGGGTCCAGGGGGATGTGACTGGGGTCCAGGGGGATGTGACTGGGGTCCAGGGGGATGCAGGTGGGGTCCAGGGGGATGCAGGTGGGGTCCAGGGGGATGCGGGTGGGGTCCAGGGGGATGCAGGTGGGGTCCAGGGGGATGAGGGTGGGGTCCCGGGGGATGCGGGTGAGGTCCAGGGGGATGCAGGTGGGGTCCCGGGGGATGCGGGTGGGGTCCAGCGGGATGCGGACGGGGTCCAGGGGGATGCGGGTGGGGTCCAAGGGGATGCGGGTGGGGTCCAGGGGGATGCAGGTGGGGTCCAGGGGGATGAGGGTGGGGTTTCGGGGGATGCGGGTGGGGTCCAGGGGGATGCAGGTGGGGTCCAGGGGGATGCGGGTGGGGTCCAGGGGGATGCGGGTGGGGTCCAGGGGGAGGCGGGTGGGGTCCAGGGGGATGAGGGTGGGGTCCAGGGGGATGTGGGTGGGGTCCAGGGGGATGCGGCCGAGGTCCAGGGGATGTGGGTGGGGTCCAGGGGGATGCGGCCGGAGTCCAGGGGATGTGGGTGGGGTCCAGGGGGATGCGGCCGGAGTCCAGGGGAGGCGGGTGGGGTCCAGGGGGTGCGGCACTCCCTCAGTACTGACCCTCTGACAGTGCAACGTCCCTCAGTACTGACCCTCTGACAGTTCAGCACTCCCTCAATACTGACCCTCTGACAGTGCGGCACTCCTTCAGTACTGACCCTCTGACAGTGCAGCACTCCCTCAGTACTGACCCTGACAGTGCAGCACTCCCTCAGTACTGACCCTCTGACAGTGCAGCACTCCCTCAGTACTGACCCTCTGACAGTGCAGCACTCCCTCAGTACTGACCCTGACAGTGCAGCACTCCCTCAGTACTGACCCTCGGACAGTGCGGCACTCACTCAGTACTGACCCTCCGACAGTGCAGCATTCCCTCAGCACTGACCCTCTGACAGTGCGGCACTCACTCAGTACTGACCCTCTGACAGTGCAGCACTCCCTCAGTACTGACCCTCTCACAGTGCGGCTCTCCCTCAGTACTGACCCTCTGACAGTGCAGCACTCCCTCAGTACTGACCCTCTGACAGTGCAGCACTCCCTCAATACTGACCCTCTGACAGTGCAGCACTCCCTCAGTACTGACCCTGACAGTGCAGCACTACCTCAGTACTGACCCTCTGACAGTGCAGCATTCCCTCAGTACTGACCCTCTAACAGTGCAGCACTCCCTCAGTACTGACCCTCTGACAGTGCAGCATTCCCTCAGTACTGACCCTCTGACAGTGCAGCACTCCCTCAGTACTGACCCTCTGACAGTGCAGCACTCAGTACTGAACCTCTGACAGTGCAGCACTCCCTCAATACTGACCCTCTGACAGTGCAGCACTCCCTCAGTACTGACCCTGACAGTGCAGCACTCCCTCAGTACTGACCCTCTGACAGTGCAGCATTCCCTCAGTACTGACCCTCTAACAGTGCAGCACTCCCTCAGTACTGACCCTGACAGTGCAGCACTCCCTCAGTACTGACCCTCTAACAGTGCAGCATTCCCTCAGTACTGACCCTCTAACAGTGCAGCACTCCCTCAGTACTGATCCTCTAACAGTGCAGCACTCCTTCCGTACTGACCCTCTGACAGTGCAGCACTCCCTCAGTACTGACCCTCTAACAGTGCAGCATTCCCTCAGTACTGACCCTCTGACAGTGCAGCACTCCCTCAGTACTGACCCTCTAACAGTGCAGCATTCCCTCAGTACTGACCCTCTAACAGTGCAGCACTCCCTCAGTACTGACCCTCTGACAATGCAGCACTCCCTCAGTACTGACCCTCTAACAGTGCAGCATTCCCTCAGTACTGACCCTCTGACAGTGCGGTACTCCCTCAGTACTAAGGGGCGGGATTCTCTGATCCTGAGGCTAAGTGTTTTCGTCGTCGCGTTTCCCGGCGACGTCAACACGGTACTGACCCTCTGACAGTGCAGCATTCCCTCAGTACTGACCCTCTAACAGTGCAGCACTCCCTCAGTACTGACCCTGACAGTGCAGCACTCCCTCAGTACTGACCCTCTAACAGTGCAGCATTCCCTCAGTACTGACCCTCTAACAGTGCAGCACTCCCTCAGTACTGATCCTCTAACAGTGCAGCACTCCTTCCGTACTGACCCTCTGACAGTGCAGCACTCCCTCAGTACTGACCCTCTAACAGTGCAGCATTCCCTCAGTACTGACCCTCTGACAGTGCGGTACTCCCTCAGTACTAAGGGGCGGGATTCTCTGATCCTGAGGCTAAGTGTTTTCGTCGTCGCGTTTCCCGGCGACGTCAACACGGTACTGACCCTCTGACAGTGCAGCACTCCCTCAGTACTGACCCTCTAACAGTGCAGCTCTCCCTCAGTACTGACCCTCTGACAGTGCAGCACTCCCTCAGTACTGACCCTCTGACGGTGTGGCACTCCCTCAGTACTGACCCACTGACAGTGCAGCACTCCCTCAGTACTGACCCTCTGACAGTGCAGCACACCCTCAGTACTGACCCTCTGACGGTGTGGCACTCCCTCAGTACTGACCCTCTGACAGTGCAGCACACCCTCAGTACTGACCCTCTGACGGTGTGGCACTCCCTCAGTACTGACCCTCTGACAGTGCAGCACACCCTCAGTACTGACCCTCTGACGGTGTGGCACTCCCTCAGTACTGACCCTGACAGTGCAGCACTCCCTCAGTACTGACCCTCTGACAGTGCAGCATTCCCTCAGTACTGACCCTGACAGTGCAGCATTCCCTCAGTACTGACCCTCTAACAGTGCAGCACTCCCTCAGTACTGACCCTCTAACAGTGCAGCATTCCCTCAGTACTGACCCTCTAACAGTGCAGCACTCCCTCAGTACTGACCCTCTGACAGTGCAGCACTCCCTCAGTACTGACCCTCTGACAGTGCAGCACTCCCTAAGTACTGACCCTCTGACGGGGTGGCACTCCCTCAGTACTGACCCTCTGACAGTGCAGCATTCCCTCAGTACTGACCCTCTAACAGTGCAGCACTCCCTCAGTACTGACCCTGACAGTGCAGCATTCCCTCAGTACTGACCCTCTGACAGTGCAGCACACCCTCAGTACTGATCCTCTGACGCTTTGGAACTCCCTCAGTACTGACCCTCTGACAGTGCAGCACTCCCTCAGTACTGACCATCTGACAGTGCAGCACACCCTCAGTACTGACCCTCTGACGGTGTGGCACTCCCTCAGTACTGACCCTCTGACGGTGTGGCACTCCCTCAGTACTGACCCTCTGACGGTGTGTCACTCCCGCAGTACTGACCCTCTGACAGTGCAGCACACCCTCAGTACTGACCCTCTGACGGTGTGGCACTCCCTCAGTAGTGACCCTCTGACGGGGTGGCACTCCCTCAGTACTGACCCTCTGACAGTGCGGTACTCCCTCAGTACTAAGGGGCGGGATTCTCTGATCCTGAGGCTAAGTGTTATCGTCGTCGCGTTTCCCGGCGGCGTCAACACGGTACTGACCCTCTGACAGTGCAGCACTCCCTCAGTACTGACCCTCTGACAGTGCAGCACCCCCTCAGTACTGACCCTCTAACAGTGCAGCACTCCCTCAGTACTGACCCTCTAACAGTGCAGCATTCCCTCAGTACTGACCCTCTAACAGTGCAGCACTCCCTCAGTACTGACCCTCTGACAGTGCAGCACTCCCTCAGTACTGACCCTCTGACAGTGCGGCACTCCCTCAGTACTGACCCTCTGACAGTGCAGCGCTCCCTCAGTACTGACCCTCTAACAGTGCAGCATTCCCTCAGTACTGACCCTCTGACAGTGCAGCACTCCCTCAGTACTGACCCTCTGACGGTGTGGCACTCCCTCAGTACTGACCCTCTGACGGTGTGGCACTCCCTCAGTACTGACCCTCTGACAGTGCAGCACTCCCTCAGTACTGACCCTCTGACAGTGCAGCACTCCCTCAATACTGACCCTCTGACAGTGCAGCACTCCCTCAGTACTGACCCTGACAGTGCAGCACTCCCTCAGTACTGACCCTGACAGTGCAGCACTCCCTCAGTACTGACCCTCTGACAGTGCAGCACTCCCTCAGTACTGATCCTCTAACAGTGCAGCACTCCTTCCGTACTGACCCTCTGACAGTGCAGCACTCCCTCAGTACTGACCCTCTAACAGTGCAGCACTCCCTCAGTACTGACCCTCTAACAGTGCAGCATTCCCTCAGTACTGACCCTCTGACAGTGCGGTACTCCCTCAGTACTGACCCTCTGACGGTGCGGTACTCCCTCAGTACTAAGGGGCGGGATTCTCTGATCCTGAGGCTAAGTGTTTTCGTCGTCGCGTTTCCCGGCGACGTCAACACGGTACTGACCCTCTGACAGTGCAGCACTCCCTCAGTACTGACCCTCTAACAGTGCAGCTCTCCCTCAGTACTGACCCTCTGACAGTGCAGCACTCCCTCAGTACTGACCCTCTGACGGTGTGGCACTCCCTCAGTACTGACCCACTGACAGTGCAGCACTCCCTCAGTACTGACCCTCTGACAGTGCAGCACACCCTCAGTACTGACCCTCTGACGGTGTGGCACTCCCTCAGTACTGACCCTCTGACAGTGCAGCACACCCTCAGTACTGACCCTCTGACGGTGTGGCACTCCCTCAGTACTGACCCTCTGACGGAGTGGCACTCCCTCAGTACTGACCCTCTGACAATGCAGCACTCCCTCAGTACTGACCCTCTGACAGTGCAGCACACCTTCAGTACTGACCCTCTGACGGTGTGGCACTCCCTCAGTACTGACCCTCTGACAGTGCAGCACACCCTCAGTACTGACCCTCTGACGGTGTGGCACTCCCTCAGTACTGACCCTCTAACAGTGCAGCACTCCCTCAGTACTGACCCTCTGACAGTGCAGCATTCCCTCAGTACTGACCCTCTAACAGTGCAGCACTCCCTCAGTACTGACCCTGACAGTGCAGCACTCCCTCAGTACTGACCCTCTGACAGTGCAGCATTCCCTCAGTACTGACCCTGACAGTGCAGCATTCCCTCAGTACTGACCCTCTAACAGTGCAGCACTCCCTCAGTACTGACCCTCTAACAGTGCAGCATTCCCTCAGTACTGACCCTCTAACAGTGCAGCACTCCCTCAGTACTGACCCTCTGACAGTGCAGCACTCCCTCAGTACTGACCCTCTGACAGTGCTGCACTCCCTAAGTACTGACCCTCTGACGGGGTGGCACACCCTCAGTACTGACCCTCTGACAGTGCAGCATTCCCTCAGTACTGACCCTCTAACAGTGCAGCACTCCCTCAGTACTGACCCTGACAGTGCAGCATTCCCTCAGTACTGACCCTCTGACAGTGCAGCACACCCTCAGTACTGATCCTCTGACGGTGTGGAACTCCCTCAGTACTGACCCTCTGACAGTGCAGCACTCCCTCAGTACTGACCATCTGACAGTGCAGCACACCCTCAGTACTGACCCTCTGACGGTGTGGCACTCCCTCAGTACTGACCCTCTGACGGTGTGGCACTCCCTCAGTACTGACCCTCTGACAGTGCAGCACTCCCTCAGTACTGACCCTCTGACAGTGCAGCACACCCTCAGTACTGACCCTCTGACGGTGTGGCACTCCCTCAGTACTGACCCTCTGACAGTGCAGCACACCCTCATTACTGACCCTCTGACGGTGTGGCACTCCCGCAGTACTGACCCTCTGACAGTGCAGCACACCCTCAGTACTGACCCTCTGACGGTGTGGCACTCCCTCAGTAGTGACCCTCTGACGGGGTGGCACTCCCTCAGTACTGACCCTCTGACAGTGCGGTACTCCCTCAGTACTAAGGGGCGGGATTCTCTGATCCTGAGGCTAAGTGTTATCGTCGTCGCGTTTCCCGGCGGCGTCAACACGGTACTGACCCTCTGACAGTGCAGCACTCCCTCAGTACTGACCCTCTGACAGTGCAGCACCCCCTCAGTACTGACCCTCTAACAGTGCAGCACTCCCTCAGTACTGACCCTCTAACAGTGCAGCATTCCCTCAGTACTGACCCTCTAACAGTGCAGCACTCCCTCAGTACTGACCCTCTGACAGTGCAGCACTCCCTCAGTACTGACCCTCTGACAGTGCGGCACTCCCTCAGTACTGACCCTCTGACAGTGCAGCGCTCCCTCAGTACTGACCCTCTAACAGTGCAGCATTCCCTCAGTACTGACCCTCTGACAGTGCAGCACTCCCTCAGTACTGACCCTCTGACGGTGTGGCACTCCCTCAGTACTGACCCTCTGACGGTGTGGCACTCCCTCAGTACTGACCCTCTGACAGTGCAGCACTCCCTCAGTACTGACCCTCTGACAGTGCAGCACTCCCTCAATACTGACCCTCTGACAGTGCAGCACTCCCTCAGTACTGACCCTGACAGTGCAGCACTCCCTCAGTACTGACCCTCTGACAGTGCAGCATTCCCTCATTACTGACCCTCTAACAGTGCAGCACTCCCTCAGTACTGACCCTGACAGTGCAGCACTCCCTCAGTACTGACCCTCTGACAGTGCAGCATTCCCTCAGTACTGACCCTCTGACAGTGCAGCACTCCCTCAGTACTGACCCTCTGACAGTGCAGCACTCCCTCAGTACTGACCCTGACAGTGCAGCACTCCCTCAGTTCTGACCCTGACAGTGCAGCATTCCCTCAGTACTGACCCTGACAGTGCAGCATTCCCTCAGTACTGACCCTGACAGTGCAGCACTCCCTCAGTACTGACCCTCGGACAGTGCAGCACTCCCTCAGTACTGACCCTCTAACAGTGCAGCATTCCCTCAGTACTGACCCTCTAACAGTGCAGCACTCCCTCAGTACTGACCCTCTAACAGTGCAGCATTCCCTCAGTACTGACCCTCTAACAGTGCAGCACTCCCTCAGTACTGACCCTCTGACAGTGCAGGATTCCCTCAGTACTGACCCTCTGACAGTGCAGCACACCCTCAGTACTGACCCTCTGATGGTGTGGCACTCCCTCAGTACTGACCCTCTGACGGTGTGGCACTCCCTCAGTACTGACCCTCTGAAGGTGTGGCACTCCCTCAGTACTGACCCTCTGACAGTGCAGCACTCCCTCAGTACTGACCCTCTGACAGTGCAGCACTCCCTCAGTACTGACCCTCTGACAGTGCAGCACTCCCTCAGTGCTGACCCTCTGACGGTGTGGCACTCCCTCAGTACTGACCCTCTGACGGTGTGGCACTCCCTCAGTACTGACCCTCTGACGGTGTGGCACTCCCTCAGTACTGACCCTCTGACAGTGCAGCACGCCCTCAGTACTGACCCTCTGACAGTGCAGCACTCCCTCAGTACTGACCCTCTGACAGTGCAGCATTCCCTCAATACTGACCCTCTGACAGTGCAGCACTGCCTCAGTACTGACCCTGACAGTGCAGCACTCCCTCAGTACTGACCCTCTGACAGTGCAGCATTCCCTCAGTACTGACGCTCTAACAGTGCAGCACTCCCTCAGTACTGACGCTCTGACAGTGCAGCACTCCCTCAGTACTGACCCTCTAACAGTGCAGCACTCCCTCAGTACTGACCCTATGACAGTGCGGTACTCTCTCAGTACTAAGGGGCGGGATTCTCTGATCCTGAGGCTAAGTGTTATCGTCGTCGCGTTTCCCGGCGGCGTCAACACGGTACTGACCCTCTGACGGTGTGGCACTCCCTCAGTACTGACCCTCTGACAGTGCAGCATTCCCTCAGTACTGACCCTTTAACAGTGCAGCACTCCCTCAGTGCTGAACCTGACAGTGCAGCACTCCCTCAGTACTGACCCTCTGACAGTGCAGCATTCCCTCAGCACTGACCCTCTGACAGTGCAGCACACCCTCAGTACTGATCCTCTGACGGTGTGGAACTCCCTCAGTACTGACCCTCTCACAGTGCAGCACTCCCTCAGTACTGACCATCTGACAGTGCAGCACAACCTCAGTACTGACCCTCTGACGGTGTGGCACTCCCTCAGTACTGACCCTCTGACGGTGTGGCACTCCCTCAGTACTGACCCTCTGACAGTGCAGCACTCCCTCAGTCCTGACCCTCTGACAGTGCAGCACACCCTCAGTACTGACCCTCTGACGGTGTGGCACTCCCTCAGTACTGACCCTCTGACGGTGTGGCACTCCCTCAGTACTGACCCTCTGGCACTCCCTCAGTACTGACCCTCTGACAATGCAGCACTCCTTCAGTACTGACCCTGACAGTGCAGCATTCCCTCAGTACTGACCCTGACAGTGCAGCACTCCCTCAGTACTGACCCTCTGACGGTGCAGCATTCCCTCTGTACTGACCCTCTGACGGTGTGGCACTCCCTCAGTACTGACCCTCTGACAGTGCAGCACTCCCTCAGTACTGACCCTCTGACAGTGCAGCACACCCTCAGTACTGACCCTCTGACGGTGTGGCACTCCCTCAGTACTGACCCTCTGACAGTGCAGCACACCCTCAGTACTGACCCTCTGACGGTGTGGCACTCCCTCAGTACTGA
Organism: Scyliorhinus torazame; assembly: GCF_047496885.1. Classification (NCBI taxonomy): domain Eukaryota; kingdom Metazoa; phylum Chordata; class Chondrichthyes; order Carcharhiniformes; family Scyliorhinidae; genus Scyliorhinus; species Scyliorhinus torazame. The sequence continues at coordinate 5,018,897 of NC_092716.1, forward strand.
CCCTCTGACGGTGTGGCACTCCCTCAGTACTGACGCTCTGACAGTGCAGCACACGCTCAGTACTGACCCTCTGACGGTGTGGCACTCCCTCAGTACTGACCCTCTGACGGTGTGGCACTCGCTCAGTACTGACCCTCTGACAGTGCGGTACTCCCTCAGTACTAAGGGGCGGGATTCTCTGATCCTGAGGCTAAGTGTTTTCGTCGTCGCGTTTCCCGGCGGCGTCAACACGGTACCGACCCTCTGACAGTGCAGCACCCCCTCAGTACTGACCCTCTAACAGTGCAGCACTCCCTCAGTACTGACCCTCTAACAGTGCAGCACTCCCTCAGTACTGACCCTCTGACAGTGCAGCACTCCCTCAGTACTGACCCTCTGACAGTGCAGCACCCCCTCAGTACTGACCCTCTAACAGTGCAGCATTCCCTCAGTACTGACCCTCTAACAGTGCAGCACTCCCTCAGTACTGACCCTCTGACAGTGCAGCACTCCCTCAGTACTGACCCTCTGACAGTGCAGCACACCCTCAGTACTGACCCTCTGACGGTGTGGCACTCCCTCAGTACTGACCCTCTGACAGTGCAGCACACCCTCAGTACTGACCCTCTGACGGTGTGGCAGTCCCTCAGTACTGACCCTCTGACGGTGTGGCACTCCCTCAGTACTGACCCTCTGACAGTGCAGCACTCCCTCAGTACTGACCCTCTGACAGTGCAGCACTCCCTCAGTACTGACCCTCTGACAGTGCAGCACACCCTCAGTACTGACCCTCTGACGGTGTGGCACTCCCTCAGTACTGACCCTCTGACGGTGTGGCACTCCCTCAGTACTGACCCTCTGACAGTGCAGCATTCCCTCAGTACTGACGCTCTAACAGTGCAGCACTCCCTCAGTACTAAGGGGCGGGATTCTCTGATCCTGAGTCGAAGTGTTATCGTTGCCGCGTTTCCCGGCGGCGTCAACACGGTACTGACCCTCTAACAGTGCAGCACTCCCTCAGTACTGACCCTCTAACAGTGCAGCACTCCCTCAGTACTGACCCTCTAACAGTGCAGCACTCCCTCAGTACTGACCCTCTGACGGTGTGGCACTCCCTCAGTACTGACCCTCTGACAGTGCAGCATTCCCTCAGTACTGACCCTCTAACAGTGCAGCACTCCCTCAGTACTGACCCTCTAACAGTGCAGCACTCCCTCAGTACTGACCCTCTGACGGTGTGGCACTCCCTCAGTACTGACCCTCTGACAGTGCAGCATTCCCTCAGTACTGACCCTCTAACAGTGCAGCACTCCCTCAGTACTGACCCTGACAGTGCAGCATTCCCTCAGTACTGACCCTCTGACAGTGCAGCACACCCTCAGTACTGATCCTCTGACGGTGTGGAACTCCCTCAGTACTGACCCTCTGACAGTGCAGCACTCCCTCAGTACTGACCATCTGACAGTGCAGCACACCCTCAGTACTGACCCTCTGACGGTGTGGCACTCCCTCAGTACTGACCCTCTGACAGTGCAGCACACCCTCAGTACTGACCCTCTGACGGTGTGGCACTCCCTCAGTACTGACCCTCTGAAGGTGTGGCACTCCCTCAGTACTGACCCTCTGACAGTGCAGCACTCCCTCAGTACTGACCCTCTGACAGTGCAGCACACCCTCAGTACTGACCCTCTGACGGTGTGGCACTCCCTCAGTACTGACCCTCTGACAGTGCAGCACACCCTCAGTACTGACCCTCTGACGGTGTGGCACTCCCTCAGTACTGACCCTCTGACGGTGTGGCACTCCCTCAGTACAGACCCTCTGACAGTGCAGCACTCCCTCAGTACTGACCCTCTGACAGTGCAGCACACCCTCAGTGCTGACCCTCTGACGGTGTGGCACTCCCTCAGTACTGACCCTCTGACAGTGCAGCACTCCTTCAGTACTGACCCTGACAGTGCAGCATTCCCTCAGTACTGATCCTGACGGTGTGGCACTCCCTCAGTCCTGACCCTCTGACAGTGCAGCACACCCTCAATACTGACCCTCTGACGGTGTGGCACTCGCTCAGTACTGACCCTCTGACGGTGTGGCACTCCCTCAGTACTGACCCTCTGACAGTGCAGCACACCCTCAGTACTGACCCTCTGACGGTGAGGCACTCCCTCAGTACTGACCCTCTGACGGTGTGGCACTCCCTCAGTACTGACCCTCTGACAGTGCGGTACTCCCTCAGTACTAAGGGGCTGGATTCTCTGATCCTGAGGCTAAGTGTTTTCGTCGTCGCGTTTCCCGGCGGCGTCAACACGGTACTGACCCTCTGACAGTGCAGCACCCCCTCAGTACTGACCCTCTAACAGTGCAGCATTCCCTCAGTACTGACCCTCTGACAGTGCAGCACTCCCTCAGTACTGACCCTCTAACAGTGCAGCATTCCCTCAGTACTGACCCTCTAACAGTGCAGCACTCCCTCAGTACTGACCCTCTGACAATGCAGCACTCCCTCAGTACTGACCCTCTAACAGTGCAGCATTCCCTCAGTACTGACCCTCTGACAGTGCAGCACACCCTCAGTATTGACCTTCTGACGGTGTGGCACTCCCTCAGTACTGACCCACTGACAGTGCAGCACTCCCTCAGTACTGACCCTCTGACAGTGCAGCACACCCTCAGTACTGACCCTCTGACGGTGTGGCACTCCCTCAGTACTGACCCTCTGACAGTGCAGCACACCCTCAGTACTGACCCTCTGACGGTGTGGCACTCCCTCAGTACTGACCCTCTAACAGTGCAGCATTCCCTCAGTACTGACCCTCTAACAGTGCAGCACTCCCTCAGTACTGACCCTCTGACAATGCAGCACTCCCTCAGTACTGACCCTCTAACAGTGCAGCATTCCCTCAGTACTGACCCTCTGACAGTGCAGCACACCCTCAGTATTGACCTTCTGACGGTGTGGCACTCCCTTAGTACTGACCCACTGACAGTGCAGCACTCCCTCAGTACTGACCCTCTGACAGTGCAGCACACCCTCAGTACTGACCCTCTGACGGTGTGGCACTCCCTCAGTACTGACCCTCTGACAGTGCAGCACACCCTCAGTACTGACCCTCTGACAGTGTGGCACTCCCTCAGTACTGACCCTCTGACGGTGTGGCACTCCCTCAGTACTGACCCTCTGACAGTGCAGCACTCCCTCAGTACTGACCCTCTGACAGTGCAGCACACCCTCAGTACTGACCCTCTGACGGTGTGGCACTCCCTCAGTACTGACCCTCTGACAGTGCAGCACTCCCTCAGTACTGACCCTCTGACAGTGCAGCACACCCTCAGTACTGACCCTCTGACGGTGTGGCACTCCCTCAGTACTGACCCTCTGACAGTGCAGCACACCCTCATTACTGACCCTCTGACGGTGTGGCACTCCCGCAGTACTGACCCTCTGACAGTGCAGCACACCCTCAGTACTGACCCTCTGACGGTGTGGCACTCCCTCAGTAGTGACCCTCTGACGGGGTGGCACTCCCTCAGTACTGACCCTCTGACAGTGCGGTACTCCCTCAGTACTAAGGGGCGGGATTCTCTGATCCTGAGGCTAAGTGTTATCGTCGTCGCGTTTCCCGGCGGCGTCAACACGGTACTGACCCTCTGACAGTGCAGCACTCCCTCAGTACTGACCCTCTGACAGTGCAGCACCCCCTCAGTACTGACCCTCTAACAGTGCAGCACTCCCTCAGTACTGACCCTCTAACAGTGCAGCATTCCCTCAGTACTGACCCTCTAACAGTGCAGCACTCCCTCAGTACTGACCCTCTGACAGTGCAGCACTCCCTCAGTACTGACCCTCTGACAGTGCGGCACTCCCTCAGTACTGACCCTCTGACAGTGCAGCGCTCCCTCAGTACTGACCCTCTAACAGTGCAGCATTCCCTCAGTACTGACCCTCTGACAGTGCAGCACTCCCTCAGTACTGACCCTCTGACGGTGTGGCACTCCCTCAGTACTGACCCTCTGACGGTGTGGCACTCCCTCAGTACTGACCCTCTGACAGTGCAGCACTCCCTCAGTACTGACCCTCTGACAGTGCAGCACTCCCTCAATACTGACCCTCTGACAGTGCAGCACTCCCTCAGTACTGACCCTGACAGTGCAGCACTCCCTCAGTACTGACCCTCTGACAGTGCAGCATTCCCTCATTACTGACCCTCTAACAGTGCAGCACTCCCTCAGTACTGACCCTGACAGTGCAGCACTCCCTCAGTACTGACCCTCTGACAGTGCAGCATTCCCTCAGTACTGACCCTCTGACAGTGCAGCACTCCCTCAGTACTGACCCTCTGACAGTGCAGCACTCCCTCAGTACTGACCCTGACAGTGCAGCACTCCCTCAGTTCTGACCCTGACAGTGCAGCATTCCCTCAGTACTGACCCTGACAGTGCAGCATTCCCTCAGTACTGACCCTGACAGTGCAGCACTCCCTCAGTACTGACCCTCGGACAGTGCAGCACTCCCTCAGTACTGCCCCTCTAACAGTGCAGCACTCCCTCAGTACTGACCCTCTAACAGTGCAGCATTCCCTCAGTACTGACCCTCTAACAGTGCAGCACTCCCTCAGTACTGACCCTCTAACAGTGCAGCATTCCCTCAGTACTGACCCTCTAACAGTGCAGCACTCCCTCAGTACTGACCCTCTGACAGTGCAGGATTCCCTCAGTACTGACCCTCTGACAGTGCAGCACACCCTCAGTACTGACCCTCTGATGGTGTGGCACTCCCTCAGTACTGACCCTCTGACGGTGTGGCACTCCCTCAGTACTGACCCTCTGAAGGTGTGGCACTCCCTCAGTACTGACCCTCTGACAGTGCAGCACTCCCTCAGTACTGACCCTCTGACAGTGCAGCACTCCCTCAGTACTGACCCTCTGACAGTGCAGCACTCCCTCAGTGCTGACCCTCTGACGGTGTGGCACTCCCTCAGTACTGACCCTCTGACGGTGTGGCACTCCCTCAGTACTGACCCTCTGACGGTGTGGCACTCCCTCAGTACTGACCCTCTGACAGTGCAGCACGCCCTCAGTACTGACCCTCTGACAGTGCAGCACTCCCTCAGTACTGACCCTCTGACAGTGCAGCATTCCCTCAATACTGACCCTCTGACAGTGCAGCACTGCCTCAGTACTGACCCTGACAGTGCAGCACTCCCTCAGTACTGACCCTCTGACAGTGCAGCATTCCCTCAGTACTGACGCTCTAACAGTGCAGCACTCCCTCAGTACTGACGCTCTGACAGTGCAGCACTCCCTCAGTACTGACCCTCTAACAGTGCAGCACTCCCTCAGTACTGACCCTATGACAGTGCGGTACTCTCTCAGTACTAAGGGGCGGGATTCTCTGATCCTGAGGCTAAGTGTTATCGTCGTCGCGTTTCCCGGCGGCGTCAACACGGTACTGACCCTCTGACGGTGTGGCACTCCCTCAGTACTGACCCTCTGACAGTGCAGCATTCCCTCAGTACTGACCCTTTAACAGTGCAGCACTCCCTCAGTGCTGAACCTGACAGTGCAGCACTCCCTCAGTACTGACCCTCTGACAGTGCAGCATTCCCTCAGCACTGACCCTCTGACAGTGCAGCACACCCTCAGTACTGATCCTCTGACGGTGTGGAACTCCCTCAGTACTGACCCTCTCACAGTGCAGCACTCCCTCAGTACTGACCATCTGACAGTGCAGCACAACCTCAGTACTGACCCTCTGACGGTGTGGCACTCCCTCAGTACTGACCCTCTGACGGTGTGGCACTCCCTCAGTACTGACCCTCTGACAGTGCAGCACTCCCTCAGTCCTGACCCTCTGACAGTGCAGCACACCCTCAGTACTGACCCTCTGACGGTGTGGCACTCCCTCAGTACTGACCCTCTGACGGTGTGGCACTCCCTCAGTACTGACCCTCTGGCACTCCCTCAGTACTGACCCTCTGACAATGCAGCACTCCTTCAGTACTGACCCTGACAGTGCAGCATTCCCTCAGTACTGACCCTGACAGTGCAGCACTCCCTCAGTACTGACCCTCTGACGGTGCAGCATTCCCTCTGTACTGACCCTCTGACGGTGTGGCACTCCCTCAGTACTGACCCTCTGACAGTGCAGCACTCCCTCAGTACTGACCCTCTGACAGTGCAGCACACCCTCAGTACTGACCCTCTGACGGTGTGGCACTCCCTCAGTACTGACCCTCTGACAGTGCAGCACACCCTCAGTACTGACCCTCTGACGGTGTGGCACTCCCTCAGTACTGACCCTCTGACGGTGTGGCACTCCCTCAGTACTGACGCTCTGACAGTGCAGCACACGCTCAGTACTGACCCTCTGACGGTGTGGCACTCCCTCAGTACTGACCCTCTGACGGTGTGGCACTCGCTCAGTACTGACCCTCTGACAGTGCGGTACTCCCTCAGTACTAAGGGGCGGGATTCTCTGATCCTGAGGCTAAGTGTTTTCGTCGTCGCGTTTCCCGGCGGCGTCAACACGGTACCGACCCTCTGACAGTGCAGCACCCCCTCAGTACTGACCCTCTAACAGTGCAGCACTCCCTCAGTACTGACCCTCTAACAGTGCAGCACTCCCTCAGTACTGACCCTCTGACAGTGCAGCACTCCCTCAGTACTGACCCTCTGACAGTGCAGCACTCCCTCAGTACTGACCCTCTGACAGTGCAGCACTCCCTCAGTACTGACCCTCTGACAGTGCAGCACCCCCTCAGTACTGACCCTCTAACAGTGCAGCATTCCCTCAGTACTGACCCTCTAACAGTGCAGCACTCCCTCAGTACTGACCCTCTGACAGTGCAGCACTCCCTCAGTACTGACCCTCTGACAGTGCAGCACACCCTCAGTACTGACCCTCTGACGGTGTGGCACTCCCTCAGTACTGACCCTCTGACAGTGCAGCACACCCTCAGTACTGACCCTCTGACGGTGTGGCAGTCCCTCAGTACTGACCCTCTGACGGTGTGGCACTCCCTCAGTACTGACCCTCTGACAGTGCAGCACTCCCTCAGTACTGACCCTCTGACAGTGCAGCACTCCCTCAGTACTGACCCTCTGACAGTGCAGCACACCCTCAGTACTGACCCTCTGACGGTGTGGCACTCCCTCAGTACTGACCCTCTGACGGTGTGGCACTCCCTCAGTACTGACCCTCTGACAGTGCAGCATTCCCTCAGTACTGACGCTCTAACAGTGCAGCACTCCCTCAGTACTAAGGGGCGGGATTCTCTGATCCTGAGTCGAAGTGTTATCGTTGTCGCGTTTCCCGGCGGCGTCAACACGGTACTGACCCTCTAACAGTGCAGCACTCCCTCAGTACTGACCCTCTAACAGTGCAGCACTCCCTCAGTACTGACCCTCTAACAGTGCAGCACTCCCTCAGTACTGACCCTCTGACGGTGTGGCACTCCCTCAGTACTGACCCTCTGACAGTGCAGCATTCCCTCAGTACTGACCCTCTAACAGTGCAGCACTCCCTCAGTACTGACCCTCTAACAGTGCAGCACTCCCTCAGTACTGACCCTCTGACGGTGTGGCACTCCCTCAGTACTGACCCTCTGACAGTGCAGCATTCCCTCAGTACTGACCCTCTAACAGTGCAGCACTCCCTCAGTACTGACCCTGACAGTGCAGCATTCCCTCAGTACTGACCCTCTGACAGTGCAGCACACCCTCAGTACTGATCCTCTGACGGTGTGGAACTCCCTCAGTACTGACCCTCTGACAGTGCAGCACTCCCTCAGTACTGACCATCTGACAGTGCAGCACACCCTCAGTACTGACCCTCTGACGGTGTGGCACTCCCTCAGTACTGACCCTCTGACAGTGCAGCACACCCTCAGTACTGACCCTCTGACGGTGTGGCACTCCCTCAGTACTGACCCTCTGAAGGTGTGGCACTCCCTCAGTACTGACCCTCTGACAGTGCAGCACTCCCTCAGTACTGACCCTCTGACAGTGCAGCACACCCTCAGTACTGACCCTCTGACGGTGTGGCACTCCCTCAGTACTGACCCTCTGACAGTGCAGCACACCCTCAGTACTGACCCTCTGACGGTGTGGCACTCCCTCAGTACTGACCCTCTGACGGTGTGGCACTCCCTCAGTACAGACCCTCTGACAGTGCAGCACTCCCTCAGTACTGACCCTCTGACAGTGCAGCACACCCTCAGTGCTGACCCTCTGACGGTGTGGCACTCCCTCAGTACTGACCCTCTGACAGTGCAGCACTCCTTCAGTACTGACCCTGACAGTGCAGCATTCCCTCAGTACTGATCCTGACGGTGTGGCACTCCCTCAGTCCTGACCCTCTGACAGTGCAGCACACCCTCAATACTGACCCTCTGACGGTGTGGCACTCGCTCAGTACTGACCCTCTGACGGTGTGGCACTCCCTCAGTACTGACCCTCTGACAGTGCAGCACACCCTCAGTACTGACCCTCTGACGGTGAGGCACTCCCTCAGTACTGACCCTCTGACGGTGTGGCACTCCCTCAGTACTGACCCTCTGACAGTGCGGTACTCCCTCAGTACTAAGGGGCTGGATTCTCTGATCCTGAGGCTAAGTGTTTTCGTCGTCGCGTTTCCCGGCGGCGTCAACACGGTACTGACCCTCTGACAGTGCAGCACCCCCTCAGTACTGACCCTCTAACAGTGCAGCATTCCCTCAGTACTGACCCTCTGACAGTGCAGCACTCCCTCAGTACTGACCCTCTAACAGTGCAGCATTCCCTCAGTACTGACCCTCTAACAGTGCAGCACTCCCTCAGTACTGACCCTCTGACAATGCAGCACTCCCTCAGTACTGACCCTCTAACAGTGCAGCATTCCCTCAGTACTGACCCTCTGACAGTGCAGCACACCCTCAGTATTGACCTTCTGACGGTGTGGCACTCCCTCAGTACTGACCCACTGACAGTGCAGCACTCCCTCAGTACTGACCCTCTGACAGTGCAGCACACCCTCAGTACTGACCCTCTGACGGTGTGGCACTCCCTCAGTACTGACCCTCTGACAGTGCAGCACACCCTCAGTACTGACCCTCTGACGGTGTGGCACTCCCTCAGTACTGACCCTCTAACAGTGCAGCATTCCCTCAGTACTGACCCTCTAACAGTGCAGCACTCCCTCAGTACTGACCCTCTGACAATGCAGCACTCCCTCAGTACTGACCCTCTAACAGTGCAGCATTCCCTCAGTACTGACCCTCTGACAGTGCAGCACACCCTCAGTATTGACCTTCTGACGGTGTGGCACTCCCTTAGTACTGACCCACTGACAGTGCAGCACTCCCTCAGTACTGACCCTCTGACAGTGCAGCACACCCTCAGTACTGACCCTCTGACGGTGTGGCACTCCCTCAGTACTGACCCTCTGACAGTGCAGCACACCCTCAGTACTGACCCTCTGACAGTGTGGCACTCCCTCAGTACTGACCCTCTGACGGTGTGGCACTCCCTCAGTACTGACCCTCTGACAGTGCAGCACTCCCTCAGTACTGACCCTCTGACAGTGCAGCACACCCTCAGTACTGACCCTCTGACGGTGTGGCACTCCCTCAGTACTGACCCTCTGACAGTGCAGCACACCCTCAGTACTGACCCTCTGATGGTGTGGCACTCCCTCAGTACTGACCCTCTGACGGTGTGGCAGTCCCTCAGTACTGACCCTCTGACAGTGCAGCACACCCTCAGTACTGACCCTCTGACGGTGTGGCACTCCCTCAGTACTGACCCTGACAGTGCAGCACTCCCTCAGTACTGACCCTCTGACAGTGCAGCATTCCCTCAGTACTGACCCTCTAACAGTGCAGCACTCCCTCAGTACTGACCCTGACAGTGCAGCACTCCCTCAGTACTGACCCTCTGACAGTGCAGCATTCCCTCAGTACTGACCCTCTAACAGTGCAGCACTCCCTCAGTACTGACCCTGACAGTGCAGCACTCCCTCAGTACTGACCCTGACAGTGCAGCATTCCCTCAGTACTGACCCTGACAGTGCAGCACTCCCTCAGTACTGACCCTCTGACAGTGCAGCATTCCCTCAGTACTGACCCTCGAACAGTGCAGCACTCCCTCAGTACTGACCCTCTAACAGTGCAGCATTCCCTCAGTACTGACCCTCTAACAGTGCAGCACTCCCTCAGTACTGACCCACTGACAGTGCAGCACTCCCTCAGTACTGACCCTCTAACAGTGCAGCATTCCCTCAGTACTGACCCTCTAACAGTGCAGCACTCCCTCAGTACTGACCCACTGACAGTGCAGCATTGCTCAGTACTGACCCTCTGACAGTGCAGCACTCCCTCAGTAATGACCCTCTGACAGTGCAGCACTCCCTCAATACTGACCCTCTGACAGTGCAGCACTCCCTCAGTACTGACCCTGACAGTGCAGCACTCCCTCAGTACTGACCCTGACAGTGTAGCACTCCTTCAGTACTGACCCTGACAGTGCAGCATTCCCTCAGTACTGACCCTGACAGTGCAGCACTCCCTCAGTACTGACCCTCTGACAGTGCAGCATTCCCTCAGTACTGACCCTCTAACAGTGCAGCACTCCCTCAGTACTGACCCTCTGACAGTGCAGCACTCCCTAAGTACTGACCCTCTGACGGTGTGGCACTCCCTCAGTACTGACCCTCTGACAGTGCAGCATTCCCTCAGTACTGACCCTCTAACAGTGCAGCACTCCCTCAGTACTGACCCTGACAGTGCAGCATTCCCTCAGTACTGACCCTCTGACAGTGCAGCACACCCTCAGTACTGATCCTCTGACGGTGTGGAACTCCCTCAGTACTGACCCTCTGACAGTGCAGCACTCCCTCAGTACTGACCATCTGACAGTGCAGCACACCCTCAGTACTGACCCTCTGACGGTGTGGCACTCCCTCAGTACTGACCCTCTGACAGTGCAGCACACCCTCAGTACTGACCCTCTGACGGTGTGGCACTCCCTCAGTACTGACCCTCTTGACGGTGTGGCACTCCCTCAGTACTGACCCTCTGACAGTGCAGCACTCCCTCAGTACTGACCCTCTGACAGTGCGGTACTCCCTCAGTACTAAGGGGCGGGATTCTCTGATCCTGAGGCTAATGTGTTATCGTCGTCGCGTTTCCCGGCGGCGTCAACACGGTACTGACCCTCTGACAGTGCGGCACTCCCTCAGTACTGACCCTCTGACAGTGCAGCACACCCTCAGTATTGACCTTCTGACGGTGTGGCACTCCCTCAGTACTGACCCACTGACAGTGCAGCACTCCCTCAGTACTGACCCTCTGACGGTGTGGCACTCCCTCAGTACTGACCCTCTGACAGTGCAGCACACCCTCAGTACTGACCCTCTGACGGTGTGGCACTCCCTCAGTACTGACCCTCTGACAGTGCAGCACACCCTCAGTACGGACCCTCTGACAGTGTGGCACTCCCTCAGTACTGACCCTCTGACGGTGTGGCACTCCCTCAGTACTGACCCTCTGACAGTGCAGCACTCCCTCAGTACTGACCCTCTGACAGTGCAGCACACCCTCAGTACTGACCCTCTGACGGTGTGGCACTCCCTCAGTACTGACCCTCTGACAGTGCAGCACACCCTCAGTACTGACCCTCTGACGGTGTGGCACTCCCTCAGTACTGACCCTCTGACGGTGTGGCAGTCCCTCAGTACTGACCCTCTGACAGTGCAGCACACCCTCAGTACTGACCCTCTGACGGTGTGGCACTCCCTCAGTACTGACCCTGACAGTGCAGCATTCCCTCAGTACTGACCCTCTAACAGTGCAGCACTCCCTCAGTACTGACCCTGACAGTGCAGCATTCCCTCAGTACTGACCCTCTGACAGTGCAGCACTCCCTCAGTACTGACCCTCTGACGGTGTGGCACTCCCTCAGTACTGACCCTCTGACGGTGTGGCACTCCCTCAGTACTGACCCTCTGACAGTGCAGCACTCCCTCAGTACTGACCCTCTGACAGTGCAGCACTCCCTCAATACTGACCCTCTGACAGTGCAGCACTCCCTCAATACTGACCCTGACAGTGCAGCACTCCCTCAGTACTGACCCTCTGACAGTGCAGCATTCCCTCAGTACTGACCCTCTAACAGTGCAGCACTCCTTCAGTACTGACCCTGACAGTGCAGCACTCCCTCAGTACTGACCCTCTGACAGTGCAGCATTGCTCAGTACTGACCCTCTGGCAGTGCAGCACTCCCTCAGTACTGACCCTCTGACAGTGCAGCACTCCCTCAGTACTGACCCTCTGACAGTGCAGCACTCCCTCAATACTGACCCTCTGACAGTGCAGCACTCCCTCAGTACTGACCCTGACAGTGCAGCACTCCCTCAGTACTGACCCTGACAGTGTAGCACTCCTTCAGTACTGACCCTGACAGTGCAGCATTCCCTCAGTACTGACCCTGACAGTGCAGCACTCCCTCAGTACTGACCCTCTGACAGTGCAGCATTCCCTCAGTACTGACCCTCTAACAGTGCAGCACTCCCTCAGTACTGACCCTCTAACAGTGCAGCATTCCCTCAGTACTGACCCTCTGACAGTGCAGCACTCCCTCAGTACTGACCCTCGAACAGTGCAGCATTCCCTCAGTACTGACCCTCTAACAGTGCGGCACTCCCTCAGTACTGACCCTCTAACAGTGCAGCACTCCCTCAGTACTGACCCTCTGACAGTGCAGCACTCCCTCAGTACTGACCCTGACAGTGCAGCATTCCCTCAGTCCTGACCCTGACAGTGCAGCACTCCCTCAGTACTGACCCTCTGACAGTGCAGCACTCCCTCAGTACTGACCCTCTAACAGTGCAGCATTCCCTCAGTACTGACCCTCTGATAGTGCAGCACACCATCAGTACTGACCCTCTGACGGTGTGGCACTCCCTCAGTACTGACCCTCTGACGGTGTGGCACTCCCTCAGTACTGACCCTCTGACAGTGCAGCACTCCCTCAGTACTGACCCTCTGACAGTGCAGCACTCCCTCAGTACTGACCCTGACAGTGCAGCATTCCCTCAGTACTGACCCTCTGACAGTGCAGCACTCCCTCAGTACTGACTCTCTGACAGTGCGGCTGTCCCTCAGTACTGACCCTCTGACAGTGCGGCACTCCCTCAGTACTGACCCTCTGACAGTGCAGCATTCCCTCAGTACTGACCCTCTGACAGTGCAGCACTCCCTCAGTACTGACCCTCTGACAGTGCAGCACTCCCTCAGTACTGACCCTCTGACAGTGCAGCACTCCCTCAATACTGACCCTCTGACAGTGCAGCACTCCCTCAGTACTGACCCTGACAGTGCAGCACTCCCTCAGTTCTGACCCTGACAGTGCAGCATTCCCTCAGTACTGACCCTGACAGTGCAGCATTCCCTCAGTACTGACGCTCTAACAGTGCAGTACTCCCTCAGTACTGACCCTCTGACAGTGCAGCACTCCCTCAGTACTGACCCTCTAACAGTGCAGCACTCCCTCAGTACTGACCCTATGACAGTGCGGTACTATCTCAGTACTAAGGGGCGGGATTCTCTGATCCTGAGGCTAAGTGTTATCGTCGTCGCGTTTCCCGGCGGCGTCAACACGGTACTGACCCTCTGACGGTGTGGCACTCCCTCAGTACTGACCCTCTGACAGTGCAGCATTCCCTCAGTACTGACCCTCTAACAGTGCAGCACTCCCTCAGTGCTGAACCTGACAGTGCAGCATTCCCTCAGTACTGACCCTCTGACAGTGCAGCACACCCTCAGTACTGACCCTCTGACGGTGTGGCACTCCCTCAGTACTGACCCTCTGACAGTGCAGCACACCCTCAGTACTGACCCTCTGACGGTGTGGCACTCCCTCAGTACTGACCCTCTGACGGTGTGGCACTCCCTCAGTACTGACCCTCTGACAGTGCAGCACTCCCTCAGTACTGACCCTCTGACGGTGCAGCACTCCCTCAGTACTGACCCTCTGACGGTGCAGCACTCCCTCAGTACTGACCCTCTGACAGTGCGGTACTCCCTCAGTACTAAGGGGCTGGATTCTCTGATCCTGAGGCTAAGTGTTTTCGTCGTCGCGTTTCCCGGCGGCGTCAACACGGTACTGACCCTCTGACAGTGCAGCACCCCCTCAGTACTGACCCTCTAACAGTGCAGCATTCCCTCAGGACTGACCCTCTGACAGTGCAGCACTCCCTCAGTACTGACCCTCTAACAGTGCAGCATTCCCTCAGTACTGACCCTCTAACAGTGCAGCACTCCCTCAGTACTGACCCTCTGACAATGCAGCACTCCCTCAGTACTGACCCTCTAACAGTGCAGCATTCCCTCAGTACTGACCCTCTGACAGTGCAGCACACCCTCAGTATTGACCTTCTGACGGTGTGGCACTCCCTCAGTACTGACCCACTGACAGTGCAGCACTCCCTCAGTACTGACCCTCTGACAGTGCAGCACACCCTCAGTACTGACCCTCTGACGGTGTGGCACTCCCTCAGTACTGACCCTCTGACAATGCAGCACTCCCTCAGTACTGACCCTCTAACAGTGCAGCATTCCCTCAGTACTGACCCTCTGACAGTGCAGCACACCCTCAGTATTGACCTTCTGACGGTGTGGCACTCCCTTAGTACTGACCCACTGACAGTGCAGCACTCCCTCAGTACTGACCCTCTGACAGTGCAGCACACCCTCAGTACTGACCCTCTGACGGTGTGGCACTCCCTCAGTACTGACCCTCTGACAGTGCAGCACACCCTCAGTACTGACCCTCTGACAGTGTGGCACTCCCTCAGTACTGACCCTCTGACGCTGTGGCACTCCCTCAGTACTGACCCTCTGACTGTGCAGCACTCCCTCAGTACTGACCCTCTGACAGTGCAGCACACCCTCAGTACTGACCCTCTGACGGTGTGGCACTCCCTCAGTACTGACCCTCTGACAGTGCAGCACACCCTCAGTACTGACCCTCTGATGGTGTGGCACTCCCTCAGTACTGACCCTCTGACGGTGTGGCAGTCCCTCAGTACTGACCCTCTGACAGTGCAGCACACCCTCATTACTGACCCTCTGACGGTGTGGCACTCCCTCAGTACTGACCCTGACAGTGCAGCACTCCCTCAGTACTGACCCTCTGACAGTGCAGCATTCCCTCAGTACTGACCCTCTAACAGTGCAGCACTCCCTCAGTACTGACCCTGACAGTGCAGCACTCCCTCAGTACTGACCCTCTGACAGTGCAGCATTCCCTCAGTACTGACCCTCTAACAGTGCAGCACTCCCTCAGTTCTGACCCTGACAGTGCAGCACTCCCTCAGTACTGACCCTCTAACAGTGCAGCACTCCCTCAGTACTGACCCTGACAGTGCAGCATTCCCTCAGTACTGACCCTGACAGTGCAGCACTCCCTCAGTACTGACCCTCTGACAGTGCAGCATTCCCTCAGTACTGACCCTCGAACAGTGCAGCACTCCCTCAGTACTGACCCTCTAACAGTGCAGCATTCCCTCAGTACTGACCCTCTAACAGTGCAGCACTCCCTCAGTACTGACCCACTGACAGTGCAGCACTCCCTCAGTACTGACCCTCTAACAGTGCAGCATTCCCTCAGTACTGACCCTCTAACAGAGCAGCACTCCCTCAGTACTGACCCTCTAACAGTGCAGCATTCCCTCAGTACTGACCCTCTAACAGTGCAGCACTCCCTCAGTACTGACCCTCTGACAGTGCGGTACTCCCTCAGTACTAAGGGGCGGGATTCTCTGATCCTGAGGCTAATGTGTTATCGTCGTCGCGTTTCGCGGCGGCATCAACACGGTACTGACCCTCTGACAGTGCGGCACTCCCTCAGTACTGACCCTCTGACAGTGCAGCACACCCTCAGTATTGACCTTCTGACGGTGCGGCACTCCCTCAGTACTGACCCTCTGACGGTGTGGCACTCCCTCAGTACTGACCCTCTGACAGTGCAGCACACCCTCAGTACTGACCCTCTGACGGTGTGGCACTCCCTCAGTACTGACCCTCTGACAGTGCAGCACACCCTCAGTACTGACCCTCTGACAGTGTGGCACTCCCTCAGTACTGACCCTCTGACGGTGTGGCACTCCCTCAGTACTGACCCTCTGACAGTGCAGCACTCCCTCAGTACTGACCCTCTGACAGTGCAGCACACCCTCAGTACTGACCCTCTGACGGTGTGGCACTCCCTCAGTACTGACCCTCTGACAGTGCAGCACACCCTCAGTACTGACCCTCTGACGGTGTGGCACTCCCTCAGTACTGACCCTCTGACGGTGTGGCAGTCCCTCAGTACTGACCCTCTGACAGTGCAGCACACCCTCAGTACTGACCCTCTGACAGTGCAGCATTCCCTCAGTACTGACCCTCTAACAGTGCAGCACTCCCTCAGTACTGACCCTGACAGTGCAGCATTCCCTCAGTACTGACCCTCTGACGGTGCAGCACACCCTCAGTACTGACCCTCTGACGGTGTGGCACTCCCTCAGTACTGACCCTCTGACGGTGTGGCACTCCCTCAGTACTGACCCTCTGACAGTGCAGCACTCCCTCAGTACTGACCCTCTGACAGTGCAGCACTCCCTCAATACTGACCCTCTGACAGTGCAGCACTCCCTCAATACTGACCCTGACAGTGCAGCACTCCCTCAGTACTGACCCTTTGACAGTGCAGCATTCCCTCAGTACTGACCCTCTAACAGTGCAGCACTCCTTCAGTACTGACCCTGACAGTGCAGCACTCCCTCAGTACTGACCCTCTGACAGTGCAGCACTCCCTCAATACTGACCCTCTGACAGTGCAGCACTCCCTCAGTACTGACCCTGACAGTGCAGCACTCCCTCAGTACTGACCCTGACAGTGTAGCACTCCTTCAGTACTGACCCTGACAGTGCAGCATTCCCTCAGTACTGACCCTGACAGTGCAGCACTCCCTCAGTACTGACCCTCTGACAGTGCAGCATTCCCTCAGTACTGACCCTCTAACAGTGCAGCACTCCCTCAGTACTGACCCTCTAACAGTGCAGCACTCCCTCAGTACTGACCCTCTGACAGTGCAGCACTCCCTCAGTACTGACCCTGACAGTGCAGCACTCCCTCAGTACTGACCCTGACAGTGCAGCATTCCCTCAGTACTGACCCTGACAGTGCAGCACTCCCTCAGTACTGACCCTCTGACAGTGCAGCACTCCCTCAGTACTGACCCTCTGACGGTGTGGCACTCCCTCAGTACTGACCCTCTGACGGTGTGGCACTCCCTCAGTACTGACCCTCTGACAGTGCAGCACTCCCTCAGTACTGACCCTCTGACAGTGCAGCACTCCCTCAATACTGACCCTCTGACAGTGCAGCACTCCCTCAGTACTGACCCTCTGACAGTGCAGCACTCCCTCAGTACTGACCCTCTGACAGTGCAGCACTCCCTCAGTACTGACCCTCTGACAGTGCAGCACTCCCTCAATACTGACCCTCTGACAGTGCAGCACTCCCTCAGTACTGACCCTGACAGTGCAGCACTCCCTCAGTTCTGACCCTGACAGTGCAGCATTCCCTCAGTACTGACCCTCTAACAGTGCAGCACTCCCTCAGTACTGACCCCGACAGTGCAGCACTCCTTCAGTACTGACCCTGACCGTGCAGCATTCCCTCAGTACTGACCCTCTGACAGTGCAGCATTCCCTCAGTACTGACCCTCTAACAGTGCAGCACTCCCTCAGTACTGACCCTCTAACAGTGCAGCACTCCCTCAGTACTGACCCTCTAACAGTGCAGCATTCCCTCAGTACTGACCCTCTGACAGTGCAGCACTCCCTCAGTACTAAGGGGCGGGATTCTCTGATCCTGAGGCTAAGTGTTTTCGTCGTCGCGTTTCCCGGCGGCGTCAACACGGTACTGACCCTCTGACAGTGCAGCACTCCCTCAGTACTGACCCTCTAACAGTGCAGCATTCCCTCAGTACTGACCCTCTAACAGTGCAGCACTCCCTCAGTACTGACCCTCTGACAGTGCAGCACTCCCTCAGTACTGACCCTCTAACAGTGCAGGATTCCCTCAGTACTGACCCTCTGACAGTGCAGCACTCCCTCAGTACTGACCCTCTAACAGTGCAGCACTCCCTCAGTACTGACCCTCTGACAGTGCAGCACTCCCTCAATACTGACCCTCTGACAGTGCAGCACTCCCTCAGTACTGACCCTGACAGTGCAGCACTCCCTCAGTACTGACCCTCTGACAGTGCAGCACTCCCTCAGTACTGACCCTGACAGTGCAGCACTCCCTCAGTACTGACCCTCTGACAGTGCAGCACTCCCTCAATACTGACCCTCTGACAGTGCAGCACTCCCTCAGTACTGACCCTGACAGTGCAGCACTCCCTCAGTACTGACCCTCTGACAGTGCAGCACTCCCTCAGTACTGACCCTGACAGTGCAGCACTCCCTCAGTACTGACCCTGACAGTGTAGCACTCCTTCAGTACTGACCCTGACAGTGCAGCATTCCCTCAGTACTGACCCTGACAGTGCAGCACTCCCTCAGTACTGACCCTCTGACAGTGCAGCATTCCCTCAGTACTGACCCTCTAACAGTGCAGCACTCCCTCAGTACTGACTCTCTAACAGTGCAGCATTCCCTCAGTACTGACCCTCTGACAGTGCAGCACTCCCTCAGTACTGACCCTCTAACAGTGCAGCACTCCCTCAGTCCTGACCCTCGAACAGTGCAGCATTCCCTCAGTACTGACCCTCTAACAGTGCGGCACTCCCTCAGTACTGACCCTCTAACAGTGCAGCACTCCCTCAGTACTGACCCTCTGACAGTGCAGCACTCCCTCAGTACTGAACCTGACAGTGCAGCACTCCCTCAGTACTGACCCTGACAGTGCAGCATTCCCTCAGTACTGACCCTGACAGTGCAGCACTCCCTCAGTACTGACCCTCTGACAGTGCAGCACTCCCTCAGTACTGACCCTCTAACAGTGCAGCATTCCCTCAGTACTGACCCTCTGATAGTGCAGCACACCATCAGTACTGACCCTCTGACGGTGTGGCACTCCCTCAGTACTGACCCTCTGACGGTGTGGCACTCCCTCAGTACTGACCCTCTGACAGTGCAGCACTCCCTCAGTACTGACCCTCTGACAGTGCAGCACTCCCTCAATACTGACCCTCTGACAGTGCAGCACTCCCTCAGTACTGACCCTGACAGTGCAGCACTCCCTCAGTACTGACCCTGACAGTGCAGCACTCCCTCAGTTCTGACCCTGACAGTGCAGCATTCCCTCAGTACTGACCCTCTAACAGTGCAGCACTCCCTCAGTACTGACCCTGACAGTGCAGCACTCCTTCAGTACTGACCCTGACAGTGCAGCATTCCCTCAGTACTGACCCTCTGACAGTGCAGCATTCCCTCAGTACTGACCCTCTAACAGTGCAGCATTCCCTCAGTACTGACCCTCTAACAGTGCAGCACTCCCTCAGTACTGAACCTCTAACAGTGCAGCATTCCCTCAGTACTGACCCTCTAACAGTGCAGCATTCCCTCAGTACTGACCCTCTAACAGTGCAGCACTCCCTCAGTACTGACCCTCTAACTGCAGCACTCCCTCAGTACTGACCCTCTGACAGTGCGGTACTCCCTCAGTACTAAGGGGCGGGATTCTCTGATCCTGAGGCGAAGTGTTTTCGTCGTCGCGTTTCCCGGCGGCGTCAACACGGTACTGACCCTCTGACAGTGCAGCACTCCCTCAGTACTGACCCTCTAACAGTGCAGCATTCCCTCAGTACTGACCCTCTAACAGTGCAGCACTCCCTCAGTACTGACCCTCTGACAGTGCAGCACTCCCTCAGTACTGACCCTCTAACAGTGCAGGATTCCCTCAGTACTGACCCTCTGACAGTGCAGCACACCCTCAGTACTGACCCTCTGACAGTGCAGCACTCCCTCAGTACTGACCCTCTGACAGTGCAGCACTCCCTGAATACTGACCCTCTGACAGTGCAGCACTGCCTCAGTACTGACCCTGACAGTGCAGCACTCCCTCAGTACTGACCCTCTGACAGTGCAGCATTCCCTCAGTACTGACCCTCTAACAGTGCAGCACTCCCTCAGTACTGATCCTCTAACAGTGCAGCATTCCCTCAGTACTGACCCTCTAACAGTGCAGCACTCCCTCAGTACTGACCCTCTAACAGTGCAGCACTCCCTCAGTACTGACCCTCTGACTGTGCAGTACTCCCTCAGTACTGACCCTCTGACAGTGCAGCACTCCCTCAGTACTGACCCTCTAACAGTGCAGCACTCCCTCAGTACTGACCCTCTGACTGTGCAGTACTCCCTCAGTACTGACCCTCTGACAGTGCAGCACTCCCTCAGTACTGACCCGCTGACAGTGCAGCACTCCCTCAGTACTGACCCTCTAACAGTGCAGCACTCCCTCAGTACTGACCCTCTAAAAGTGCATCACTCCCTCAGCACTGACCCTCTGACAGTGCGGTACTCCCTCAGTACTAAGGGGCGGGATTCTCTGATCCTGAGGCTAAGTGTTTTCGTCGTCGCGTTTCCCGGCGGCGTCAACACGGTACTGACCCTCTGACAGTGCAGCACCCCCTCAGTACTGACCCTCTGACAGTGCGGCACTCCCTCAGTACTGACCCTCTAACAGTGCAGCATTCCCTCAGTACTGACCCTCTAACAGTGCAGCACTCCCTCAGTACTGACCCTCTGACAGTGCAGCACTCCCTCAGTACTGACCCTCTAACAGTGCAGCATTCCCTCAGTACTGACCCTCTGACAGTGCAGCACACCCTCAGTACTGACCCTCTGATGGTGTGGCACTCCCTCAGTACTGACCCTCTGAAGGTGTGGCGCTCCCTCAGTACTGACCCTCTGACAGTGCAGCACTCCCTAAGTACTGACCCTGACAGTGCAGCATTCCCTCAGTACTGACCCTCTGACAGTGCAGCATTCCCTCAGTACTGACCCTCTGACAGTGCAGCACTCCCTCAGTACTGACCCTCTGACAGTGCAGCACTCCCTCAGTACTGAGCCTCTGACAGTGCAGCACTGCCTCAATACTGACCCTCTGACAGTGCAGCACTCCCTCAGTACTGACCCTGACAGTGCAGCACTCCCTCAGTTCTGACCCTGACAGTGCAGCATTCCCTCAGTACTGACCCTCTAACAGTGCAGCACTCCCTCAGTACTGACCCTGACAGTGCAGCACTCCTTCAGTACTGACCCTCTGACAGTGCAGCACTCCCTCAGTACTGACCCTGACAGTGCAGCACTCCCTCAGTACTGACCCTGACAGTGCAGCATTCCCTCAGTACTGACCCTGACAGTGCAGCACTCCCTCAGTACTGACCCTCTGACAGTGCAGCACTCCCTCAGTACTGACCCTCTAACAGTGCAGCATTCCCTCAGTACTAACCCTCTGATAGTGCAGCACACCATCAGTACTGACCCTCTGACGGTGTGGCACTCCCTCAGTACTGACCCTCTGACGGTGTGGCACTCCCTCAGTACTGACCCTCTGACAGTGCAGCACACCCTCAGTACTGACCCTCTGACGGTGTGGCACTCCCTCAGTACTGACCCTCTGACGGTGTGGCACTCCCTCAGTACTGACCCTGTGACAGTGCAGCACTCCCTCAATACTGACCCTCTGACAGTGCAGCACTCCCTCAGTACTGACCCTCTGACAGTGCAGCATTCCATCAGTACTGACCCTCTGACAGTGCAGCACTCCCTCAGTTCTGACCCTCTGACAGTGCAGCACTCCCTCAGTACTGACCCTCTGACAGTGCAGCATTCCCTCAATACTGACCCTCTGACAGTGCAGCATTCCCTCAGTACTGACCCTCTGACAGTGCAGCACTCCCTCAGTTCTGACCCTCTGACAGTGCAGCACTCCCTCAGTACTGACCCTCTGACAGTGCAGCACTCCCTCAATACTGACCCTCTGACAGTGCAGCACTCCCTCAGTACTGACCCTGACAGTGCAGCACTCCCTCAGTTCTGACCCTGACAGTGCAGCATTCCCTCAGTACTGACCCTCTAACAGTGCAGCACTCCCTCCGTACTGACCCTGACAGTGCAGCACTCCTTCAGTACTGACCCTGACAGTGCAGCATTCCCTCAGTACTGACCCTCTGACAGTGCAGCATTCCCTCAGTACTGACCCTCTAACAGTGCAGCACTCCCTCAGTACTGACCCTCTAACAGTGCAGCACTCCCTCAGTACTGACCCTCTAACAGTGCAGCATTCCCTCAGTACTGACCCTCTAACAGTGCAGCACTCCCTCAGTACTGACCCTCTAACAGTGCAGCATTCCCTCAGTACTGACCCTCTGACAGTGCAGCACTCCCTCAGTACTGACCCTCTAACTGCAGCACTCCCTCAGTACTGACCCTCTGACAGTGCAGCACTCCCTCAGTACTGACCCTCTAACAGTGCAGCACTCCCTCAGTACTGACCCTCTGACAGTGCAGCACTCCCTCAGTACTGACCCTGACAGTGCAGCACTCCCTCAGTACTGACCCTCTGACAGTGCAGCATTCCCTCAGTACTGACCCTCTAACAGTGCAGCACTCCCTCAGTACTGACCCTGACAGTGCAGCACTCCCTCAGTACTGACCCTCTGACAGTGCAGCATTCCCTCAGTACTGACCCTCTGACAGTGCAGCACTCCCTCAGTACTGACCCTCTGACAGTGCAGCACTCACTCAGTACTGACCCACTGACAGTGCAGCACTCCCTCAATACTGACCCTCTGACAGTGCAGCACTCTCTCAGTACTGACCCTGACAGTGCAGCACTCCCTCAGTACTGACCCTCTAACAGTGCAGCATTCCCTCAATACTGACCCTCTGACAGTGCAGCACTCCCTCAGTACTGACCCTGACAGTGCAGCACTCCCTCAGTACTGACCCTCTGACAGTGCAGCATTCCCTCAGTACTGACCCTCTAACAGTGCAGCACTCCCTCAGTACTGACCCTGACAGTGCAGCATTCCCTCAGTACTGACCCTCTGACAGTGCAGCACTCCCTCAGTACTGACCCTCTGACAGCGCAGCACTCCCTCAGTACTGACCCTCTGACAGTGCAGCACTCCCTCAATACTGACCCTCTGACAGTGCAGCACTCCCTCAGTACTGACCCTGACAGTACATCACTCCCTCAGTACTGACCCTCTGACAGTGCAGCACTCCCACAGTACTGACCCTCTGACAGTGCAGCATTCCCTCAGTACTGACCCTCTGGCAGTGCAGCACTCCCTCAGTACTGACCCTATGACAGTGCAGCATTCCCTCAGTACTGACCCTCTGACAGTGCAGCACTCCCTCAATACTGACCCCCTGACAGTGCAGCACTCCCTCAGTTCTGACCCTGACAGTGCAGCATTCCCTCAGTACTGATCCTCTAACAGTGCAGCACTCCCTCTGTACTGACCCTGACAGTGTAGCACTCCTTCAGTACTGACCCTGACAGTGCAGCATTCCCTCAGTACTGACCCTGACAGTGCAGCACTCCCTCAGTACTGACCCTCTGACAGTGCAGCATTCCCTCAGTACTGACCCTCTAAGAGTGCAGCACTCCCTCAGTACTGACCCTCTAACAGTGCAGCACTCCCTCAGTACTGACCCTCTGACAGTGCAGCACTCCCTCAGTTCTGACCCTCTAACAGTGCAGCATTCCCTCAGTACTGACCCTCTAACAGTGCAGCACTCCCTCAGTACTGACCCTCTGACAGTGCAGCACTCCCTCAGTACTGACCCTCTGACAGTGCAGCACTCCCTCAGTACTGACCCTCTAACAGTGCAGCATTCCCTCAGTACTGACCCTCTAACAGTGCAGCATTCCCTCAGTACTGACCCTCTAACAGTGCAGCATTCCCTCAGTACTGACCCTCTGACAGTGCAGCACACCCTCAGTACTGACCCTCTGACGGTGTGGCACTCCCTCAGTACTGACCCTCTGACGGTGTGGCACTCCCTCAGTACTGGCCCTCTGACAGTGCAGCACTCCCTCAGTACTGACCCTCTGACAGTGCAGCACTCCCTCAATACTGACCCTCTAACAGTGCAGCATTCCCTCAGTACTGACCCTCTAACAGTGCAGCACTCCCTCAGTACTGACCCTCTGACAGTGCAGCACTCGCTCAGTACTGACCCTCTGACAGTGCAGCACTCCCTCAGTACTGACCCTCTGACAGTGCAGCACTCCCTCAGTACTGACCCTCTAACAGTGCAGCATTCCCTCAGTACTGACCCTCTGACAGTGCAGCTCACCCTCAGTACTGACCCTCTGACGGTGTGGCACTCCCTCAGTACTGACCCTCTGACGGTGCGGTACTCCCTCAGTACTAAGGGGCGGGATTCTCTGATCCTGAGGCTAAGTGTTTTCGTCGTCGCGTTTCCCGGCGGCGTCAACACGGTACTGACCCTCTGACAGTGCAGCACTCCCTCAGTACTGACCCTCTGACAGTGCAGCACTCCCTCAGTACTGACCCTGACAGTGCAGCACTCCCTCAGTACTGACCCTCTGACAGTGCAGCACTCCCTCAGTACTGACCCTGACAGTGCAGCACTCCCTCAGTACTGACCCTCTGACAGTGCAGCACTCCCTCAGTACTGACCCTCTAACAGTGCAGCACTCCCTCAGTACTGACCCTGACAGTGCAGCACTCCCTCAGTACTGACCCTCTGACAGTGCAGCATTCCCTCAGTACTGACCCTCTGACAGTGCAGCACTCCCTCAGTACTGACCCTCTGACAGTGCAGCACTCACTCAGTACTGACCCTCTGACAGTGCAGCACTCCCTCAATACTGACCCTCTGACAGTGCAGCACTCTCTCAGTACTGACCCTGACAGTGCAGCACTCCCTCAGTACTGACCCTCTAACAGTGCAGCACTCCCTCAGTACTGACCCTCTAACAGTGCAGCATTCCCTCAATACTGACCCTCTGACAGTGCAGCACTCCCTCAGTACTGACCCTGACAGTGCAGCACTCCCTCAGTACTGACCCTCTGACAGTGCAGCATTCCCTCAGTACTGACCCTCTAACAGTGCAGCACTCCCTCAGTACTGACCCTGACAGTGCAGCATTCCCTCAGTACTGACCCTCTGACAGTGCAGCACTCCCTCAGTACTGACCCTCTGACAGCGCAGCACTCCCTCAGTACTGACCCTCTGACAGTGCAGCACTCCCTCAATACTGACCCTCTGACAGTGCAGCACTCCCTCAGTACTGACCCTGACAATACATCACTCCCTCAGTACTGACCCTCTGACAGTGCAGCACTCCCACAGTACTGACCCTCTGACAGTGCAACATTCCCTCAGTACTGACCCTCTGGCAGTGCAGCACTCCCTCAGTACTGACCCTCTGACAGTGCAGCATTCCCTCAGTACTGACCCTCTGACAGTGCAGCACTCCCTCAATACTGACCCTCTGACAGTGCAGCACTCCCTCAGTACTGACCCTGACAGTGCAGCACTCCCTCAGTTCTGACCCTGACAGTGCAGCATTCCCTCAGTACTGATCCTCTAACAGTGCAGCACTCCCTCAGTACTGACCCTGACAGTGTAGCACTCCTTCAGTACTGACCCTGACAGTGCAGCATTCCCTCAGTACTGACCCTGACAGTGCAGCACTCCCTCAGTACTGACCCTCTGACAGTGCAGCATTCCCTCAGTACTGACCCTCTAACAGTGCAGCACTCCCTCAGTACTGACCCTCTAACAGTGCAGCATTCCCTCAGTACTGACCCTCTGACAGTGCAGCATTCCCTCAATACTGACCCTCTGACAGTGCAGCATTCCCTCAGTACTGACCCTCTGACAGTGCAGCACTCCCTCAGTTCTGACCCTCTGACAGTGCAGCACTCCCTCAGTACTGACCCTCTGACAGTGCAGCACTCCCTCAATACTGACCCTCTGACAGTGCAGCACTCCCTCAGTACTGACCCTGACAGTGCAGCACTCCCTCAGTTCTGACCCTGACAGTGCAGCATTCCCTCAGTACTGACCCTCTAACAGTGCAGCACTCCCTCCGTACTGACCCTGACAGTGCAGCACTCCTTCAGTACTGACCCTGACAGTGCAGCATTCCCTCAGTACTGACCCTCTGACAGTGCAGCATTCCCTCAGTACTGACCCTCTAACAGTGCAGCACTCCCTCAGTACTGACCCTCTAACAGTGCAGCACTCCCTCAGTACTGACCCTCTAACAGTGCAGCATTCCCTCAGTACTGACCCTCTAACAGTGCAGCACTCCCTCAGTACTGACCCTCTAACAGTGCAGCATTCCCTCAGTACTGACCCTCTGACAGTGCAGCACTCCCTCAGTACTGACCCTCTAACTGCAGCACTCCCTCAGTACTGACCCTCTGACAGTGCGGTACTCTATCAGTACTAAGGGGCGGGATTCTCTGATCCTGAGGCTAAGTGTTTTGGTCGTCGCGTTTCCCGGCGGCGTCAACACGGTACTGACCCTCTGACAGTGCAGCACTCCCTCAGTACTGACCCTCTGACAGTGCAGCACTCCCTCAGTACTGACCCTCTGACAGTGCAGCACTCCCTCAGTACTGACCCTCTAACAGTGCAGCACTCCCTCAGTACTGACCCTCTGACAGTGCAGCACTCCCTCAGTACTGACCCTGACAGTGCAGCACTCCCTCAGTACTGACCCTCTGACAGTGCAGCATTCCCTCAGTACTGACCCTCTAACAGTGCAGCACTCCCTCAGTACTGACCCTGACAGTGCAGCACTCCCTCAGTACTGACCCTCTGACAGTGCAGCATTCCCTCAGTACTGACCCTCTGACAGTGCAGCACTCCCTCAGTACTGACCCTCTGACAGTGCAGCACTCACTCAGTACTGACCCACTGACAGTGCAGCACTCCCTCAATACTGACCCTCTGACAGTGCAGCACTCTCTCAGTACTGACCCTGACAGTGCAGCACTCCCTCAGTACTGACCCTCTAACAGTGCAGCATTCCCTCAATACTGACCCTCTGACAGTGCAGCACTCCCTCGGTACTGACCCTGACAGTGCAGCACTCCCTCAGTACTGACCCTCTGACAGTGCAGCATTCCCTCAGTACTGACCCTCTAACAGTGCAGCACTCCCTCAGTACTGACCCTGACAGTGCAGCATTCCCTCAGTACTGACCCTCTGACAGTGCAGCACTCCCTCAGTACTGACCCTCTGACAGCGCAGCACTCCCTCAGTACTGACCCTCTGACAGTGCAGCACTCCCTCAATACTGACCCTCTGACAGTGCAGCACTCCCTCAGTACTGACCCTGACAGTACATCACTCCCTCAGTACTGACCCTCTGACAGTGCAGCATTCCCTCAGTACTGACCCTCTGGCAGTGCAGCACTCCCTCAGTACTGACCCTATGACAGTGCAGCATTCCCTCAGTACTGACCCTCTGACAGTGCAGCACTCCCTCAATACTGACCCCCTGACAGTGCAGCACTCCCTCAGTTCTGACCCTGACAGTGCAGCATTCCCTCAGTACTGATCCTCTAACAGTGCAGCACTCCCTCAGTACTGACCCTGACAGTGTAGCACTCCTTCAGTACTGACCCTGACAGTGCAGCATTCCCTCAGTACTGACCCTGACAGTGCAGCACTCCCTCAGTACTGACCCTCTGACAGTGCAGCATTCCCTCAGTACTGACCCTCTAAGAGTGCAGCACTCCCTCAGTACTGACCCTCTAACAGTGCAGCACTCCCTCAGTACTGACCCTCTGACAGTGCAGCACTCCCTCAGTTCTGACCCTCTGACAGTGCAGCACTCCCTCAGTTCTGACCCTCTAACAGTGCAGCATTCCCTCAGTACTGACCCTCTAACAGTGCAGCACTCCCTCAGTACTGACCCTCTGACAGTGCAGCACTCCCTCAGTACTGACCCTCTGACAGTGCAGCACTCCCTCAGTACTGACCCTCTAACAGTGCAGCATTCCCTCAGTACTGACCCTCTAACAGTGCAGCATTCCCTCAGTACTGACCCTCTAACAGTGCAGCATTCCCTCAGTACTGACCCTCTGACAGTGCAGCACACCCTCAGTACTGACCCTCTGACGGTGTGGCACTCCCTCAGTACTGACCCTCTGACGGTGTGGCACTCCCTCAGTACTGGCCCTCTGACAGTGCAGCACTCCCTCAGTACTGACCCTCTGACAGTGCAGCAATCCCTCAATACTGACCCTCTAACAGTGCAGCATTCCCTCAGTACTGACCCTCTAACAGTGCAGCACTCCCTCAGTACTGACCCTCTGACAGTGCAGCACTCGCTCAGTACTGACCCTCTGACAGTGCAGCACTCCCTCAGTACTGACCCTCTGACAGTGCAGCACTCCCTCAGTACTGACCCTCTAACAGTGCAGCATTCCCTCAGTACTGACCCTCTGACAGTGCAGCTCACCCTCAGTACTGACCCTCTGACGGTGTGGCACTCCCTCAGTACTGACCCTCTGACGGTGCGGTACTCCCTCAGTACTAAGGGGCGGGATTCTCTGATCCTGAGGCTAAGTGTTTTCGTCGTCGCGTTTCCCGGCGGCGTCAACACGGTACTGACCCTCTGACAGTGCAGCACTCCCTCAGTACTGACCCTCTGACAGTGCAGCACTCCCTCAGTACTGACCCTGACAGTGCAGCACTCCCTCAGTACTGACCCTCTGACAGTGCAGCACTCCCTCAGTACTGACCCTGACAGTGCAGCACTCCCTCAGTACTGACCCTCTGACAGTGCAGCACTCCCTCAGTACTGACCCTCTAACAGTGCAGCACTCCCTCAGTACTGACCCTGACAGTGCAGCACTCCCTCAGTACTGACCCTCTGACAGTGCAGCATTCCCTCAGTACTGACCCTCTGACAGTGCAGCACTCCCTCAGTACTGACCCTCTGACAGTGCAGCACTCACTCAGTACTGACCCTCTGACAGTGCAGCACTCCCTCAATACTGACCCTCTGACAGTGCAGCACTCTCTCAGTACTGACCCTGACAGTGCAGCACTCCCTCAGTACTGACCCTCTAACAGTGCAGCACTCCCTCAGTACTGACCCTCTAACAGTGCAGCATTCCCTCAATACTGACCCTCTGACAGTGCAGCACTCCCTCAGTACTGACCCTGACAGTGCAGCACTCCCTCAGTACTGACCCTCTGACAGTGCAGCATTCCCTCAGTACTTACCCTCTAACAGTGCAGCACTCCCTCAGTACTGACCCTGACAGTGCAGCATTCCCTCAGTACTGACCCTCTGACAGTGCAGCACTCCCTCAGTACTGACCCTCTGACAGCGCAGCACTCCCTCAGTACTGACCCTCTGACAGTGCAGCACTCCCTCAATACTGACCCTCTGACAGTGCAGCACTCCCTCAGTACTGACCCTGACAATACATCACTCCCTCAGTACTGACCCTCTGACAGTGCAGCACTCCCACAGTACTGACCCTCTGACAGTGCAACATTCCCTCAGTACTGACCCTCTGGCAGTGCAGCACTCCCTCAGTACTGACCCTCTGACAGTGCAGCATTCCCTCAGTACTGACCCTCTGACAGTGCAGCACTCCCTCAATACTGACCCTCTGACAGTGCAGCACTCCCTCAGTACTGACCCTGACAGTGCAGCACTCCCTCAGTTCTGACCCTGACAGTGCAGCATTCCCTCAGTACTGATCCTCTAACAGTGCAGCACTCCCTCAGTACTGACCCTGACAGTGTAGCACTCCTTCAGTACTGACCCTGACAGTGCAGCATTCCCTCAGTACTGACCCTGACAGTGCAGCACTCCCTCAGTACTGACCCTCTGACAGTGCAGCATTCCCTCAGTACTGACCCTCTAACAGTGCAGCACTCCCTCAGTACTGACCCTCTAACAGTGCAGCATTCCCTCAGTACTGACCCTCTAACAGTGCAGCACTGCCTCAGTACTGACCCTCTAACAGTGCAGCATTCCCTCAGTACTGACCCTCTAACAGTGCAGCACTCCCTCAGTACTGACCCTCTCATAGTGCAGCATTCCCTCAGTACTGACCCTCTAACAGTGCAGCACTCCCTCAGTACTGACCCTCTAACAGTGCAGCACTCCCTCAGTACTGACCCTCTGACAGTGCGGTACTCCCTCAGTACTAAGGGGCGGGATTCTCTGATCCTGAGGCGAAGTGTTTTCGTCGTCGCGTTTCCCGGCGGCGTCAACACGGTACTGACCCTCTGACAGTGCAGCACTCCATCAGTACTGACCCTCTAACAGTGCAGCATTCCCTCAGTACTGACCCTCTAACAGTGCAGCACTCCCTCAGTACTGACCCTCTGACAGTGCAGCACTCCCTCAGTACTGACCCTCTGACAGTGCAGCATTCCCTCAGTACTGACCCTCTGACAGTGCAGCACACCCTCAGTACTGACCCTCTGACGGTGTGGCACTCCCTCAGTACTGACCCTCTGACGGTGTGGCACTCCCTCAGTACTGGCCCTCTGACAGTGCAGCACTCCCTCAGTACTGACCCTCTGACAGTGCAGCACTCCCTCAATACTGACCCTCTGACAGTGCAGCACTCCCTCAGTACTGACCCTGACAGTGCAGCATTCCCTCAGTACTGACCCTCTGACAGTGCAGCATTCCCTCAGTACTGACCCTCTAACAGTGCAGCACTCCCTCAGTACTGACCCTCTGACAGTGCAGCACTCCCTCAGTACTGACCCTGACAGTGCAGCATTCCCTCAGTACTGACCCTCTGACAGTGCAGCATTCCCTCAGTACTGACCCTTTAACAGTGCAGCACTCCCTCAGTACTGACCCTCTGACAGTGCAGCACTCCCTCAATACTGACCCTCTGACAGTGCAGCACTCCCTCAGTACTGACCCTGACAGTGCAGCATTCCCTCAATACTGACCCTCTGACAGTGCAGCACTCCCTCAGTACTGACCCTGACAGTGCAGCACTCCCTCAGTTCTGACCCTGACAGTGCGGCACTCCCTCAATACTGACCCTCTGACAGTGCAGCACTCCCTCAGTACTGACCCTCTAACAGTGCAGCACTCCCTCAGTACTGACCCTGACAGTGCAGCTCTCCTTCAGTACTGACCCTGACAGTGCAGCATTCCCTCAGTACTGACCCTGACAGTGCAGCACTCCCTCAGTACTGACCCTATTACAGTGCAGCATTCCCTCAGTACTGACCCTCTGACAGTGCAGCACTCCCTCAGTACTGACCCTCTAACAGTGCAGCATTCCCTCAGTACTGACCCTCTAACAGTGCAGCACTCCCTCAGTACTGACCCTCTAACAGTGCAGCATTCCCTCAGTACTGACCCTCTAACAGTGCAGCACTCCCTCAGTACTGACCCTCTAACAGTGCAGCATTCCCTCAGTACTGACCCTCTAACAGTGCAGCATTCCCTCAGTACTGACCCTCTAACAGTGCAGCATTCCCTCAGTACTGACCCTCTAACAGTGCAGCACTCCCTCAGTTCTGACCCTGACAGTGCAGCATTCCCTCAGTACTGACCCTCTAACAGTGCAGCACTCCCTCAGTACTGACCCTGACAGTGCAGCACTCCCTCAGTACTGACCCTCTGACAGTGCAGCACACCCTCAGTACTGACCCTCTCACGGTGTGGCACTCCCTCAGTACTGACCCTCTGACGGTGTGGCACTCCCTCAGTACTGACCCTCTGACAGTGCAGCACTCCCTCAATACTGACCCTCTGACAGTGCAGCACTGCCTCAGCACTGACCCTGACAGTGCAGCACTCCCACAGAACTGACCCTCTGACAGTGCAGCATTCCCTCAGTACTGACCCTCAAACAGTGCAGCACTCCCTCAGTACTGACCCTCTGACAGTGCAGCACACCCTCAGTACTGACCCTCTGACGGTGTGGCACTCCCTCAGTACTGACCCTCTGACAGTGCAGCACACCCTCAGTACTGACCCTCTGACGGTGTGGCACTGCCTCAGTACTGACCCTCTGACGGTGTGGCACTCCCTCAGTACTGACCCTCTGACAGTGCGGTACTCCCTCAGTACTGACCCTCTGACAGTGCAGCACACGCTCAGTACTGACCCTCTGACGGTGTGGCACTCCCTCAGTACTGACCCTCTAACAGTGCAGCATTCCCTCAGTACTGACCCTCTAACAGTGCAGCACTCCCTCAGTACTGACCCTCCAACAGTGCAGCACTCCCTCAGTACTGACCCTCTGACAGTGCAGCATTCCCTCAGTACTGACCCTCTAACAGTGCAGCACTCCCTCAGTACTGACCCTCTAACAGTGCAGCATTCCCTCAGTACTGACCCTCTAACAGTGCAGCATTCCCTCAGTACTGACCCTCTAACAGTGCAGCACTCCCTCAGTACTGACCCTCTGACAGTGCAGCATTCCCTCAGTACTGACCCTCTAACAGTGCAGCACACCCTCAGTACTGACCCTCTAACAGTGCAGCACTCCCTCAGTACTGACCCTCTGACAGTGCGGTACTCCCTCAGTACTAAGGGGCGGGATTCTCTGATCCTGAGGCTAAGTGTTTTCGTCGTCGCGTTTCCCGGCGGCGTCAACACGGTACTGACCCTCTGACAGTGCAGCACTCCCTCAGTACTGACCCTCTAACAGTGCAGCACTCGCTCAGTACTGACCCTCTAACAGTGCAGCATTCCCTCTGTACTGACCCTCTGACAGTGCAGCACTCCCTCAGTACTGACCCTCTGACAGTGCAGCACTCCCTCAGTACTGACCCTCTAACAGTACAGCACTCCCTCAGTACCGACCCTGACAGTGCAGCACTCCTTCAGTACTGACCCTGACAGTGCAGCATTCCCTCAGTACTGACCCTGACAGTGCAGCACTCCCTCAGTACTGACCCTCTAACAGTACAGCACTCCCTCAGTACTGACCCTCTAACAGTGCAGCACTCCCTCAGTACTGACCCTGACAGTGCAGCACTCCCTCAGTACTGACCCTCTGACAGTGCAGCACTCCCTCAGTACTGACCCTCTAACAGTGCAGCACTCCCTCAGTACTGACCCTGACAGTGCAGCACTCCCTCAGTACTGACCCTCTAACAGTGCAGCACTCCCTCAGTACTGACCCTCTAACAGTGCAGCATTCCCTCAATACTGACCCTCTGGCAGTTCAGCACTCCCTCAGTACTGACCCTCTGACAGTGCAGCACTCCCTCAGTACTGACCCTCTGACAGTGCAGCACTCCCTCAATACTGACCCTCTGACAGTGTAGCACTCCCTCAGTACTGACCCTGACAGTGCAGCACTCCCTCAGTTCTGACCCTGACAGTGCAGCATTCCCTCAGAACTGACCCTCTAACAGTGCAGCACTCCCTCAGTACTGACCCTGACAGTGTAGCACTCCTTCAGTACAGACCCTGACAGTGCAGCATTCCCTCAGTACTGACCCTGACAGTGCAGCATTCCCTCAGAACTGACCCTCTAACAGTGCAGCACTCCCTCAGTACTGACCCTGACAGTGTAGCACTCCTTCAGTACTGACCCTGACAGTGCAGCATTCCCTCAGTACTGACCCTCTAACAGTGCAGCACTCCCTCAGTACTGACCCTCTAACAGTGCAGCATTCCCTCAATACTGACCCTCTAACAGTGCAGCACTCCCTCAGTACTGACCCTCTAACAGTGCAGCACTCCCTCAGTACTGACCCTCTGACAGTGCAGCACTCCCTCAATACTGACCCTCTGACAGTGCAGCACTCCCTCAGTACTGACCCTGACAGTGCAGCACTCCCTCAGTACTGACCCTCTGACAGTGCAGCATTCCCTCAGTACTGACCCTCTAACAGTGCAGCACTCCCTCAGTACTGACCCTGACAGTGCAGCACTCCCTCAGTACTGACCCTCTGACAGTGCAGCATTCCCTCAGTACTGACCCTCTGACAGTGCAGCACTCCCTCAGTCCTGACCCTCTGACAGTGCAGCACTCCCTCAATACTGACCCTCTGACAGTGCAGCACTCCCTCAGTACTGACCCTCTGAGAGTGCAGCACTCCCTCAGTACTGACCCTCTGACAGTGCAGCATTCCCTCAGTACTGACCCTCTGACAGTGCAGCACTCCCTCAGTACTGACCCTCTAACAGTGCAGCATTCCCTCAGTACTGACCCTCTAACAGTGCAGCACTCCCTCAGTACTGACCCTCTAACAGTGCAGCATTCCCTCAGTACTGACCCTCTAACAGTGCAGCACTCCTTCAGTACTGACCCTCTAACAGTGCAGCATTCCCTCAGTACTGACCCTCTAACAGTGCCACACTCCCTCAGTACTGACCCTCTGACAGTGCGGTACTCCCTCAGTACTGACCCTCTGACAGTGCGACACTCCCTCAGTACTAAGGGGCGGGATTCTCTGATCCTGAGGCTAAGTGTTTTCGTCGTCGCGTTTCCCGGCGGCGTCAACACGGTACTGACCCTCTGACAGTGCAGCACTCCCTCAGTACTGACCCTCTAACAGTGCGGCACTCCCTCAGTACTGACCCTCTGACAGTGCAGCACTCCCTCAGTACTGACCCTCTGACAGTGTGGCACTCCCTCAGTACTGACCCTCTGACGGTGTGGCACTCCCTCAGTACTGACCCTCTGACAGTGCGGTGCTCCCTCAGTACTGACCCTCTAACAGTGCAGCACTCGCTCAGTACTGACCCTCTAACAGTGCAGCACTCCCTCAGTACTGACCCTCTGACAGTGCAGCATTCCCTCAGTACTGACCCTCTGACAGTGCAGCATTCCCTCAGTACTGACCCTCTGACAGTGCGGCACTCCCTCAGTCCTGACCCTCTGACAGTGCAGCATTCCCTCAGTAATGACCCTCTGACAGTGCAGCACTCCCTCAGTACTGACCCTCTGACAGTGCGGCACTCCCTCAGTACTGACCCTCTGACAGTGCGGCACTCCCTCAGTACTGACCATCTGACAGTGCAGCTCTCCCTCAGTACTGACCCTCTGACAGTGCAGCACTCCCTCAGTACTGACCCTCTGACAGTGCGGCACTCCCTCAGTACTGACCCTCTGACAGTGCGACACTCCCTCAGTACTGACCCTCTGACAGTGCGGCACTCCCTCAGTACTGACCCTCTGACAGTGCAGCTCTCCCTCAGTACTGACGCTCTGACAGTGCGGCACTCCCTCAGTACTGACCCTCTGACAGTGCAGCATTCCCTCAGTACTGACCCTCTAACAGTGCAGCACTCCCTCAGTACTGACCCTCTAACAGTGCAGCACTCCCTCAGTACTGACTCTCTGACAGTGCAGCATTCCCTCAGTACTGACCCTCTAACAGTGCAGCACTCCCTCAGTACTGACCCTCTGACAGTGCAGCACTCCCTCAGTACTGACCCTCTGACAGTGCGGCACTCCCTCAGTACTGACACTCTGACAGTGTGGCACTCCCTCAGTACTGACCCTCTGACAGTGCAGCATTCCCTCAGTACTGACCCTCTGACAGTGCAGCATTCCCTCAGTACTGACTCTCTGACAGTGCGGCACACCCTCAGTACTGACCCTCTGACGGTGTGGCACTCCCTCAGTACTGACCCTCTGACAGTGCAGCACACCCTCAGTACTGACCCTCTGACGGTGTGGCACACCCTCAGTACTGACCCTCTGACAGTGCAGCACTCCCTCAGTACTGACCCTCTGACGGTGTGGCACTCCCTCAGTACTGACCCTCTGACAGTGCGGCACTCCCTCAGTCCTGACCCTCTGACAGTGCAGCATTCCCTCAGTAATGACCCTCTGACAGTGCGGCACTCCCTCAGTACTGACCCTCTGACAGTGCGGCACTCCCTCAGTACTGACCCTCTGACAGTGCAGCACTCCCTCAGTACTGACCCTCTGACAGTGCGGCACTCCCTCAGTACTGACCCTCTAACAGTGCAGCATTCCCTCAGTACTGACCCTCTAACAGTGCAGCACTCCCTCAGTACTGACCCACTGACAGCGCAGCACTCCCTCAGTACTGACCCTCTAACAGTGCAGCATTCCCTCAGTACTGACCCTCTAACAGAGCAGCACTCCCTCAGTACTGACCCTCTAACAGTGCAGCATTCCCTCAGTACTGACCCTCTAACAGTGCAGCACTCCCTCAGTACTGACCCTCTGACAGTGCGGTACTCCCTCAGTACTAAGGGGCGGGATTCTCTGATCCTGAGGCTAATGTGTTATCGTCGTCGCGTTTCGCGGCGGCATCAACACGGTACTGACCCTCTGACAGTGCGGCACTCCCTCAGTACTGACCCTCTGACAGTGCAGCACACCCTCAGTATTGACCTTCTGACGGTGCGGCACTCCCTCAGTACTGACCCTCTGACGGTGTGGCACTCCCTCAGTACTGACCCTCTGACAGTGCAGCACACCCTCAGTACTGACCCTCTGACGGTGTGGCACTCCCTCAGTACTGACCCTCTGACAGTGCAGCACACCCTCAGTACTGACCCTCTGACAGTGTGGCACTCCCTCAGTACTGACCCTCTGACGGTGTGGCACTCCCTCAGTACTGACCCTCTGACAGTGCAGCACTCCCTCAGTACTGACCCTCTGACAGTGCAGCACACCCTCAGTACTGACCCTCTGACGGTGTGGCACTCCCTCAGTACTGACCCTCTGACAGTGCAGCACACCCTCAGTACTGACCCTCTGACGGTGTGGCACTCCCTCAGTACTGACCCTGTGACGGTGTGGCAGTCCCTCAGTACTGACCCTCTGACAGTGCAGCACACCCTCAGTACTGACCCTCTGACAGTGCAGCATTCCCTCAGTACTGACCCTCTAACAGTGCAGCACTCCCTCAGTACTGACCCTGACAGTGCAGCATTCCCTCAGTACTGACCCTCTGACGGTGCAGCACACCCTCAGTACTGACCCTCTGACGGTGTGGCACTCCCTCAGTACTGACCCTCTGACGGTGTGGCACTCCCTCAGTACTGACCCTCTGACAGTGCAGCACTCCCTCAGTACTGACCCTCTGACAGTGCAGCACTCCCTCAATACTGACCCTCTGACAGTGCAGCACTCCCTCAATACTGACCCTGACAGTGCAGCACTCCCTCAGTACTGACCCTTTGACAGTGCAGCATTCCCTCAGTACTGACCCTCTAACAGTGCAGCACTCCTTCAGTACTGCCCTGACAGTGCAGCACTCCCTCAGTACTGACCCTCTGACAGTGCAGCACTCCCTCAATACTGACCCTCTGACAGTGCAGCACTCCCTCAGTACTGACCCTGACAGTGCAGCACTCCCTCAGTACTGACCCTGACAGTGTAGCACTCCTTCAGTACTGACCCTGACAGTGCAGCATTCCCTCAGTACTGACCCTGACAGTGCAGCACTCCCTCAGTACTGACCCTCTGACAGTGCAGCATTCCCTCAGTACTGACCCTCTAACAGTGCAGCACTCCCTCAGTACTGACCCTCTAACAGTGCAGCACTCCCTCAGTACTGACCCTCTGACAGTGCAGCACTCCCTCAGTACTGACCCTGACAGTGCAGCACTCCCTCAGTACTGACCCTGACAGTGCAGCATTCCCTCAGTACTGACCCTGACAGTGCAGCACTCCCTCAGTACTGACCCTCTGACAGTGCAGCACTCCCTCAGTACTGACCCTCTGACGGTGTGGCACTCCCTCAGTACTGACCCTCTGACGGTGTGGCACTCCCTCAGTACTGACCCTCTGACAGTGCAGCACTCCCTCAGTACTGACCCTCTGACAGTGCAGCACTCCCTCAATACTGACCCTCTGACAGTGCAGCACTCCCTCAGTACTGACCCTCTGACAGTGCAGCACTCCCTCAGTACTGACCCTCTGACAGTGCAGCACTCCCTCAGTACTGACCCTCTGACAGTGCAGCACTCCCTCAATACTGACCCTCTGACAGTGCAGCACTCCCTCAGTACTGACCCTGACAGTGCAGCACTCCCTCAGTTCTGACCCTGACAGTGCAGCATTCCCTCAGTACTGACCCTCTAACAGTGCAGCACTCCCTCAGTACTGACCCTGACAGTGCAGCACTCCTTCAGTACTGACCCTGACCGTGCAGCATTCCCTCAGTACTGACCCTCTGACAGTGCAGCATTCCCTCAGTACTGACCCTCTAACAGTGCAGCACTCCCTCAGTACTGACCCTCTAACAGTGCAGCACTCCCTCAGTACTGACCCTCTAACAGTGCAGCATTCCCTCAGTACTGACCCTCTGACAGTGCAGCACTCCCTCAGTACTAAGGGGCGGGATTCTCTGATCCTGAGGCTAAGTGTTTTCGTCGTCGCGTTTCCCGGCGGCGTCAACACGGTACTGACCCTCTGACAGTGCAGCACTCCCTCAGTACTGACCCTCTAACAGTGCAGCATTCCCTCAGTACTGACCCTCTAACAGTGCAGCACTCCCTCAGTACTGACCCTCTCACAGTGCAGCACTCCCTCAGTACTGACCCTCTAACAGTGCAGGATTCCCTCAGTACTGACCCTCTGACAGTGCAGCACTCCCTCAGTACTGACCCTCTAACAGTGCAGCACTCCCTCAGTACTGACCCTCTGACAGTGCAGCACTCCCTCAATACTGACCCTCTGACAGTGCAGCACTCCCTCAGTACTGACCCTGACAGTGCAGCACTCCCTCAGTACTGACCCTCTGACAGTGCAGCACTCCCTCAGTACTGACCCTGACAGTGCAGCACTCCCTCAGTACTGACCCTCTGACAGTGCAGCACTCCCTCAATACTGACCCTCTGACAGTGCAGCACTCCCTCAGTACTGACCCTGACAGTGCAGCACTCCCTCAGTACTGACCCTCTGACAGTGCAGAACTCCCTCAGTACTGACCCTGACAGTGCAGCACTCCCTCAGTACTGACCCTGACAGTGTAGCACTCCTTCAGTACTGACCCTGACAGTGCAGCATTCCCTCAGTACTGACCCTGACAGTGCAGCACTCCCTCAGTACTGACCCTCTGACAGTGCAGCATTCCCTCAGTACTGACCCTCTAACAGTGCAGCACTCCCTCAGTACTGACTCTCTAACAGTGCAGCATTCCCTCAGTACTGACCCTCTGACAGTGCAGCACTCCCTCAGTACTGACCCTCTAACAGTGCAGCACTCCCTCAGTCCTGACCCTCGAACAGTGCAGCATTCCCTCAGTACTGACCCTCTAACAGTGCGGCACTCCCTCAGTACTGACCCTCTAACAGTGCAGCACTCCCTCAGTACTGACCCTCTGACAGTGCAGCACTCCCTCAGTACTGAACCTGACAGTGCAGCACTCCCTCAGTACTGACCCTGACAGTGCAGCATTCCCTCAGTACTGACCCTGACAGTGCAGCACTCCCTCAGTACTGACCCTCTGACAGTGCAGCACTCCCTCAGTACTGACCCTCTCACAGTGCAGCATTCCCTCAGTACTGACCCTCTGATAGTGCAGCACACCATCAGTACTGACCCTCTGACGGTGTGGCACTCCCTCAGTACTGACCCTCTGACGGTGTGGCACTCCCTCAGTACTGACCCTCTGACAGTGCAGCACTCCCTCAGTACTGACCCTCTGACAGTGCAGCACTCCCTCAATACTGACCCTCTGACAGTGCAGCACTCCCTCAGTACTGACCCTGACAGTGCAGCACTCCCTCAGTACTGACCCTGACAGTGCAGCACTCCCTCAGTTCTGACCCTGACAGTGCAGCATTCCCTCAGTACTGACCCTCTAACAGTGCAGCACTCCCTCAGTACTGACCCTGACAGTGCAGCACTCCTTCAGTACTGACCCTGACAGTGCAGCATTCCCTCAGTACTGACCCTCTGACAGTGCAGCATTCCCTCAGTACTGACCCTCTAACAGTGCAGCATTCCCTCAGTACTGACCCTCTAACAGTGCAGCACTCCCTCAGTACTGAACCTCTAACAGTGCAGCATTCCCTCAGTACTGACCCTCTAACAGTGCAGCATTCCCTCAGTACTGACCCTCTAACAGTGCAGCACTCCCTCAGTACTGACCCTCTAACTGCAGCACTCCCTCAGTACTGACCCTCTGACAGTGCGGTACTCCCTCAGTACTAAGGGGCGGGATTCTCTGATCCTGAGGCGAAGTGTTTTCGTCGTCGCGTTTCCCGGCGGCGTCAACACGGTACTGACCCTCTGACAGTGCAGCACTCCCTCAGTACTGACCCTCTAACAGTGCAGCATTCCCTCAGTACTGACCCTCTAACAGTGCAGCACTCCCTCAGTACTGACGCTCTGACAGTGCAGCACTCCCTCAGTACTGACCCTCTAACAGTGCAGGATTCCCTCAGTACTGACCCTCTGACAGTGCAGCACACCCTCAGTACTGACCCTCTGACAGTGCAGCACTCCCTCAGTACTGACCCTCTGACAGTGCAGCACTCCCTGAATACTGACCCTCTGACAGTGCAGCACTGCCTCAGTACTGACCCTGACAGTGCAGCACTCCCTCAGTACTGACCCTCTGACAGTGCAGCATTCCCTCAGTACTGACCCTCTAACAGTGCAGCACTCCCTCAGTACTGATCCTCTAACAGTGCAGCATTCCCTCAGTACTGACCCTCTAACAGTGCAGCACTCCCTCAGTACTGACCCTCTAACAGTGCAGCACTCCCTCAGTACTGACCCTCTGACTGTGCAGTACTCCCTCAGTACTGACCCTCTGACAGTGCAGCACTCCCTCAGTACTGACCCTCTAACAGTGCAGCACTCCCTCAGTACTGACCCTCTGACTGTGCAGTACTCCCTCAGTACTGACCCTCTGACAGTGCAGCACTCCCTCAGTACTGACCCGCTGACAGTGCAGCACTCCCTCAGTACTGACCCTCTAACAGTGCAGCACTCCCTCAGTACTGACCCTCTAAAAGTGCATCACTCCCTCAGCACTGACCCTCTGACAGTGCGGTACTCCCTCAGTACTAAGGGGCGGGATTCTCTGATCCTGAGGCTAAGTGTTTTCGTCGTCGCGTTTCCCGGCGGCGTCAACACGGTACTGACCCTCTGACAGTGCAGCACCCCCTCAGTACTGACCCTCTGACAGTGCGGCACTCCCTCAGTACTGACCCTCTAACAGTGCAGCATTCCCTCAGTACTGACCCTCTAACAGTGCAGCACTCCCTCAGTACTGACCCTCTGACAGTGCAGCACTCCCTCAGTACTGACCCTCTAACAGTGCAGCATTCCCTCAGTACTGACCCTCTGACAGTGCAGCACACCCTCAGTACTGACCCTCTGATGGTGTGGCACTCCCTCAGTACTGACCCTCTGAAGGTGTGGCGCTCCCTCAGTACTGACCCTCTGACAG
This sequence comes from Scyliorhinus torazame, assembly GCF_047496885.1. NCBI lineage: Eukaryota > Metazoa > Chordata > Chondrichthyes > Carcharhiniformes > Scyliorhinidae > Scyliorhinus > Scyliorhinus torazame. The sequence continues at coordinate 5,060,260 of NC_092716.1, forward strand.
TGCAGCACTCCCTAAGTACTGACCCTGACAGTGCAGCATTCCCTCAGTACTGACCCTCTGACAGTGCAGCATTCCCTCAGTACTGACCCTCTGACAGTGCAGCACTCCCTCAGTACTGACCCTCTGACAGTGCAGCACTCCCTCAGTACTGAGCCTCTGACAGTGCAGCACTGCCTCAATACTGACCCTCTGACAGTGCAGCACTCCCTCAGTACTGACCCTGACAGTGCAGCACTCCCTCAGTTCTGACCCTGACAGTGCAGCATTCCCTCAGTACTGACCCTCTAACAGTGCAGCACTCCCTCAGTACTGACCCTGACAGTGCAGCACTCCTTCAGTACTGACCCTCTGACAGTGCAGCACTCCCTCAGTACTGACCCTGACAGTGCAGCACTCCCTCAGTACTGACCCTGACAGTGCAGCATTCCCTCAGTACTGACCCTGACAGTGCAGCACTCCCTCAGTACTGACCCTCTGACAGTGCAGCACTCCCTCAGTACTGACCCTCTAACAGTGCAGCATTCCCTCAGTACTAACCCTCTGATAGTGCAGCACACCATCAGTACTGACCCTCTGACGGTGTGGCACTCCCTCAGTACTGACCCTCTGACGGTGTCGCACTCCCTCAGTACTGACCCTCTGACAGTGCAGCACACCCTCAGTACTGACCCTCTGACGGTGTGGCACTCCCTCAGTACTGACCCTCTGACGGTGTGGCACTCCCTCAGTACTGACCCTGTGACAGTGCAGCACTCCCTCAATACTGACCCTCTGACAGTGCAGCACTCCCTCAGTACTGACCCTCTGACAGTGCAGCATTCCATCAGTACTGACCCTCTGACAGTGCAGCACTCCCTCAGTTCTGACCCTCTGACAGTGCAGCACTCCCTCAGTACTGACCCTCTGACAGTGCAGCATTCCCTCAATACTGACCCTCTGACAGTGCAGCATTCCCTCAGTACTGACCCTCTGACAGTGCAGCACTCCCTCAGTTCTGACCCTCTGACAGTGCAGCACTCCCTCAGTACTGACCCTCTGACAGTGCAGCACTCCCTCAATACTGACCCTCTGACAGTGCAGCACTCCCTCAGTACTGACCCTGACAGTGCAGCACTCCCTCAGTTCTGACCCTGACAGTGCAGCATTCCCTCAGTACTGACCCTCTAACAGTGCAGCACTCCCTCCGTACTGACCCTGACAGTGCAGCACTCCTTCAGTACTGACCCTGACAGTGCAGCATTCCCTCAGTACTGACCCTCTAACAGTGCAGCACTCCCTCAGTACTGACCCTCTAACAGTGCAGCACTCCCTCAGTACTGACCCTCTAACAGTGCAGCATTCCCTCAGTACTGACCCTCTAACAGTGCAGCACTCCCTCAGTACTGACCCTCTAACAGTGCAGCATTCCCTCAGTACTGACCCTCTGACAGTGCAGCACTCCCTCAGTACTGACCCTCTAACTGCAGCACTCCCTCAGTACTGACCCTCTGACAGTGCAGCACTCCCTCAGTACAGACCCTCTAACAGTGCAGCACTCCCTCAGTACTGACCCTCTGACAGTGCAGCACTCCCTCAGTACTGACCCTGACAGTGCAGCACTCCCTCAGTACTGACCCTCTGACAGTGCAGCATTCCCTCAGTACTGACCCTCTAACAGTGCAGCACTCCCTCAGTACTGACCCTGACAGTGCAGCACTCCCTCAGTACTGACCCTCTGACAGTGCAGCATTCCCTCAGTACTGACCCTCTGACAGTGCAGCACTCCCTCAGTACTGACCCTCTGACAGTGCAGCACTCACTCAGTACTGACCCACTGACAGTGCAGCACTCCCTCAATACTGACCCTCTGACAGTGCAGCACTCTCTCAGTACTGACCCTGACAGTGCAGCACTCCCTCAGTACTGACCCTCTAACAGTGCAGCATTCCCTCAATACTGACCCTCTGACAGTGCAGCACTCCCTCAGTACTGACCCTGACAGTGCAGCACTCCCTCAGTACTGACCCTCTGACAGTGCAGCATTCCCTCAGTACTGACCCTCTAACAGTGCAGCACTCCCTCAGTACTGACCCTGACAGTGCAGCATTCCCTCAGTACTGACCCTCTGACAGTGCAGCACTCCCTCAGTACTGACCCTCTGACAGCGCAGCACTCCCTCAGTACTGACCCTCTGACAGTGCAGCACTCCCTCAATACTGACCCTCTGACAGTGCAGCACTCCCTCAGTACTGACCCTGACAGTACATCACTCCCTCAGTACTGACCCTCTGACAGTGCAGCACTCCCACAGTACTGACCCTCTGACAGTGCAGCATTCCCTCAGTACTGACCCTCTGGCAGTGCAGCACTCCCTCAGTACTGACCCTATGACAGTGCAGCATTCCCTCAGTACTGACCCTCTGACAGTGCAGCACTCCCTCAATACTGACCCCCTGACAGTGCAGCACTCCCTCAGTTCTGACCCTGACAGTGCAGCATTCCCTCAGTACTGATCCTCTAACAGTGCAGCACTCCCTCAGTACTGACCCTGACAGTGTAGCACTCCTTCAGTACTGACCCTGACAGTGCAGCATTCCCTCAGTACTGACCCTGACAGTGCAGCACTCCCTCAGTACTGACCCTCTGACAGTGCAGCATTCCCTCAGTACTGACCCTCTAAGAGTGCAGCACTCCCTCAGTACTGACCCTCTAACAGTGCAGCACTCCCTCAGTACTGACCCTCTGACAGTGCAGCACTCCCTCAGTTCTGACCCTCTAACAGTGCAGCATTCCCTCAGTACTGACCCTCTAACAGTGCAGCACTCCCTCAGTACTGACCCTCTGACAGTGCAGCACTCCCTCAGTACTGACCCTCTGACAGTGCAGCACTCCCTCAGTACTGACCCTCTAACAGTGCAGCATTCCCTCAGTACTGACCCTCTAACAGTGCAGCATTCCCTCAGTACTGACCCTCTAACAGTGCAGCATTCCCTCAGTACTGACCCTCTGACAGTGCAGCACACCCTCAGTACTGACCCTCTGACGGTGTGGCACTCCCTCAGTACTGACCCTCTGACGGTGTGGCACTCCCTCAGTACTGGCCCTCTGACAGTGCAGCACTCCCTCAGTACTGACCCTCTGACAGTGCAGCACTCCCTCAATACTGACCCTCTAACAGTGCAGCATTCCCTCAGTACTGACCCTCTAACAGTGCAGCACTCCCTCAGTACTGACCCTCTGACAGTGCAGCACTCGCTCAGTACTGACCCTCTGACAGTGCAGCACTCCCTCAGTACTGACCCTCTGACAGTGCAGCACTCCCTCAGTACTGACCCTCTAACAGTGCAGCATTCCCTCAGTACTGACCCTCTGACAGTGCAGCTCACCCTCAGTACTGACCCTCTGACGGTGTGGCACTCCCTCAGTACTGACCCTCTGACGGTGCGGTACTCCCTCAGTACTAAGGGGCGGGATTCTCTGATCCTGAGGCTAAGTGTTTTCGTCGTCGCGTTTCCCGGCGGCGTCAACACGGTACTGACCCTCTGACAGTGCAGCACTCCCTCAGTACTGACCCTCTGACAGTGCAGCACTCCCTCAGTACTGACCCTGACAGTGCAGCACTCCCTCAGTACTGACCCTCTGACAGTGCAGCACTCCCTCAGTACTGACCCTGACAGTGCAGCACTCCCTCAGTACTGACCCTCTGACAGTGCAGCACTCCCTCAGTACTGACCCTCTAACAGTGCAGCACTCCCTCAGTACTGACCCTGACAGTGCAGCACTCCCTCAGTACTGACCCTCTGACAGTGCAGCATTCCCTCAGTACTGACCCTCTGACAGTGCAGCACTCCCTCAGTACTGACCCTCTGACAGTGCAGCACTCACTCAGTACTGACCCTCTGACAGTGCAGCACTCCCTCAATACTGACCCTCTGACAGTGCAGCACTCTCTCAGTACTGACCCTGACAGTGCAGCACTCCCTCAGTACTGACCCTCTAACAGTGCAGCACTCCCTCAGTACTGACCCTCTAACAGTGCAGCATTCCCTCAATACTGACCCTCTGACAGTGCAGCACTCCCTCAGTACTGACCCTGACAGTGCAGCACTCCCTCAGTACTGACCCTCTGACAGTGCAGCATTCCCTCAGTACTGACCCTCTAACAGTGCAGCACTCCCTCAGTACTGACCCTGACAGTGCAGCATTCCCTCAGTACTGACCCTCTGACAGTGCAGCACTCCCTCAGTACTGACCCTCTGACAGCGCAGCACTCCCTCAGTACTGACCCTCTGACAGTGCAGCACTCCCTCAATACTGACCCTCTGACAGTGCAGCACTCCCTCAGTACTGACCCTGACAATACATCACTCCCTCAGTACTGACCCTCTGACAGTGCAGCACTCCCACAGTACTGACCCTCTGACAGTGCAACATTCCCTCAGTACTGACCCTCTGGCAGTGCAGCACTCCCTCAGTACTGACCCTCTGACAGTGCAGCATTCCCTCAGTACTGACCCTCTGACAGTGCAGCACTCCCTCAATACTGACCCTCTGACAGTGCAGCACTCCCTCAGTACTGACCCTGACAGTGCAGCACTCCCTCAGTTCTGACCCTGACAGTGCAGCATTCCCTCAGTACTGATCCTCTAACAGTGCAGCACTCCCTCAGTACTGACCCTGACAGTGTAGCACTCCTTCAGTACTGACCCTGACAGTGCAGCATTCCCTCAGTACTGACCCTGACAGTGCAGCACTCCCTCAGTACTGACCCTCTGACAGTGCAGCATTCCCTCAGTACTGACCCTCTAACAGTGCAGCACTCCCTCAGTACTGACCCTCTAACAGTGCAGCATTCCCTCAGTACTGACCCTCTGACAGTGCAGCATTCCCTCAATACTGACCCTCTGACAGTGCAGCATTCCCTCAGTACTGACCCTCTGACAGTGCAGCACTCCCTCAGTTCTGACCCTCTGACAGTGCAGCACTCCCTCAGTACTGACCCTCTGACAGTGCAGCACTCCCTCAATACTGACCCTCTGACAGTGCAGCACTCCCTCAGTACTGACCCTGACAGTGCAGCACTCCCTCAGTTCTGACCCTGACAGTGCAGCATTCCCTCAGTACTGACCCTCTAACAGTGCAGCACTCCCTCCGTACTGACCCTGACAGTGCAGCACTCCTTCAGTACTGACCCTGACAGTGCAGCATTCCCTCAGTACTGACCCTCTGACAGTGCAGCATTCCCTCAGTACTGACCCTCTAACAGTGCAGCACTCCCTCAGTACTGACCCTCTAACAGTGCAGCACTCCCTCAGTACTGACCCTCTAACAGTGCAGCATTCCCTCAGTACTGACCCTCTAACAGTGCAGCACTCCCTCAGTACTGACCCTCTAACAGTGCAGCATTCCCTCAGTACTGACCCTCTGACAGTGCAGCACTCCCTCAGTACTGACCCTCTAACTGCAGCACTCCCTCAGTACTGACCCTCTGACAGTGCGGTACTCCCTCAGTACTAAGGGGCGGGATTCTCTGATCCTGAGGCTAAGTGTTTTGGTCGTCGCGTTTCCCGGCGGCGTCAACACGGTACTGACCCTCTGACAGTGCAGCACTCCCTCAGTACTGACCCTCTGACAGTGCAGCACTCCCTCAGTACTGACCCTCTGACAGTGCAGCACTCCCTCAGTACTGACCCTCTAACAGTGCAGCACTCCCTCAGTACTGACCCTCTGACAGTGCAGCACTCCCTCAGTACTGACCCTGACAGTGCAGCACTCCCTCAGTACTGACCCTCTGACAGTGCAGCATTCCCTCAGTACTGACCCTCTAACAGTGCAGCACTCCCTCAGTACTGACCCTGACAGTGCAGCACTCCCTCAGTACTGACCCTCTGACAGTGCAGCATTCCCTCAGTACTGACCCTCTGACAGTGCAGCACTCCCTCAGTACTGACCCTCTGACAGTGCAGCACTCACTCAGTACTGACCCACTGACAGTGCAGCACTCCCTCAATACTGACCCTCTGACAGTGCAGCACTCTCTCAGTACTGACCCTGACAGTGCAGCACTCCCTCAGTACTGACCCTCTAACAGTGCAGCATTCCCTCAATACTGACCCTCTGACAGTGCAGCACTCCCTCGGTACTGACCCTGACAGTGCAGCACTCCCTCAGTACTGACCCTCTGACAGTGCAGCATTCCCTCAGTACTGACCCTCTAACAGTGCAGCACTCCCTCAGTACTGACCCTGACAGTGCAGCATTCCCTCAGTACTGACCCTCTGACAGTGCAGCACTCCCTCAGTACTGACCCTCTGACAGCGCAGCACTCCCTCAGTACTGACCCTCTGACAGTGCAGCACTCCCTCAATACTGACCCTCTGACAGTGCAGCACTCCCTCAGTACTGACCCTGACAGTACATCACTCCCTCAGTACTGACCCTCTGACAGTGCAGCATTCCCTCAGTACTGACCCTCTGGCAGTGCAGCACTCCCTCAGTACTGACCCTATGACAGTGCAGCATTCCCTCAGTACTGACCCTCTGACAGTGCAGCACTCCCTCAATACTGACCCCCTGACAGTGCAGCACTCCCTCAGTTCTGACCCTGACAGTGCAGCATTCCCTCAGTACTGATCCTCTAACAGTGCAGCACTCCCTCAGTACTGACCCTGACAGTGTAGCACTCCTTCAGTACTGACCCTGACAGTGCAGCATTCCCTCAGTACTGACCCTGACAGTGCAGCACTCCCTCAGTACTGACCCTCTGACAGTGCAGCATTCCCTCAGTACTGACCCTCTAAGAGTGCAGCACTCCCTCAGTACTGACCCTCTAACAGTGCAGCACTCCCTCAGTACTGACCCTCTGACAGTGCAGCACTCCCTCAGTTCTGACCCTCTGACAGTGCAGCATTCCCTCAGTACTGACCCTCTAACAGTGCAGCACTCCCTCAGTACTGACCCTCTGACAGTGCAGCACTCCCTCAGTACTGACCCTCTGACAGTGCAGCACTCCCTCAGTACTGACCCTCTAACAGTGCAGCATTCCCTCAGTACTGACCCTCTAACAGTGCAGCACTCCCTCAGTACTGACCCTCTGACAGTGCAGCACTCGCTCAGTACTGACCCTCTGACAGTGCAGCACTCCCTCAGTACTGACCCTCTGACAGTGCAGCACTCCCTCAGTACTGACCCTCTAACAGTGCAGCATTCCCTCAGTACTGACCCTCTGACAGTGCAGCTCACCCTCAGTACTGACCCTCTGACGGTGTGGCACTCCCTCAGTACTGACCCTCTGACGGTGCGGTACTCCCTCAGTACTAAGGGGCGGGATTCTCTGATCCTGAGGCTAAGTGTTTTCGTCGTCGCGTTTCCCGGCGGCGTCAACACGGTACTGACCCTCTGACAGTGCAGCACTCCCTCAGTACTGACCCTCTGACAGTGCAGCACTCCCTCAGTACTGACCCTGACAGTGCAGCACTCCCTCAGTACTGACCCTCTGACAGTGCAGCACTCCCTCAGTACTGACCCTGACAGTGCAGCACTCCCTCAGTACTGACCCTCTGACAGTGCAGCACTCCCTCAGTACTGACCCTCTAACAGTGCAGCACTCCCTCAGTACTGACCCTGACAGTGCAGCACTCCCTCAGTACTGACCCTCTGACAGTGCAGCATTCCCTCAGTACTGACCCTCTGACAGTGCAGCACTCCCTCAGTACTGACCCTCTGACAGTGCAGCACTCACTCAGTACTGACCCTCTGACAGTGCAGCACTCCCTCAATACTGACCCTCTGACAGTGCAGCACTCTCTCAGTACTGACCCTGACAGTGCAGCACTCCCTCAGTACTGACCCTCTAACAGTGCAGCACTCCCTCAGTACTGACCCTCTAACAGTGCAGCATTCCCTCAATACTGACCCTCTGACAGTGCAGCACTCCCTCAGTACTGACCCTGACAGTGCAGCACTCCCTCAGTACTGACCCTCTGACAGTGCAGCATTCCCTCAGTACTTACCCTCTAACAGTGCAGCACTCCCTCAGTACTGACCCTGACAGTGCAGCATTCCCTCAGTACTGACCCTCTGACAGTGCAGCACTCCCTCAGTACTGACCCTCTGACAGCGCAGCACTCCCTCAGTACTGACCCTCTGACAGTGCAGCACTCCCTCAATACTGACCCTCTGACAGTGCAGCACTCCCTCAGTACTGACCCTGACAATACATCACTCCCTCAGTACTGACCCTCTGACAGTGCAGCACTCCCACAGTACTGACCCTCTGACAGTGCAACATTCCCTCAGTACTGACCCTCTGGCAGTGCAGCACTCCCTCAGTACTGACCCTCTGACAGTGCAGCATTCCCTCAGTACTGACCCTCTGACAGTGCAGCACTCCCTCAATACTGACCCTCTGACAGTGCAGCACTCCCTCAGTACTGACCCTGACAGTGCAGCACTCCCTCAGTTCTGACCCTGACAGTGCAGCATTCCCTCAGTACTGATCCTCTAACAGTGCAGCACTCCCTCAGTACTGACCCTGACAGTGTAGCACTCCTTCAGTACTGACCCTGACAGTGCAGCATTCCCTCAGTACTGACCCTGACAGTGCAGCACTCCCTCAGTACTGACCCTCTGACAGTGCAGCATTCCCTCAGTACTGACCCTCTAACAGTGCAGCACTCCCTCAGTACTGACCCTCTAACAGTGCAGCATTCCCTCAGTACTGACCCTCTAACAGTGCAGCACTGCCTCAGTACTGACCCTCTAACAGTGCAGCATTCCCTCAGTACTGACCCTCTAACAGTGCAGCACTCCCTCAGTACTGACCCTCTCATAGTGCAGCATTCCCTCAGTACTGACCCTCTAACAGTGCAGCACTCCCTCAGTACTGACCCTCTAACAGTGCAGCACTCCCTCAGTACTGACCCTCTGACAGTGCGGTACTCCCTCAGTACTAAGGGGCGGGATTCTCTGATCCTGAGGCGAAGTGTTTTCGTCGTCGCGTTTCCCGGCGGCGTCAACACGGTACTGACCCTCTGACAGTGCAGCACTCCATCAGTACTGACCCTCTAACAGTGCAGCATTCCCTCAGTACTGACCCTCTAACAGTGCAGCACTCCCTCAGTACTGACCCTCTGACAGTGCAGCACTCCCTCAGTACTGACCCTCTGACAGTGCAGCATTCCCTCAGTACTGACCCTCTGACAGTGCAGCACACCCTCAGTACTGACCCTCTGACGGTGTGGCACTCCCTCAGTACTGACCCTCTGACGGTGTGGCACTCCCTCAGTACTGGCCCTCTGACAGTGCAGCACTCCCTCAGTACTGACCCTCTGACAGTGCAGCACTCCCTCAATACTGACCCTCTGACAGTGCAGCACTCCCTCAGTACTGACCCTGACAGTGCAGCATTCCCTCAGTACTGACCCTCTGACAGTGCAGCATTCCCTCAGTACTGACCCTCTAACAGTGCAGCACTCCCTCAGTACTGACCCTCTGACAGTGCAGCACTCCCTCAGTACTGACCCTGACAGTGCAGCATTCCCTCAGTACAGACCCTCTGACAGTGCAGCATTCCCTCAGTACTGACCCTTTAACAGTGCAGCACTCCCTCAGTACTGACCCTCTGACAGTGCAGCACTCCCTCAATACTGACCCTCTGACAGTGCAGCACTCCCTCAGTACTGACCCTGACAGTGCAGCATTCCCTCAATACTGACCCTCTGACAGTGCAGCACTCCCTCAGTACTGACCCTGACAGTGCAGCACTCCCTCAGTTCTGACCCTGACAGTGCGGCACTCCCTCAATACTGACCCTCTGACAGTGCAGCACTCCCTCAGTACTGACCCTCTAACAGTGCAGCACTCCCTCAGTACTGACCCTGACAGTGCAGCTCTCCTTCAGTACTGACCCTGACAGTGCAGCATTCCCTCAGTACTGACCCTGACAGTGCAGCACTCCCTCAGTACTGACCCTATTACAGTGCAGCATTCCCTCAGTACTGACCCTCTGACAGTGCAGCACTCCCTCAGTACTGACCCTCTAACAGTGCAGCATTCCCTCAGTACTGACCCTCTAACAGTGCAGCACTCCCTCAGTACTGACCCTCTAACAGTGCAGCATTCCCTCAGTACTGACCCTCTAACAGTGCAGCACTCCCTCAGTACTGACCCTCTAACAGTGCAGCATTCCCTCAGTACTGACCCTCTAACAGTGCAGCATTCCCTCAGTACTGACCCTCTAACAGTGCAGCATTCCCTCAGTACTGACCCTGACAGTGCAGCATTCCCTCAGTACTGACCCTGACAGTGCAGCACTCCCTCAGTACTGACCCTATTACAGTGCAGCATTCCCTCAGTACTGACCCTCTGACAGTGCAGCACTCCCTCAGTACTGACCCTCTAACAGTGCAGCATTCCCTCAGTACTGACCCTCTAACAGTGCAGCACTCCCTCAGTACTGACCCTCTAACAGTGCAGCATTCCCTCAGTACTGACCCTCTAACAGTGCAGCACTCCCTCAGTACTGACCCTCTAACAGTGCAGCATTCCCTCAGTACTGACCCTCTAACAGTGCAGCATTCCCTCAGTACTGACCCTCTAACAGTGCAGCATTCCCTCAGTACTGACCCTCTAACAGTGCAGCACTCCTTCAGTACTGACCCTCTAACAGTGCAGCATTCCCTCAGTACTGACCCTCTAACAGTGCCACACTCCCTCAGTACTGACCCTCTGACAGTGCGGTACTCCCTCAGTACTGACCCTCTGACAGTGCGACACTCCCTCAGTACTAAGGGGCGGGATTCTCTGATCCTGAGGCTAAGTGTTTTCGTCGTCGCGTTTCCCGGCGGCGTCAACACGGTACTGACCCTCTGACAGTGCAGCACTCCCTCAGTACTGACCCTCTAACAGTGCGGCACTCCCTCAGTACTGACCCTCTGACAGTGCAGCACTCCCTCAGTACTGACCCTCTGACAGTGTGGCACTCCCTCAGTACTGACCCTCTGACGGTGTGGCACTCCCTCAGTACTGACCCTCTGACAGTGCGGTGCTCCCTCAGTACTGACCCTCTAACAGTGCAGCACTCGCTCAGTACTGACCCTCTAACAGTGCAGCACTCCCTCAGTACTGACCCTCTGACAGTGCAGCATTCCCTCAGTACTGACCCTCTGACAGTGCAGCATTCCCTCAGTACTGACCCTCTGACAGTGCGGCACTCCCTCAGTCCTGACCCTCTGACAGTGCAGCATTCCCTCAGTAATGACCCTCTGACAGTGCAGCACTCCCTCAGTACTGACCCTCTGACAGTGCGGCACTCCCTCAGTACTGACCCTCTGACAGTGCGGCACTCCCTCAGTACTGACCATCTGACAGTGCAGCTCTCCCTCAGTACTGACCCTCTGACAGTGCAGCACTCCCTCAGTACTGACCCTCTGACAGTGCGGCACTCCCTCAGTACTGACCCTCTGACAGTGCGACACTCCCTCAGTACTGACCCTCTGACAGTGCGGCACTCCCTCAGTACTGACCCTCTGACAGTGCAGCTCTCCCTCAGTACTGACGCTCTGACAGTGCGGCACTCCCTCAGTACTGACCCTCTGACAGTGCAGCATTCCCTCAGTACTGACCCTCTAACAGTGCAGCACTCCCTCAGTACTGACCCTCTAACAGTGCAGCACTCCCTCAGTACTGACTCTCTGACAGTGCAGCATTCCCTCAGTACTGACCCTCTAACAGTGCAGCACTCCCTCAGTACTGACCCTCTGACAGTGCAGCACTCCCTCAGTACTGACCCTCTGACAGTGCGGCACTCCCTCAGTACTGACACTCTGACAGTGTGGCACTCCCTCAGTACTGACCCTCTGACAGTGCAGCATTCCCTCAGTACTGACCCTCTGACAGTGCAGCATTCCCTCAGTACTGACTCTCTGACAGTGCGGCACACCCTCAGTACTGACCCTCTGACGGTGTGGCACTCCCTCAGTACTGACCCTCTGACAGTGCAGCACACCCTCAGTACTGACCCTCTGACGGTGTGGCACACCCTCAGTACTGACCCTCTGACAGTGCAGCACTCCCTCAGTACTGACCCTCTGACGGTGTGGCACTCCCTCAGTACTGACCCTCTGACAGTGCGGCACTCCCTCAGTCCTGACCCTCTGACAGTGCAGCATTCCCTCAGTAATGACCCTCTGACAGTGCGGCACTCCCTCAGTACTGACCCTCTGACAGTGCGGCACTCCCTCAGTACTGACCCTCTGACAGTGCAGCACTCCCTCAGTACTGACCCTCTGACAGTGCGGCACTCCCTCAGTACTGACCCTCTAACAGTGCAGCACTCCCTCAGTACTGACCCTCTGACAGTGCGGTACTCCCTCAGTACTGACCCTCTGACGGTGCGGTACTCCCTCAGTACTAAGGGGCGGGATTCTCTGATCCTGAGGCTAAGTGTTTTCGTCGTCGCGTTTCCCGGCGGCGTCAACACGGCTTCAGGATCAGCAATTCTGGCCCCTACTGTAGCGACAGTCGCTGCTGGAGCTGGCGATCCCGGCGTCAACCGGGTACCGCAGGGTCCGCGCATGCGCGGTGGCTCCCTTCTCCGCGCCGGCCCCTGTATCTTTACGTGGACCCCGATCGCGGGCCAGGCCACAGCGCAGGCCCCCCCCTCCCCTGGAATCAGACCCCATCTCCCTCCCCACAGGCCGCCCCCGGACCTTTCCGCGCCGAGGTCCCGCCGGGTAAGACCACACGTGGATGGCGGCGGCGGGACTCGGGTTTCTTGTTCCGGCCGCTCGGCCCGGCCCAGCCCAGCCCGGCCCGGCCCGACACCGGGCTGAGAGAACCCCGCCCCAGATTTGAGATCAGGTTGTTACCTGCCACAGATGCACGTGTATGAAGTGTGGCGCATCCCTCCTCGAGTGTAGCAATAATGTTCAAACAAACTGTCGGGAAACAGAACAGACAAGTCGTTATTACGACAATAATCCAAAAGTACGCTCCCTTCACTGCCCTTTCCCAGCTATCCTCACATTGTCAAACCTTAAACAGATGCGTTTTTAACCAGTTGCCCCGATAGGAGAGGGGCCGAATGGAAACCCCGGGCCGGAGAAGCAGCATCAGAGGCAAAGCGTGACCGGTGAAAGCTGGGAGATCCCGGGATCTACCCTGCTCTCAGGATCTACCCTGCTCTCAGGATCTACCCTGGCCTCTGCCCCCGGGATCGACCCTGCCCCCGGGATCGACCCTGGCCCTGGGATCTACCCTGGCCCCGGGATCTACCCTGGCCTCTGCCCCCGGGATCTACCCTGCCCCCAGGATCTACCCTGCCCCCGGGATCTACCCTGTCCCCGGGATCTACCCTGCTCCCGGGATCTACCCTGCTCCCGGGATCTACCCTGCTCCCGGGATCTACCCTGCTCCCGGGATCTACCCTGCTCTCAGGATCTACCCTGCTCCCGGGATCTACCCTGCTCTCGGGATCTACCCTGCTCTCGGGATCTACCCTGGCCTCTGCCCCCGGGATCTACCCTGGCCTCTGCCCCCGGGATCTACCCTGCCCCCGGGATCTACCCTGCCCCCGGGATCTACCGTGCCCCCGGGATCTACCCTGTCCCCGGGATCTACCCTGCTCCCGGGATCTACCCTGCCCCCGGGATCTACCCTGCTCTCAGGATCTACCCTGCTCTCAGGATCTACACTGCTCCCGGGATCTACCCTGCTCTCGGGATCTACCCTGGCCTCTGCCCCCGGGATCGACCCTGCCCCCGGGATCGACCCTGGCCCCGGGATCGACCCTGGCCCCGGGATCGACCCTGGCCCCGGGATCTACCCTGGCCTCTGCCCCCGGGATCTACCCTGCCCCCGGGATCTACCCTGCCCCCGGGATCTACCGTGCCCCCGGGATCTACCGTGCCCCCGGGATCTACCCTGCTCTCAGGATCTACCCTGCTCTCAGGATCTACCCTGCTCTCGGGATCTACCCTGGCCTCTGCCCCCGGGATCGACCCTGCCCCCGGGATCGACCCTGGCCCCGGGATCTACCCTGCACCTGGGATCTACCCTGCACCCGGGATGTACCCGGCTCCCGGGATCGACCCGGCTCCCGGGATCGACCCGGCTCTCAGGATCTACCCTGCTCTCGGGATCTACCCTGGCCTCTGCCCCCGGGATCGACCCTGGCCCCGGGATCTACCCTGCCCCCGGGATCTACCCTGCCCCCGGGATCGACCCTGGCCCCGGGATCTACCCTGCCCCCGGGATCTACCCTGCCCCCGGGATCTACCCTGCCCCCGGGATCTACCCTGCTCCCGGGATCTACCCTGCCCCCGGGGTCTACCCTGCTCCCGGGGTCTACCCTGCCCCCGGGATCTACCCTGGCCTCTGCCCCCGGGATCTACCCTGCCCCCAGGATCTACCCTGCCCCCGGGATCTACCGTGCCCCCGGGATCTACCGTGCCCCCGGGATCTACCCTGCTCTCGGGATCTACCCTGGCCTCTGCCCCCAGGATCGACCCTGCCCCCGGGATCGACCCTGGCCCCGGGATCTACCCTGCCCCCGGGATCTACCTGCACCTGGGATCTACCCTGCACCCGGGATCGACCCGGCTCCCGGTAACGACCCTGCTCCCGGGATCTACTCAGCTCCCGGGATCTACCCGGCTCCCAGGATCTGCCCGGCTCCCAGGATCCACCCGGTCCCGGGATCTATCTGGCTCCCGGGATCTACCCTGCTCCCAGGATCTATCCGGCTCGCAAAACCTTGCGAGATTCAACGCAATCTGTTGAGACCTTGCGATGTGAATCCCGCCCACAATCTGCCTATTGTAGCGAGTCGGTTGCCTTATTCTTTATCGTTTTGTTTTACAAATTTAGAGTACCCAATTATTTTTTTTCCAATTAAGGGGCAATTTAGCGTGTTCAATCCACCTAGCCTGCACATCTTTGGGTTGTAGGGGTGAGACCCACACAGACACAGGGAGAACGTGGAAACACCACACTGACAGTGACCCTGGGCCGGGATTCGAACTCGGATCCTCAGCGCCGCAGTCCCAGTGCTAACCACTGCGCCACGTGCTGCCCCCAGTAAGCCTTATTGCAATGTCCCCAAGTTACCTGAGGCTTTGGAATTCAAGCCCCGGGCACCTCGGGCGAGCACCGTTTGAGACAGGGACCAGACGGAATGGGACTCGTGGGGGTCTCCAAGGTGATTGGAGGCCCCCAGCTGCATGCCTTGTGGACGGGGTGGTGCCCTGGCACTGCAGGTGCTACCTGGGTACCCTGGCACTCCCAGTGCCACCCCATCCTGGCACTGTCAAGGTACCCAGGTGGCACTGCCAGCTGGCAGGGTCCCAGGTTGGCCCTGCTAAGGTGCCAAGCTGACATTTATTGTGCCTGTGCGATTGGGCTGGAGTTGCCGGGTGTGGGTGTTGGGGGATGCGGGGTGGGAGCTGGGGGACCCTCCCATGTTGCGTTGGTGGGCAGGGTGGTTGGGGGGGGGGGGGGGAGAGTCGGGGAATCTTTTCGGGGCCTCGGAGGACAGGACGCCATTTAAAAATGGGATCCTGATCTCTCGCGACAACGTGGAGTTCCGGCGAGCGGAGTTCCCGTTATAAAGAACGGGGCTGCGTGCAGCCTCGCCCATGCGTTCCCCATTTAGCCCCTGTATTCAAAGCGAGTCACATTGAATAGCCACGGGTTCCCTGGCACTGCGAGCACCAGGAAACATGCGGGCAAACGCACTCACTCGGGGACTTGGAATCCTTTTGGGAAAATTGCGTCCAAAATGTCAGAAATACTCAGAAGGCGTGGGGCATCCGTGGGGAAAGGTGGAGTTAATGTTCCAGCTCAATGACCCTTCTAACGTCCCAGTTGTGAAGGGACGGCTACTCCGCAAAGTGATCATGCACTCTGCTGCCTCCCTGACCGACTCAGCCTTTCCAGCATAATCTGCTTCTCTCTGTCAGTATCTTCATTATTTTGTTTTTGTGATTTGGGAGAAGTCTGGGTATATGTGCTGATGCAGAGGGCTGGGTGCCGGAGGTGGCTGCCAGGGGCAGTGGGCACTGCCCTCTTTCCTAATTTTCCAAAGCTTCTCCCCCCACTCTGCCTATCAGCTGTTGGCAGTCACACCTCCTCTGGATCTATGTTTCGTTTCAATATTTGTCTCTGTTAGGTTTCTGGGAACACATTCCTGCTGGTTCTGTGCCACGCGACGCGTAGTGCCGTCAGCAGAGTGTTTGTGCGGGCTTTGGGCAGGTCACCATCTTGATTGTACAACATCCTGAATAACCCTCTCATCGTGTTTCACAAGGACCCAGAGTGCAGGCACCTCCGCACCTTTATTCTCTGCGGCACAAAGAAATATAACAGCCTCACCGTAAGAACATAATAGCAGGCTATTCAGCCCTTTGAACTGCTGTACATTGAGCTCATGGCTGATATACATCAACTACATTTTCCCACCTGGTCTCCATCCATCGTGCAACATTCGTTTCATGTTAACATCGATCTCCAATTAATACCTGGCACTCAATGTGATGCTGCTGTTTTGCATTAACAAAGTCTTACTCCTGGACATTCCCGCATTACACCCGTGTCGAGGTAGCGAGAGCTGGGTCTCGGGAGCGGCGCTGAGCTCAGCAATCTTGGGAGGAATCAGTCACTGGAAGCAGCCCAGAGTGCACTATCCTGTAGTGGTCCCCAATGGGTTTTTTAAAGGCCGCTAGGCTGGTTAAACACGCAGCACCCTGGACAGTGTAGAAGGGTGATGTGTGCACGGTGACATCGAGAACCCTGCAAAACAGCAGCTTCCTCCTGTCACGGTCTTGGTTGTCCTAAATTGTTGTGGCATAGTTCATTAATTTTACTTATAATATTTGTTCATAATCAGCTGATAAAGAGGCAGTGATTATGAAATGCTTTTTGCTGAGAAAAATGACACATCAAGTGAAATGAGATATTATAAAGCACTCTTAAATAGGTGAATGCGCAGTGGATATCACTGGAGCTTTGACTTGTCAGCAACAATGGTGAGAACAATTATTAAAAACACTGATAAAAGAATAGTTGAACTGGCAACTCCTTTGACCGCTGTTAGAGTAACAAATAATCAGATGTGGAAACACTGCTAACTATTTCGATTGAACATCAAACTCATCAACGCATGCCTCTTAGTTTAATCTTATTTAACAAATGACTCGGCGTTTGTACGATGATCGTAAGAAAGGCTATCGTGAAAGTTCAAATATAGAACTATTTGATACCAGTCGTGGGCGGTTTGCAAGTTGTAAAGAAACATGTGAAAAATGAAAAAAAAAAAAATGTAAATCGCTTATTGTCACAAGTAGGCTTCAAATGAAGTTACTGAAAAGCCCCTAGTCGTCACATTCCGGCGCCTGTTCGGGGAGGCTGGTACGGGAAATTGCATAACATTGTTGTAAGTGGGACATCACCAGTGCCGATGATAAAGCAACTGAATCCTTCATTAAAACATGAAGTGAAATCATGGAGGAGGGTGGATACACAACTCAACAAATGTTTAATGTGGATGAGACTGGCTTATTCTGGATAAGGATGCCTTCCAGTACATTTCAAAAGATGAAAAGAGAATGCCGGGGGTAAAGCAGAACGGGACATTGTTGCCTGTTGGGAGCGTAGCAGGTGATTTTAAACCGAAGCCGATTCTTGTTTATCCCAAACACCCAGCACAATGAAGGGTTATTCAAGGAACAAGCTACCTGTTGTGTGGAGGGCTATCAAGATGACATGGATAACCCAGCAATTGAGGATTGGTTTACATCCTACGTCTGTCAAACTGCCGCAGGCTATTGTTCAGTAAATGATCTTGCCAACAAAACTTTTCTCCTGCTGGACAATGCTGAACGTCACCGTGAACGTTCTTCCACCTAACACCACCTTCATTTTTCAGCCTATGGATCAAAGGGCAATTGCAACCTTTGAGGCCGATTCCCATCCAAGAGGTTTTGGACAGACCATCAGAGAAACTGAAGGCGAAGATGCCTCTATCCTAAAGTAATTTTAGAAGAATCACAACATCGGTAAGGCCATTGATAACATCCCTGTGGCATGCAATGAAGTTACCTCATCCAATAAGAATGGTGTGCTGGGGAAGTGTGGCTAGATTGCAATAGAGTCAAAGGTTATGTAGAGCCTATTGAGAAAGTCAAGGGATGATCCTAGAAATGGTGAAGCAAATGGACTGGATCAGATAAAGGCCGAAAACGTTGCAGAGCTCTTTGTCTCCTGTGTAGAGACTTTGTCTACGAGGACCAGAAAGAAATGGAAGAGGGCCGTGGAGGAGGTGGAGGGAGATGAGCAATAGAGACAACCAACCAAGTCATTTAGCTCAATTTGTGATGCCGTGAAAAGCGAAAGGAGCATTGGCCATCTTTGATGCAGACAACCTTGTCATAGTTCAAGATGTCGGGTTCCGATGAAAGGTCGACGATCTGAAACTTTCACCATTTCTCTCTCCACAGATGCTGCCTGACCTGCTGAATATTCCAGAGTTTCCCATCTTTATTTCAAGCTTCTCCACATCTTAATGATAATACTCTTCTTTGTCACAGGTAGGCTTATATTAACACTGTAATGAAGTTACTGTGAAAAGCCCCGAGTCGCCACATTCCGGCGCCTGTTCGGGTACAGAGGGAGAATTCAGAATGTCCAATCCACCTAACAGCACGTCTTTCGGGACTTGTGGGAGGAAACCGGAGCACCCGGAGGAATCCCACACAGACACGGGGAGAACATGCAGACTCCGCACAGTCAGTGACCCAAGCCGGAATCGAACCTGGGACCCTGGAGCTGTGAACAACAGTGCTAACCATTGTGCGGCCGTGCCTGCAGTATTTTACACTGGGTCACAAGTGACTCTCATTTAGTAACAAACGCCGACAGCTCTCTCGGACTCTGACTCCATTAACCCTTTTTAACATTTTAAACACCTTAGTGAGAGAGAATCATAGAACTTACAGTACAGAAGGAGGCCATTCGGCACATCAAGTCTGCACCGGCCCTTGGAAAGAGCCCCCTACTTTATTTTCCCCCTTTCTTTGTACATTAGAGTACCTAATTCATTTTTTCCAATTAAGGAGCAATTTAGCGTGGCCAATCCACCGACTCTGCGCATCTTCGGGTTGTGGGGGTGAAACCCACGCAGACACGGGGAGAATGTGCAAACTCCACACGGACAGTGACCCAGAGCCGGGATCGAACCTGGGACCTCGGCGCCATGAGGCAGCTGTGCTAACCACTGCACCACCGCGCTGCCCTCAAAGAGCACCCTACTTAAGCCCACGCCGCCACCTTGTCCCCGTAACCCCACCAAACCTTTTTGGACACTAAGGAGCAATTTAGCATGGCCAATCCACCGAATCTGCACATCTTTGGACTGTGGGAGGAAACCGGAGCACCCGGAGGAAACCCACGCAGACACGGGGAGAATGTGCAGACTCCGCACAGACAGTGACCCAAGCCGGAATCGAACCTGGGACCCTGGCCCTGCGAAGCAACTGTGCTAACCTCTGTGCCACCATGTCACTCCCTCAAACTTTTAAACATACACAAATATAAGCCAGGTCTTTCAACTCTACTCGGCACATATTGAATCATAGAATTTAAGTGCAGAAGGAGGCCATTCGGCCCATCATGCCTGCTCCAGCCCTGGGAAAGAGCACCCTACCTAAGCCCCATGCCTCCACCCTGACCCCGTAACCCCCCCTAACCTTTTTGGACACCAAGGGCAATTTATCATGGCCAATCCACCTAACCTGCACATCTTTGGACTGTGGGAGGAAACCGGAGCACCCGGAGGAAATCCACGCAGACACGGGGAGAAGGTGCAGACTCCACACAGATAGTGATCCAAGCCGGGAATTGAACCTGGGACCCTGGAGCTGTGAATCAACAGTGCTAAACACCGTGCTACCACTCAGGGCGGCACAATGGCGCAGTGATTAGCACTGCTTCCTCACACCGCCGAGGTCCCAGGTTCGAATCCCGGCTCTGGGTCACTGTCCGTGTGGAGTTTGCACATTCTCCCCGTGTCTGCGTGGGTCTCACCCCCACAACCCAAAGATGTGCAGGGTAGGTGGATTGGCCGCGCTAAATTGCCCCTTAATTGGAAAAAAAGAATAATTGGGTACTCTAAATTTATTTTTAAAAAATAATTTTTTAAAGCTCTACTCGGCACTCTCACATCTCCCCCTCCGAACTGGGCTGCAGGTGGGACAAAGGTTTGAAATGTGAAGAGAGAGCAGCAGTGGCAGAAGCTGGCCAGAAGAGGGCGGCCTTAAGCCCTCGTAATGCTGTCCCACCAAATGTGAAAGGGTTGGAAATAAAATCCTTCAAAAAACCTTAAGAAAACGGCATTCACAATGAGCTGGAGATCACTGAGAGTGCAGTAAGTGCCTGGACGTCTTAATGCATCACTCAGCGGCTAAATTATCCGGTGGATGCATTAATGCTGCATGCTCCTTAAATTAATATCCGACAGCCTGAGAGGTCATTAGTTAGTTGCCAGCAGTGGGGAGCTGCAGGATTTTAATATTTCATGAGTTCATTCATCTGCTCACTTTGACACACCATTGGAACCCAGGCAGTCGACTTACAGCAAGGACACTTGCGAAACAGCTCTGCAAAAAGCTGCTTTCCCCCAGGGACACAGGAAATAGGAGCAGTCACCCTTTCACGGGGTGATCCAATTAGATCATTTCATTTCGTTCCCTTTTTCCCGCACTATCCCCATATTCTTTGATGTCATTGATGTCCAGAAAAGCATCAATCTGCTTTGAACATGCTCAATGACCCAGCCTCCACAGTGCTTCAAAGATTCACCACCATCTGACTGAAGAAATGTCTCCTCATCGCGATGCGAAATGCCTCTTATTCTTTTTTTAATAAATTTAGAGAACCCAATTTATTTTATCCAATTAAGGGGCAATTTAGCGTGGCCAATCCACCTACCCTGCACATCTTTGGGTTCTGGGGCGAAACCCACGCAGACACGGGGAGAATGTGCAAACTCCACACGGACAGTGACCCAGAGCCGGGATTGAACCTGGGACCTCGGCGCCATGAGGCATCAGGGCTAACCCACTGCGCCACCGTGCTGCCCTCTGAACTCTTATTCTGAGACGTGCCTCCTGGTTCTAGAGCCCAGCCCCAGGGGAAATATTCTTCCTGAATTTGGCCTCTCGCTCTCTGGAAGAATTTTTGTACATTTCAATGAGATCGTCTCTCATTCTCCAAAACTCGAGGTGAGGCAGTCTCCTCAATCTCTCCTCATCGGTCAATGCCACCATCCCAGGAATCAGTCTGGTGATCCTTCGTCGCGCTCTCACTGTGGCCAGAATCTGCTTCCTTAGGCAAGGAGACCAAAACTGTGCCCAACGGGAACAATGGTCTCCCCGAGGCTGTGTACAGCTGCATCAAAACCTCCTTACTCCTGCACTCAAACCCTTTACATTAAAGGCCAACATACCTTCTTAATTGCTCGCTGTACCTGCATGGCAGCTTTCAATGAATTCTGAACAAGGACACCCAGATCTCTTTGCACATCAACACGTCCCAATCTCTCACTATTTAAGAAATACTCTGCATGTCTGTTTTTCTACCAGAGTGGATAACTTCACATTTTTCCACATTATATTCCATCTGTCAGGTTCTTGGTCACTCACTCAGTCTGTCTAAATCCCCTCTAAGCTCCTTTGCATCCTCCTCACAACTCACATTCCCACTTAGTTTTGTGGCATCAGCAAACTTGGAAATATTTATGGGATTGGAAATATTACATTTGGTCCCCACATCCAGATCATTGACTCCGATTGTGAACAGCTGGGGCCCAAACACTGATCATCGCGATACCCCACTAGCTGCAGCCTGCCAACCGGATCAAACACTGATCATCGCGATACCCCACTAGCTGCAGCCTGCCAACCGGATCAAACACTGATCATCGCGATACCCCACTAGCTGCAGCCTGCCAACCGGATCAAACACGGATCATCGCGATACCCCACTAGCTGCAGCCTGCCAACTGGATCAAACACTGATCATCGCGATACCCCACTAGCTGCAGCCTGCCAACCGGATCAAACACTGATCATCGCGATACCCCACGAGCTGCAGCCTGCCAACCGGATCAAACACTGATCATCGCGATACCCCACTAGCTGCAGCCTGCCAACCGGATCAAACACTGATCATCGCGATACCCCACTAGCTGCAGCCTGCCAACCGGATCAAACACCGATCATCGCGATGCCCCACTAGCTGCAGCCTGCCAACCGGATCAAACACCGATCATCGCGATACCCCACTAGCTGCAGCCTGCCAACCGGGTCAAACACTGATCATCGCGAAGCCCCACTAGCTGCAGCCTGCCAACCGGATCAAACACTGATCATCGCGAAGCCCCACTAGCTGCAGCCTGCCAACCGGATCAAACACTGATCATCGCGAAGCCCCACTAGCTGCAGCCTGCCAACCGGATCAAACACAGATCACCGCGATACCCCACTAGCTGCGGCCTGCCAACCGGATCAAACACTGATCATCGCGATACCCCACTAGCTGCAGCCTGCCAACCGGATCAAACACCGATCATCGCGATACCCCACTAGCTGCAGCCTGCCAACCGGATCAAACACAGATCACCGCGATACCCCACTAGCTGCGGCCTGCCAACCGGATCAAACACCGATCATCGCGAAGCCCCACTAGCTGCAGCCTGCCAACCGGATCAAACACAGATCACCGCGATACCCCACTAGCTGCAACCTGCCAACCGGATCAAACACTGATCATCGCGATGCCCCACCAGCTGCAGCCTGCCAACCGGATCAAATACCGATCATCGCGATGCCCCACTAGCTGCAGCCTGCCAACCGGATCAAACACTGATCATCGCGATACCCCACTAGCTGCAGCCTGCCAACCGGATCAAACACTGATCATCGCGATACCCCACTAGCTGCAGCCTGCCAACCTGAGCAAACACTGATCATCGCGAAGCCCCACTAGCTGCAGCCTGCCAACCGGATCAAACACTGATCATCGCGATACCCCACTAGCTGCAGCCTGCCAACCGGATCAAACACTGATCATCGCGATGCCCCACTAGCTGCAGCCTGCCAACCGGATCAAACACTGATCATCGCGATACCCCACTAGCTGCAGCCTGCCAACCGGATCAAACACTGATCATCGCGATGCCCCACTAGCTGCAGCCTGCCAACCGGATCAAACACTGATCATCGCGATTCCCCACTAGCTGCAGCCTGCCAACCGGATCAAATACCGATCATCGCGATGCCCCACTAGCTGCAGCCTGCCAACCGGATCAAACACTGATCATCGCGATACCCCACTAGCTGCAGCCTGCCAACCGGATCAAACACTGATCATCGCGATACCCCACTAGCTGCAGCCTGCCTACCGGATCAAACACTGATCATCGCGATACCCCACTAGCTGCAGCCTGCCAACCTGAGCAAACACTGATCATCGCGATACCCCACTAGCTGCAGCCTGCCAACCGGATCAAACACTGATCATCGCGATACCCCACTAGCTGCAGCCTGCCTACCGGATCAAACACTGATCATCGCGATACCCCACTAGCTGCAGCCTGCCAACCGGATCAAACACTGATCATCGCGATTCCCCACTAGCTGCAGCCTGCCAACCGGATCAAACACTGATCATCGTGATACCCCACTAGCTGCAGCCTGCCAACCTGAGCAAACACTGATCATCGCGATACCCCACTAGCTGCAGCCTGCCAACCGGATCAAACACTGATCATCGCGAAGCCCCACTAGCTGCAGCCTGCGAACCGGATCAAACACTGATCATCGCGATACCCCACTAGCTGCAGCCTGCCAACCGGATCAAACACTGATCATCGCGATACCCCACTAGCTGCAGCCTGCCAACCGGATCAAACACTGATCATCGCGAAGCCCCACTAGCTGCAGCCTGCCAACCGGATCAAACACCGATCATCGCGAAGCCCCACTAGCTGCAGCCTGCCAACCGGATCAAACACTGATCATCGTGATACCCCACTAGCTGCAGCCTGCCAACCGGATCAAACACCGATCATCGCGATACCCCACTAGCTGCAGCCTGCCAACCGGATCAAACACTGATCATCGCGATACCCCACTAGCTGCAGCCTGCCAACCAGATCGAACACTGATCATCGCGATACCCCACTAGCTGCAGCCTGCCAACCGGATCAAACACTGATCATCGCGATACCCCACTAGCTGCAGCCTGCCAACCGGATCAAACACTGATCATCGCGATACCCCACTAGCTGCAGCCTGCCAACCGGATCAAACACTGATCATCGCGATACCCCACTAGCTGCAGCCTGCCAACCGGATCAAACACTGATCATCGCGATACCCCACTAGCTGCAGCCTGCCAACCGGATCAAACACTGATCATCGCGATACCCCACTAGCTGCAGCCTGCCAACCGGATCAAACACCGATCATCGCGATACCCCACTAGCTGCAGCCTGCCAACCAGATCGAACACTGATCATCGCGATACCCCACTAGCTGCAGCTTGCCAACCGGATCAAACACTGATCATCGCGAAGCCCCACTAGCTGCAGCCTGCCAACCAGATCGAACACTGATCATCGCGAAGCCCCACTAGCTGCAGCCTGCCAACCGGATCAAACACTGATCATCGCGATACCCCACTAGCTGCAGCCTGCCAACTGGATCAAACACTGATCATCGCGATACCCCACTAGCTGCAGCCTGCCAACCGGATCAAACACTGATCATCGCGATTCCCCACTAGCTGCAGCCTGCCAACCGGATCAAACACTGATCATCGCGATGCCCCACTAGCTGCAGCCTGCCAACCGGATCAAACACTGATCATCGCGAAGCCCCACTAGCTGCAGCCTGCCAACCGGATCAAACACTGATCATCGCGATACCCCACTAGCTGCAGCCTGCCAACCGGATCAAACACTGATCATCGCGATACCCCACTAGCTGCAGCCTGCCAACCGGATCAAACACTGATCATCGCGATACCCCACTAGCTGCAGCCTGCCAACCTGATCAAACACTGATCATCGCGATACCCCACTAGCTGCAGCCTGCCAACTGGATCAAACACTGATCATCGCGATACCCCACTAGCTGCAGCCTGCCAACCGGATCAAACACTGATCATCGCGATACCCCACTAGCTGCGGCCTGCCAACCGGATCAAACACTGATCATCGCGATACCCCACTAGCTGCAGCCTGCCAACCGGATCAAACACTGATCATCGCGATACCCCACTAGCTGCAGCCTGCCAACCGGATCAAACACTGATCATCGCGATACCCCACTAGCTGCAGCCTGCCAACCGGATCAAACACTGATCATCGCGATACCCCACTAGCTGCAGCCTGCCAACCTGATCAAACACCGATCATCGCGAAGCCCCACTAGCTGCAGCCTGCCAACCTGATCAAACACCGATCATCGCGAAGCCCCACTAGCTGCAGCCTGCCAACCGGATCAAACACCGATCATCGCGATACCCCACTAGCTGCAGCCTGCCAACCTGATCAAACACCGATCATCGCGAAGCCCCACTAGCTGCAGCCTGCCAACCGGATCAAACACCGATCATCGCGATACCCCACTAGCTGCAGCCTGCCAACCTGATCAAACACCGATCATCGCGATACCCCACTAGCTGCAGCCTGCCAACCGGATCAAACACCGATCATCGCGATACCCCACTAGCTGCAGCCTGCCAACCGGATCAAACACTGATCATCGCGATACCCCACTAGCTGCAGCCTGCCAACCGGATCAAACACCGATCATCGCGATACCCCACTAGCTGCAGCCTGCCAACCGGATCAAACACTGATCATCGCGATACCCCACTAGCTGCAGCCTGCCAACCGGATCAAACACCGATCATCGCGATACCCCACTAGCTGCAGCCTGCCAACCTGATCAAACACTGATCATCGCGAAGCCCCACTAGCTGCAGCCTGCCAACCGGATCAAACACCGATCATCGCGATACCCCACTAGCTGCAGCCTGCCAACCGGATCAAACACTGATCATCGCGATACCCCACTAGCTGCAGCCTGCCAACCGGATCAAACACCGATCATCGCGATACCCCACTAGCTGCAGCCTGCCAACCGGATCAAACACTGATCATCGCGATACCCCACTAGCTGCAGCCTGCCAACCGGATCAAACACCGATCATCGCGATACCCCACTAGCTGCAGCCTGCCAACCGGATCAAACACTGATCATCGCGATACCCCACTAGCTGCAGCCTGCCAACCGGATCAAACACTGATCATCGCGATTCCCCACTAGCTGCAGCCTGCCAACCGGATCAAACACTGATCATCGCGAAGCCCCACTAGCTGCAGCCTGCCAACCGGATCAAACACTGATCATCGCGAAGCCCCACTAGCTGCAGCCTGCCAACCGGATCAAACACCGATCATCGCGATACCCCACTAGCTGCAGCCTGCCAACCGGATCAAACACTGATCATCGCGATACCCCACTAGCTGCAGCCTGCCAACCGGATCAAACACCGATCATCGCGATACCCCACTAGCTGCAGCCTGCCAACCGGATCAAACACTGATCATCGCGATACCCCACTAGCTGCAGCCTGCCAACCGGATCAAACACCGATCATCGCGATACCCCACTAGCTGCAGCCTGCCAACCGGATCAAACACTGATCATCGCGATACCCCACTAGCTGCAGCCTGCCAACCGGATCAAACACTGATCATCGCGATTCCCCACTAGCTGCAGCCTGCCAACCGGATCAAACACTGATCATCGCGATACCCCACTAGCTGCAGCCTGCCAACCTGATCAAACACTGATCATCGCGAAGCCCCACTAGCTGCAGCCTGCCAACCGGATCAAACACCGATCATCGCGATACCCCACTAGCTGCAGCCTGCCAACCGGATCAAACACTGATCATCGCGATACCCCACTAGCTGCAGCCTGCCAACCGGATCAAACACTGATCATCGCGATACCCCACTAGCTGCAGCCTGCCAACCGGATCAAACACTGATCATCGCGATGCCCCACTAGCTGCAGCCTGCCAACCGGATCAAACACTGATCATCGCGATACCCCACTAGCTGCAGCCTGCCAACCGGATCAAACACTGATCATCGCGAAGCCCCACTAGCTGCAGCCTGCCAACCGGATCAAACACTGATCATCGCGATACCCCACTAGCTGCAGCCTGCCAACCGGATCAAACACCGATCATCGCGATACCCCACTAGCTGCAGCCTGCCAACCGGATCAAACACTGATCATCGCGATACCCCACTAGCTGCAGCCTGCCAACCGGATCAAACACTGATCATCGCGATACCCCACTAGCTGCAGCCTGCCAACCGGATCAAACACTGATCATCGCGATACCCCACTAGCTGCAGCCTGCCAACCGGATCAAACACTGATCATCGCGAAGCCCCACTAGCTGCAGCCTGCCAACCGGATCAAACACTGATCATCGCAAAGCCCCACTAGCTGCAGTCTGCCAACCGGATCAAACACTGATCATCGCGATACCCCACTAGCTGCAGCCTGCCAACCTGATCAAACACTGATCACCGCGATACCCCACTAGCTGCAGCCTGCCAACCGGATCAAACACTGATCATCGCGATACCCCACTAGCTGCTGCCTGCCAACCGGATCAAACACTGATCATCGCGATGCCCCACTAGCTGCAGCCTGCCAACCGGATCAAGCACTGATCATCGCAAAGCCCCACTAGCTGCAGCCTGCCAACCGGATCAAGCACTGATCATCGCAAAGCCCCACTAGCTGCAGCCTGCCAACCGGATCAAACACTGATCATTGCGATACCCCACTAGCTGCAGCCTGCCAACCGGATCGAGCACTGATCATCGCGAAGCCCCACTAGCTGCAGCCTGCCAACCGGATCAAACACTGATCATCGCGATACCCCACTAGCTGCAGCCTGCCAACCTGATCAAACACTGATCACCGTGATACCCCACTAGCTGCAGCCTGCCAACCGGATCAAACACCGATCATCGCAATACCCCACTAGCTGCAGCCTGCCAACCGGATCAAACACTGATCATCGCGATACCCCACTAGCTGCAGCCTGCCAACCGGATCAAGCACTGATCATCGCAAAGCCCCACTAGCTGCAGCCTGCCAACCGGATCAAACACTGATCATTGCGATACCCCACTAGCTGCAGCCTGCCAACCGGATCGAGCACTGATCATCGCGAAGCCCCACTAGCTGCAGCCTGCCAACCGGATCAAACACTGATCATCGCGAAGCCCCACTAGCTGCAGCCTGCCAACCGGATCAAACACTGATCATCGCGATACCCCACTAGCTGCGGCCTGCCAACCGGATCAAACACTGATCATCGCGATACCCCACTAGCTGCAGCCTGCCAACCGGATCAAACACTGATCATCGCGATACCCCACTAGCTGCAGCCTGCCAACCGGATCAAGCACTGATCATCGCAAAGCCCCACTAGCTGCAGCCTGCCAACCGGATCAAACACTGATCATCGCGATACCCCACTAGCTGCAGCCTGCCAACCGGATCAAACACTGATCATCGCGATACCCCACTAGCTGCAGCCTGCCAACCGGATCAAACACTGATCATCGCGATACCCCACTAGCTGCAGCCTGCCAACCGGATCAAACACTGATCATCGTGATACCCCACTAGCTGCAGCCTGCCAACCGGATCAAACACTGATCATCGCGATACCCCACTAGCTGCAGCCTGCCAACCGGATCAAACACTGATCATCGCGATACCCCACTAGCTGCAGCCTGCCAACCGGATCAAACACTGATCATCGCGATACCCCACTAGCTGCAGCCTGCCAACCGGATCAAACACTGATCATCGCGATACCCCACTAGCTGCAGCCTGCCAACCAGAGAATGATCTGTTTATAAAGCACTCTCTGTTTTCTGTCCATTAACCAATCCCCATTTTCTCTCTCCGTCCTTTCTTAAATAGTGGGGTCACATTTCCCACCGTCCAATCTGCAGAATCTATCCAACTTTGAAAGGTGATAACCAAATCATTCACTATCTCTACAGCCACCTCTTTCAACCCAGTGAAATGTAGATCATCAGATCCAGGGGGATTCACCAGTTTCCAGTCAACTTGACATTAATGTCTCCAGCAGTATTTGTTTTACCAATACCTATTTCTTTCAGGTTCTCATCCTCGCTAGTTCTCTAGTATTCCCCGTAGGATTTTTGTATCTTCCTCCATTAAGACATAAACAAAGTACTTGTTCATTGTCTCTGCCATTTCCATATCCCCCACTATAGATTTTCTTGTCTCTGTCTGGACTGGGCCCACATTCATCAATGTTCGTTCAGACTCAATTTTCTCTTTTTCAGTTTCTTGCATCTCCTTTGCTGAATTCTAAAATGCTCCCAATCCTCAGGCTTACGACTTTTTTGGCATCTTTAGAAGCCTCTTTCTTTGACCCAATCCAATCTTTAACTTCTCTTGTTGAGCACAGTCAGATCACTTTTCCTGCTGGACATTTGTGCCTCAAAGGAAAGTAAATTTGTTACAAACCATGAATTAATTTTTTAAATGCCAGCTGGTCACCTGTTTACCACCATAGCTTTTGATGAAGTTTCCCAATCTACCACAGCCTCATGCCTCTGTGGTTTCCTTTGCTTAGATTAATTTTGGCTTGAACTGCATCACTTTCAAACTTAAAATGATCATATTATGGCCATTCTTTCCGAGAGGCTCCTTTACAACAAGATTATTAATCAGCCTTTCCTTATTGCATGGTACTAGATCTAAAATAGCTTATTCTCGAGTTTGTTCCTCTATGTATTGTTCTGGAAAACCATCCTGTATGCCTTCCAGGAATTCATCCGCCTCAGTATTCATGCTGATCACGTTTATCCAGTCTTTTTGTAGATTGAAATCGTCCCTGATTATTGAATTACCCATGTTGCATGCACCTCTAATTTGCTGATTTATGCTGCGCCCTACTTTGCCACTGCTGTTTGTGGCCTATAAACAACAGTGTCTGCTGCCATTTGCTGTTTATTAGCTCTACCCAAGCTGATTCATCTTGATCTTGCAATCGAAGGTTCTCTCTGACTATTGTGCTGACCTCGCCCTTTATTAACAATGCTACCCTGACTTCCCTTTCATTCTCGCCTATCCTTCCGAAATGTTGAATACCCTCGAACATTCAGCTCCCAGCCTTGGTCACCCTGCAGCCTTGCCTCTGGAGTTAGATCTTATCTGTTTACTCCTATTTGTGCTGCCAATTCCTCTACCTTGTTGCGAATGCTGTGTAAATTCAGATGGAGTGCCTTTAATTCTATATTTTTATTATTTTTGCAACCTGATGCCCTATCTGCTGACAGACCCTGAGGTTGATATACCGTCACTTCCTGCCAGGCTCAGGTAATCAATTCCCGGATTTCCTTGCTCCCTTACCTTGTCCTCTCTCTTTGTTTGTCACATCTTCCCACGCCTGATCCCTTATCCATGCTTTTTAGTTTAAAGCCACCTCTGTCACCCGAGCTGTACAACTCACCAGAACACTGGTCCCAGTCTAGCTCCCGTGGGTCAGGTGTTGACCGTGTCGACGATATAGCTCCTGCTTTCCCCAGCGCCCCATTTTGCCACTACCAATCTTTGAGCCATACATTTAACTCCTTAATCTTATTTACTCTCTGCCAATTTGCCCTGGATAATTACCTTTGGTGTTCTGCTTTTTAATTTAGCCCACAGCTATTCATACTCATACAGAACATCCTGTCTCCTCCTCTTTGTGATTGGTAGCTATGTGGAGGGGAGAGTGGCATGGTGGTATTGTCACTGGGCTAGTATTCCAGAGACCCAGGGTAATGGTCAGAGACCCGGCTACGATTCCCACCATCACAGATGGTGAAATCACAATTCAATAAAAATCTAGTCGTAAATTGTTGTAAATCCCACCTGGTTCACGAAAGGAAATCTGATGTCCTTACCTGGTCTGACCTACACGTGACTCCAGGCACAGCAATGACTGAAATGGCCTCATAAGCCACTCACTTCAAGGACAATTAGGGATGGACAACAAATGCAGGCCCACATCCAATGAATAAAACAAACCTGGATTCTCCCCCTCACACTGCAAGTTCCTATCCAGATGTTCTGTACCCTGGTCCAGGGCCGACAACACAACTGTCTGAACTCACACTTTGTGCTGCAGAGAACAATGCCCATCCCCCCTGGCTATACTGTCCCTTATCACCGCTACATCATCCATACAGGCTGAAAATTTGCCCATCACTTCTTCCTTCTCGATCTCCTTACCGGTCTCTCACAGTCTCACCCTCCTATGGACCAGGTCACACAACCCTAATGGATGTAACCACTTCCTGGTAGATTTCCCCCTGCCTGATGTGTCTCAGTGTCTGCAGCTCGGCCTCCCCCCTCCCTGATGTGTTTGTGTCTGCAGCTCAGCCACCCCCTCCCTGATGTTTCAGTGTCTGCAGCTCAGCCTCCCCCTCCCTGATGTGTATGTGTCTGCAGCTCGGCCTCCCCCCTCCCTGATGTTTCAGTGTCTGCAGCTCGGCCTCCCCCTCCCTGATGTGTTTGTGTCTGCAGCTCGGCCTCCCCCTCCCTGATGTGTTTGTGTCTGCAGCTCGGCCTCCCCCTCCCTGATGTTTCAGTGTCTGCAGCTCGGCCTCCCCCCTCCCTGATGTTTCAGTGTCTGCAGCTCGGCCTTTCCCCTCCCGGATGTTTCAGTGTCTGCAGCTCGGCCTCCCCCTCCCTGATGTTTCAGTGTCTGCAGCTCGGCCTCCCCCTCCCTGATGTTTCAGTGTCTGCAGCTCGGCCTCCCCCTCCCTGATGTTTCAGTGTCTGCAGCTCAGCCACCCCCTCCCTGATGTTTCAGTGTCTGCAGCTCAGCCTCCCCCTCCCTGATGTGTATGTGTCTGCAGCTCGGCCTCCCCCCTCCCTGATGTTTCAGTGTCTGCAGCTCGGCCTCCCCCTCCCTGATGTGTTTGTGTCTGCAGCTCGGCCTCCCCCTCCCTGATGTGTTTGTGTCTGCAGCTCGGCCTCCCCCTCCCTGATGTTTCAGTGTCTGCAGCTCGGCCTCCCCCCTCCCTGATGTTTCAGTGTCTGCAGCTCGGCCTCCCCCTCCCTGATGTTTCAGTGTCTGCAGCTCGGCCTCCCCCTCCCTGATGTTTCAGTGTCTGCAGCTCAGCCTCCCCCTCCCTGATGTTTCAGTGTCTGCAGCTCGGCCTCCCCCTCCCTGATGTGTTTGTGTCTGCAGCTCGGCCTCCCCCTCCCTGATGTGTTTGTGTCTGCAGCTCGGCCTCCCTCCTGCTTTATGTGTCACAGTGTCTGCAGCTCGGCCTCCCCCCTCCCTGATGTGTTTGTGTCTGCAGCTCGGCCTCCCCCTCCCTGATGTGTTTGTGTCTGCAGCTCGGCCTCCCCCCTCCCTGATGTTTCAGTGTCTGCAGCTTGGCCTCCCCCTCCCTGATGTGTTTGTGTCTGCAGCTCGGCCTCCCCCTCCCTGATGTGTTTGTGTCTGCAGCTCGGCCTCCCCCTCCCTATGTGTTTGTGTCTGCAGCTCGGCCTCCCTCCTGCTTTATGTGTCACAGTGTCTGCAGCTCGGCCTCCCCCCTCCCTGATGTTTCAGTGTCTGCAGCTCGGCCTCCAGCCGCAGACACTTATCGCTGACATGCTTGGTCTGGATCACACAGGTGTCCTGGAGCCCTCACATCCTGCAGCCACCACACATCACCTTCCCTGCCACCTTTCCTCTCTCCCACTCCATTAGATGCTGCTGTCTGTCTCAGGTTTCTGCTCTCTCCCACTTTTGCCAGCCATCAGTAGATTCAATGCCCACTTCCGAAACCCGGGCACAAAGATCCCATGGCACCATTTCTGGAGAGGGGCTGGGGATGGCCACAGAAGAGCCAGGTGGGGGTGAGGAGGGGGCTGCAGGGTGGGGTGCAGAGTGGCTGGGTGGGCACAGTAGGGCCTGGGGTAGAGGGACCACGGGGTAGACACAGAGGGGCCGTGGGGGGTAGACACAGACGGGCTGCAGGGGGTAGACGAATAGAGACCACGGGGGGTAGACACAGAGGGTCCGCAGGAGGGAGACACATAGGGGCCGCGGGGGGGCCGACACAGAGGGGCCGCAGGGGGTAGACACAGAGGGACCACAGGGGTCCGCAGGGGGTGGACGTAGAGGGGCTTCAGGGGGTAGGTGCAGAGGAGGTGAAGAGGGACTGGGGGCACAGAGGGACCAGAATGGGGACGGACAGTGCGCAGATGGGGTGGGGGAGTGTGGGCAGAATGAGACAGTGGGGTGGCGAGGGGGGGTGGGATGATAGAGCAGCGGAGGTGAGCACCAGGGTACGTTGGAGCTCAAGAGGGGGAAGAGGAAGCAGAGAGAAGGGGTTAGCTTCTGAGGCCTCAGGACATCTCAAAGCAGTTTACCAGGAATGAAATGCTTTTGAAGTGTTGTCAGTGTTGTGATCTCGAAAAAAAGTGTACAGAACACGGAAAGAGGAGGGGTGGGGATTAATGTGCTTCCAGATAAAACTGACATTCACTGATTCTAGCAGTGGGGGTTGAAATATTCTTTTATTGCTGAAGGGAAGCTTGGCTGCTTACAGCAGTCAGTGGAGCCAGTCTTGAGCAGCAGAGTAATTGCTCCCAGAGGGACCTAGTCCACAGGTTCCAATTACCTATCTACAGCAAGAGGATTTGGAGACTCGGTTAAGACACATTGAATCTGCTGTCGGAGACTCCCAGCTCATCAAACTGCTCGCTCATTACTCTGTTCCTGGTACTGAATTGCCACTTCTGCACTTTCATTATTTTCCTGATGTTTTGATGATCTCAAAGGTAATTCAAATATTCAAAAGTTGGGCAAGAGGAAGAAAATGTTCCATTTGAAATATAGTATTGTCGAGTTCCTCAGCTGGATATTTTTCATATAAAATGTCAGTCTGTAATAGTGACACTGAGTGAAAGTACCACTGCATTAACTCTGCCTCCCCCCAGCACATTCATTCAGGGACTGGATTATTTTAACAAGGATCTATTTATCAGCTGTCTGCTCATTCTAACTATGCTTGTTCTAGAATTCCATTCAGCTGCTGGGGTAGCACCGCACGTCCACAGTCCAGACCAACACCTCTGATCAGTGTCCAGGGGGTGGGCAGCAGCTTGGGAGGCAGGTGGCACCAATGGGGTTTGGGAGGTGCCAGCACCAAGGAGGGACATGGGTATTGGCAATAGGGGGGGGGGGGGGGGGCAGGCAGAACCAAGAGGGAAGGATGTAGGCTGTGTCAAGGGGGGAGGTTAGCAGTGTCTGAATATTTGAGCAGCAACGGGGGGGTGTAGACCAGTTGGAGGTGTCGTATGTCAGAGCGCGATGCTCTGCTGGACACGAAGGATCCCTCACTGCTCTACAGTCGTGATGTGTAGGGCAGGCTTGATGCAGCAACAGCCTTGCCAATCTGCCGATTGTGTATATTTTTAGCTGGCCTCTCTCTCCCGGCTTGCTTAGTTGGCAGTGACGATAACCACATTTTACAAACCGCACTGCCCAACGCTTTTGTCTCGTGTTATACAGGAGAACCGTTACACCATCAACTGCTCTGTAGATTCACCCGCGGTACGGAGTGACCCACATTCCCATCCCCTGCCCACTCCAGCACTGCTGTGACCAATTCAATGTGGCGCTCTTGTTAATGGACCAATAATCGACAGAACACGAGTTCAAATCTCCTCATTGCACCTTCGCAAGTTCGGTTTGAAATTCATGGAAATAAAAATCCCCCATTAGCACAAGTGAATTTAAT
Source organism: Scyliorhinus torazame (assembly GCF_047496885.1). Lineage (NCBI taxonomy): Eukaryota > Metazoa > Chordata > Chondrichthyes > Carcharhiniformes > Scyliorhinidae > Scyliorhinus > Scyliorhinus torazame. The sequence goes on from NC_092716.1 coordinate 5,095,169, forward strand.
AAGGACAGGGTGGACAGATTCTCTGTCCTGTCTCACCAGTTTCCCAGTGAGGTGCGCCCCCGCCGGCAGCGGGATTCTCCATGTTTCACATTGTGGGCACCCCACACCGTCGGGAAATCCTCGGGCGTGGGTGCGCTGCCGACGCAACAGAGAATCCCGCCAGCAAAGAAACAATAAACACTTACAGGTAGACCCCTTGATCGGTGCCTTACCGACTGACGTTATATACATTGGGTAATTGTGATACCCTGCCCCTAGCGGGGGAGCTCGCACTCCCCAAGGAGCACGGAAAAGACAAGCATTCCCATTCCGTAGGTCCCGTGCGGAATATTACACTGACCTTGTTGCAGACTTTCAACGAAGATTGCGATAAAACTCCAATTGCTACACACCTACCCATGGAGCCACAGTCACTGCTCTGTCCAATCAGTTAACGTCCTCTCTTCCCCGGTGAAACTATTTGTTGTTCTTTCACAAGGTGGGGTGTCACAACACTAGACCAGCATTTATTGCTCATCCCTAGTTGCCCTTCATAAGGTGGTGATGAGCTGCCTTCCTGAACCGCTGCAGTCCTTGAGGTGTAGGTACACCCACAGTGCTGTTAGGGAGGGTGTTCCGGGATTTTGCTGCTCCTGCATCAGTTGGATTGGATTGAATTTGTTGGTTGTCACGTGTACCGAGGGACAGTGAAAAGTATTTTTCTGCGAGCAGCTCAAACAGATCATTTAGTACATGGGAAGAAAATACTTAATAGGGCAACACAAGGTACACAATGTAACTACATAACACCAGCATCAGGTGAAGCATACAGGGTGTAGTATTAATCAGGTCAGTCCATAAGAGGGTCGTTTAGGAGTCGGGTAACAGCGGAGAAGAAGCAGTTTCTGAGTCTGTTAGTGCGGGTTCCAGACTTCTGTATCTCCTGCTCGATGGGAGACGTTGGAAGAGTGAGCTGTGAAGTACGTCAATGTTGAAAGTGATGGGTGGGGAGCAATCAAGCAGGACTGCTTTGCCTTGAATGGTGTTCAACTTCTTGAGTGTTGTTGGAGCTGCACTCATCCAGGCAAGTGGAGAGTATCCATTACACTCCTGACTTGTGCCTTGTAGATGGTGGACAGGCTCTGGGGGGTCAGGAGGTGAGCTATTTGCTGTAGGATTCCTAATCTTTGACCTACTCTGGAAGCCACAGTATTAATGTGACTGGGTCCAGTTCAGTTTCTGATCAATGGTAACCCCCAGGATGTTGATTATGGGGATTCAGCGATGGTAATGCCATTGAATGTCAAGGGGCGATGGTTAGATCCTCTCTTGTAGGAGATGGTCATTGCCTGGCACTTGTGTGGCGCGAATGTAAGTTGCCACTTGTCAGCCCAAACCTTACTGCATTTTGACATGTGCTGCTTCACCGAGATGTTTAAAATGATGCGGGTCCTAGATCAATGGGGAGGACCTAAATACCTTAGCACAGGCATCAACCAGGGGGCATAGATTTAAAGTAATGGGTAGAAGGAGGAGAGAAGTCGAGCCTCAAACTCACTGCTTTAACAGGTGTTAGAGGCAGAAACTCTCATCACATAAAAAAATTAGATGGGTATCCACATGAAGAGCTATAGTCCAAGTGCGGGAAGATGGAGTTATGCTGAGGAGTTCTTTGCCAAACAGTACGGACATGATGGGCCGAATGGCCCCCTTCTGCTTCATTCATCTTTTCTGAATCCAGTGTCCTGGTCCACAACCATCCCTCAAATAGCATCACTAAACTCGATGACCTGGCTAATGGGGGTGTGGAGAGAAAGAGGGAGAGGGATACTCAGTTTGCACCATCAGCCATGATCGTATTGAATGGTGGTGCAGGCTCGAAGGGCCGAATGGCCTACCCCTGCAACTATTTTCTATGTTTAATTGCTAACATGCTGTGCAATGATCATTAACTCCCACGTTTAGGACTGAGCTTAGGAGGAACTTCTTCACCCAAAGGGTTGTGAATGTATGGAATTCTTTGCCCAGTGAAGCAGTTGAGGCTCCTTCATTGAACGTTTTTAAGATAAAGATAGATGCCTTTCTAAAGAATAAAGGGATTCGGGGATATGGTGTACGGGCCGGAGAGTGGAGCTGAGTCCACAAAGATCAGCCATGATCTCATTGAATGGCGGAGCAGGCTCGAGGGGCCAGATGGCCTACTCCTGCTCCTAGTTCTTATGATGTATGTGAAGATATTGGGGTTGTTTAAGGGAAGTGGTAAATCAACTATACAAATAGTAATCTTGTTTCCTTTTATTTTCAGAAGTCATGGGTTTTTTAATTTCATTTCTTCATTGAAGCGTGCAATGCCTCAACATCCAGTCACACTGTGTGAAACGCTCACTAACAAGGACCCGAGTCAGCCAACCCACAGACCTAAATATAATGCCTCACAACCTTCCGTACACACACAAGACATAGTCCATTCCCTTAATTCCTTAAACTGAACTTTACAATCATTTTAATCATGGCAGAGAACTCAATTAAATATAGTGAGGAAGACTGTTCAGGTTGTGCTAAAGATTCTACTGCAGGGGGTCTGATGGCCAACACAGGACACGTTTGCTAATTGCTCATCTCATTACTGTTGTGGCAATTTTGTTTGCAAAGTAACTGCTGTACTTGCCTGCAGAATAGTGGCTCCACAAAATATTACTCAAAGTGAAATGTTTTGACAGATTATTTAGTCGGTATGGGGTACTCACGAGCTGGATAGAAACACTTCACTCATGTATGGGAAACTCATGGTGCAAGCGTACAGAGTCATTGTTTATTCAGGGTGAGGATCACTCACTGTGTAACTGTACAGAGTCATTGTTTATTCAGGGTGAGGATCACTCACTGTGTAACTGTACAGAGTCATTGTTTATTCAGGGTGAGAATCACTCACTGTGTAACTGTACAGAGTCACTGTTTATTCAGGGTGAGGATCACTCACTGTGTAACTGGACAGAGTCACTGTTTATTCAGGGTGAGGATCACTCACTGTGTAACTGTACAGAGTCACTGTTTATTCAGCAGGGTGAGGATCACTCACTGTGTAACTGTACAGAGTCATTGTTTATTCCGGGTGAGGATCACTCACTGTGTCACTGTACAGAATCACTGTTTATTCAGGGTGACGATCACTCACTGTGTAACTGTACAGAGTCACTGTTTATTCAGGGTGAGGGTCACTCACTGTGTAACTGTACAGAGTCACTGTTTATTCAGGGTGAGGATCACTCACTGTGTAACTGTAGAGTCACTGCTTATTCAGGGTGAGGATCACTCACTGTGGAACTGTACAGAGTCACTATTTATTCAGGGTGAGGATCACTCACTGTGTAACTGTACAGAGTCACTGTTTATTCAGGGTGAGGATCACTCACTGTGTAACTGTACAGAGTCAGTGTTTATTCAGGGTGAGGATCACTCACTGTGTAACTGCACAGAGTCACTGTTTATTCAGCAGGGTGAGGATCACTCACTGTGTAACTGTACAGAGTCACTGTTTATTTAGGGTGAGGATCACTCACTGTGTAACTGTACAGAGTCATTGTTTATTAAGGGTGAGGCTCACTCACTGTGTAACTGTACAGAGACACTGTTTATTTAGGGTGAGGATCACTCACTGTGTAACTGTACAGAGTCACTGTTTATTCAGCAGGGTTAGGATCACTCACTGTGTAACTGTACAGAGTCACTGTTTATTCAGGGTCAGGATCACTCTCACTGTGTAACTGTACAGAGTCACTGTTTATTCAGGGTGAGGATCACTCTCACTGTGTAACTGTACAGAGTCACTGTTTATTTAGGGTGAGGTTCACTCACTGTGTAACTGTACAGAGTTACTGTTTATTCAGCAGGCTGAGGATCACTCACTGTGTAACTGTACAGAGTCACTGTTTATTCAGGGTAAGGCTCACTCACTGTGTAACTGTACAGAGTCACTGTTTATTCAGCAGGGTGAGGATCACTCACTGTGTAACTGTACAGAGTCACTGTTTATTTAGGGTGAGGATCACTCACTGTGTAACTGTACAGAGTCACCGTTTATTCAGGGTAAGGCTCACTCGCTGTAACTGTACAGAGTCACTGTTTATTCAGCAGGGTGAGGATCACTCACTGTGTAACTGTACAGAGTCACTGTTTATTCAGGGTGAGGATCACTCACTGTGTAACTGTACAGAGTCACTGTTTATTCAGCAGGGTGAGGATCACTCACTGTGTAACTGTACAGAGTCACTGTTTATTCAGAGTGAGGATCACTCACTGTGTAACTGTACAGAGTCACTGTTTATTCAGCAGGGTGAGGATCACTCACTGTGTAACTGTACAGAGTCACTGTTTATTTAGGGTGAGGATCACTCACTGTGTAACAGTACAGAGTCACTGTTTATTCAGCAGGGTGAGGATCACTCACTGTGTAACTGTACAGAGTCACTGTTTATTCAGCAGTGTGAGGATCATTCACTGTGTAACTGTACAGAGTCACTGTTTATTCAGGGTGAGGATCACTCACTGTGTAACTGTACAGTCACTATTTATTCAGCGCAAGGCTCACTCACTGTGTAACTGTACAGAGTCACTGTTTATTCAGGGTAAGGCTCACTCACTGTGTAACTGTACAGTCACTGTTTATTCAGCAGGCTGAGGATCACTCACTGTGTAACTGTACAGAGTCACTGTTTATTTAGGGTGAGGATCACTCACTGTGCAACTGTACAGAGTCACTGTTTATTCAGGGTGAGGATCACTCACTGTGTAACTGTACAGAGTCACTGTTTATTCAGGGTGAGGATCACTCACTGTGTTACTGTACAGAGTCACTGTTTATTAAAGGTGAGGATCACTCACTGTGTAACTGTACAGAGTCACTGTTTATTCAGCAGGGTGAGGATCACTCACTGTGTAACTGTACAGAGTCACTGTTTATTCAGCACAGTACGAAGTCTTACAACACCAGGTTAAAGTCCAACAGGTTTGTTTCGATGTCACTAGCTTTCGGAGCGCTGCTCCTTCCTCAGGTGAATGAAGAGGTCTGTTCCAGAAACACATATAGACAAATTCAAAGATGCCAAACAATGCTTGGAATGCGAGCATTAGCAGGTGATTAAATCATTACAGATCCAGAGATGGGGTAACCCCAGGTTAAAGAGGTGTGAATTGTACCAAGCCAGGACAGTTGGTAGGATTTTGCAGGCCAGATGGTGGGGGATGAATGTAATGCGACATGAATCCCAGGTCCCGGTTGAGGCCGCACTCATCTGTGCGGAACTTGGCTATAAGTTTCTGCTCGGCGATTCTGCGTTGTCGCGGGTCCTGAAGGCCGCCCGGAGATCAGAGGCTGAATGCCCTTGACTGCTGAAGTGTTCCCCGACTGGAAGGGAACATTCCTGCCTGGTGATTGTTGCGCGATGTCCGTTCATTCGTTGTCGCAGCGTCTGCATGGTCTCACCAATGTACCACGCTTCGGGACATCCTTTCCTGCAGCGTATGAGGTAGACAACGTTGGCCGAGTCGCACGAGTATGTACCGCGTACCTGGTGGGTGGTGTTCTCACGTGTAATAGTGGTATCCATGTCGATGATCTGGCACGTCTTGCAGAGATTGCCATGGCAGGGTTGTGTGGTGTCGTGGTCACTGTTCTGAAGGCTGGGTAGTTTGCTGCAAACAATGGTTCGTTTGAGGTTGCGCGGTTGTTTGAAGGCAAGTAGTGGGGGTGTGGGGATGACCTTGGCAAGATGTTCATCGTCATCAATGACGTGTTGAAGGCTGTGAAGAAGATGACGTAGTTTCTCTGCTCCGGGGAAGTACTGGACGACGAAGGGTATTCTGTCGGTTGTGTCCCATGTTTGTCTTCTGAGGAGGTCGGTCCGGTTTTTCGCTGTGGCGCGTTGGAACTGTCGATCGATGAGTCGAGTGCCATATCCCGTTCGTACGAGGGCATCTTTCAACGTCTGTCGATGTCTGTTACGCTCCTCCTCGTCTGAGCAGATCCTGTGTATACGGAGCGCTTGTCCATAGGGGATGGCTTCTTTAATGTGTTTAGGGTGGAAGCTGGAGAAGTGGAGCATCATGAGGTTATCCGTGGTCGCACAACGCAGAATCGCCGAGCAGAAACTTATAGCCAAGTTCCGCACACATGAGTGCGGCCTCAACCGGGACCTGGGATTCATGTCGCATTACATTCATCCCCCACCATCTGGCCTGCGAAATCCTACCAACTGTACTGGCTTGGTACAATTCACTCCTCTTTAACCTGGGGTTACCCCATCTCCGGATCTGTAAAGATTTAATCACCTGCTAATGCTCGCATTCCAAGCATTGTTTGGCATCTTTGAATTTGTCTATATATGTGTTTCTGGAACATACCTCTTCATTCACCTGAGGAAGGAGCAGCGCTCCGAAAGCTAGTGACATCGAAACAAACCTGTTGGACTTTAACCTGGTGTTGTCAGACTTTGTACTGTGCTCACCCCAGTCCAACGCCGGCATCTCCACATCATGTTTATTCAGCAGTGTGAGGATCACTCACTGTGTTACTGTACAGATGATGTGGAGATGCAGGCGGAGAAACTACGTCATCTTCTTCACAGCCTTCAACACGTCATTGATGACGATGAACATCTTGCCAAGGCCATCCCCACACCCCCACTACTTGCCTTCCAACAACCGCGCAACCTCAAACAAACCATTGTTTGCAGCAAACTACCCAGTCTTCGAGATTGCCACGACACCACACAACCCTGTCATGGCAATCTCTGCAAGACGTGCCAGATCATTGACATGGATACCACTATTACACGTGAGAACACCACCCACCAGGTACGCGGTACATACTCGTGCGACTCGGCCAACGTTGTCTACCTCATACGCTGCAGGAAAGGATGTCCCGAAGCGTGGTACATTGGCGAGACCATGCAGACGCTGCGACAACGAATGAACGGACATCGCGCAACAATCACCAGGCAGGAATGTTCCCTTCCAGTCGGGGAACACTTCAGCAGTCAAGGGCATTCAGCCTCTGATCTCTGGGCGGCCTTCAGGACCCGCGACAACGCAGAATCGCCGAGCAGAAACTTATAGCCAAGTTCCGCACACGAGTGCGGCCTCAAGCGGGGCCTGGGATTCATGTCGCATTACATTCATCCCCCACCATCTGGCCTGCGAAATCCTACCAACTGTCCTGGCTTGATACAATTCACACCTCTTTAACCTGGGGTTACCCCATCTCTGGATCTGTAAAGATTTAATCACCTGCTAATGCTCGCATTCCTAGCATTGTTTGGCATCTTTGAATTTGTCTATATATGTGTTTCTGGAACAGACCTCTGCATTCACCTGAGGAAGGAGCAGCGCTCCGAAAGCTAGTGTCATCGAAACAAACCTGTTGAACTTACTGTACAGAGTCACTGTTTATTCAGCAGGGTAAGGCTCACTCACTGTGTAACTGTACAGAGTCACTGTTTATTCAGGGTGAGGATCACTCACTGTGTAACTGTACAGAGTCACTGTTTATTCAGGGTGAGGATCACTCACTGTGTAACTGTACAGAGTCACTGTTTATTCAGGGTGAGGATCACTCACTGTGTAACTGTACAGAGTCACTGTTTATTCAGGGTGAGGATCACTCACTGTGTAACTGTACAGAGTCACTGTTTATTCAGCAGGGTGAGGATCACTCACTGTGTAACTGTACAGAGTCACTGTTTATTCAGGGTGAGGATCACTCACTGTGTAACTGTACAGAGTCACTGTTTATTCAGGGTAAGGCTCACTCACTGTGTAACTGTACAGAGTCACTGTTTATTCAGGGTGAGGATCACTCACTGTGTAACTGTACAGAGTCACTGTTTATTCAGGGTAAGGCTCACTCACTGTGTAACTGTACAGAGTCACTGTTTATTCAGGGTGAGGATCACTCACTGTGTAACTGTACAGAGTCACTGTTTATTCAGGGTGAGGATCACTCACTGTCATTGTGGCTACTGTTTATTCAGCAGACTAACTCAGTGTATAATTGTATACAGGCTGTTTATTCAGCAGGATAAAAGGTTCAAAAATTCTCAAGAATACTAATTATTTATAATAAGCTGAAGTGACAGAGTCTAGCTCGCTTACCAAACACAAACCAATCAAATGGAGAATCAGTTGAGGAGATGAATTTTAAATGAATTCCAAGTCAGTAATGAGGAGAGACTGTCAATCACTGTTTAAATGATTGTGACCCCGGCAGCGAGAATAATGACTGATGTTCGATTAATGATGGTGGCTTTAGCTCAATGTGGTTTAGTTAATTCTGTTCACCTGTCAACAAAATGCTTGCCTTGACTTTAATAGGGGCCCAGGATTCCATCATCAAACGTTGCAATTCACAGCTGAAACTGCAATATCTCGGGAAGCTCTGCTGGAACAGGTTGTGTCACCTCAACACACACACAAGGCACTAAGTGAAACCAAGCAGGCCAATATTCAGCTGGAATATTGCGTCCAATTAAAAAATGCGGCCCGATCTCTTCCTGTACTGACGAGCTGAGTGGAGCGGCCTCAACAGGACATTCCCGACCAAGGACAGCGTTCTCAACGCTGAGGGGCTGAGGAAGACCCCACTATACGCCCCCAAAATGGAGTTCTGTTTATTGTGTGTTAAATCGTGCCCATTTACTCAGTTTTTCTCTGGTTAGAGTCCTTCCTTTTGATTTCCCAATTCTTTTGTTTCATTTTATTATTTTTGGTTCGTGGACTCACCATCAGAATGCACCTTTAAGCGGTGGACCAAATCTGAAGCAGCCTGCAAGTCAGGACAATGTGTTCCAAGACTTCTTAGGAGGAAGATGAGAAAACAGACTTGTCGGCACCAGCTGAATCTTAAGAACCCGCTTTGGGGAAGTCAGTTCGATTTACTGGCTGGCAACCTGTGGGTTGGCCGGAACAGTGATCTGCTTGACAACAGTCAGTGATTGGTTCCTGCATGATGCTTCCGAGAGAGCTGGTCAGTAGTAATTAGACCTGAAGGCGTGAGGGCAATAAGGTCTGCTCTGGAGATTCTTGGTTATTATTCACAATTACGTATTTATCGAGTTGAATAGTGAGACTACCTTATTTTTGCTGGTTCAAACAATCTTGGTTTCGGCCTAGTCCCATTTGAAAATGGGTCAAATATGCAGTTAAACTTTTTATGCACATAGTTCCTACCCCACAGCATTCCGTCCCATCCCCCCCCAAATCCGCCCCCACCCACCCCCCCGCTCTCTCTCTCGATGGTCTCTTTTCCGATAATAGGCTATTTGTCAAGCTGGATACACCTGCCACCTCAATTGAATACAATTATGGATGTGTTAAAGGTAATTAGTTATAATGTGAAAGGGTTATATAACCCTGTTAAGAGAAGAAAGATATTCTGTCGGCTGAAACATCTAAGCTGCAAAATTTTATTTTTACAAGAAACACATCTGTCAGGCAGAGCACAGCGAGCTGAGCAGGTCTTGGGACTCTTCTCTCATTCATCAGGGAGGAAATGGGGGAGGGGGGGGTCCATTTCTCTATCCACCCACAACACGAGGACAATGAAGGGAGGTTCACATTGCTTAACGGAACAATGAATGGGACAGAGGCATCACTGATCAATGTCAATGCCCCAAACAAGGATGGCCCACAATTTATTAAAAAGATCTTCAACCGCATCTCAGATGAAGGTGCCGGATTCCTCTTATTGGGTGGGGATTTTAATTGTGTTACGTTCCAAATGGCAGACAGTCTCTTAGCATCATCGGACCCCTCCTCCATGATAGGTAATTCATTGAGAAGTCATGTTACGGAAGCTGGGCTAGTTGACGCAAGACCACACCTGCACCTAATAGCAAAGACTTTACATTTTACTCCAATAGGCACTGTCCTTACTCCCGCATGAACTATTTCTTTACAACTAAGTCAGAGGCCCATAGATTAATCCACAGCGACATCTTACCAATACTAACTCTCTCTGATCATGGGCCCATAGCTGTGACTTGGGATCCGGTGCAAAAACCTACCTCAAAAGATACCTGAATGCATCTCTCTCAATGATAAATAATCTGCTGAATTAGTGAGGAAAGAATTGCAACCCTGGGCGCGATTCTCCGACCCCCCACCGGGTCGAAGAATCGCCGGGGGCTGGCGTGAATCCCGCCCCCGCCGTGTTGCGAATTCTCCGCCACCGGAGATTCGGCGGGGGCGGGGATCGCGCCGCGCCGGTCGGCGGGCCCACCCCCAGCGATTCTCCAGCCCGCGAATGAGGAAGGAGCAGCGCTCCGAAAGCTAGTGACATCGAAACAAACCTGTTGGACTTTAACCTGGTGTTGTAAGACTTCTTACGGTATTCTTTTAAAACATGAAGACTTAACCAAAGTAAGAAGTCCATCTCCAATGGAGTCATACTCTGTAAACATCCCATGATGTGTCGCTGGGGGAAGTGTAACATCCTGTCTATATCAAACACTGCCCTCCATGCTGCTTAGCAATTCCTTATACATTGGAAGGAAACGGGAGGTTGAACTGCAACAGGAGATACCGGTGGAAGACTGAAATTAAATGTGATGTGAGGCCCATCTTGGGACCTACTCAAATACCTGGAGTGAATATAAATAGAAGCTCATTACTAGGTACTTCAGAACACCACATATGATTGTAAAAATGGGCTCCTCCCCCACAGATAGTTGCTGGAGAGACTGCGGGGGACTAGCTGGCCATTACCTACACACATTCTGCTCATGCGCAAAGTTGAGGGAGTATTGGGATAAGGTATTCAAAACATTGGCGGAGGTATTCCACATGGACAACCCAGAGCTCCCCTAACTGCTCTATTAGGTACAATTCCAGAAGGATGGAAGAAAGAGTGTCTTTAATTGGCTGAAACCCATATGGCCAACCTCTGAACCTTGGTGATCCACAGTCAGAGAGCTATTTGAGATGGAAGGACTCACGCATGCATTACGTTTACAGAGCAAAGAAAACTCTTTCTAAACCACAGAGAGCACCCCCCCCCCCCCATCCCTACCCCTACCCAACTCAACAACACTCATTATACATGTTTTATTCCCCCCCTTTTTTAACCGTGCTTTCCACATATTTCCACCTCTGATTTTTCATGAGTACTCTTTGTAAGGAAGCAACTTTTATGCAGACTAGTTATCATCGTCAAATCCCCGTTTATCTGCTGTATCAACACTTGACTGTACGTGTAACTTGATTCTTAAAACTATAAGTGCATTTGTAACACTGCTTCTTTTATATTTCTGTCAACAGCAGTGATGAGTAATGTGCTGTAAAATTCAAACTTTTACCAGGTTAATCTATTGTTTCGGTGAGAAAATAAAAACAAAAACAATAAGTTCAACAAAAAGGAGTGATGTGCAGCACGGTGGCGCAGTGGTTAGCACTGCAGTCTCACGGCGCCAAGGTCCCAGGTTCGATCCCGGCTCTGGTCACTGTCCGTGTGGAGTTTGCACATTCTCCCCGTGCTTGCGTGGGTTTCGCCCCCCACAGCCCACAAATGTGCAGGGTAGGTGGATTGGCCACGCTTAATTGCCCCTTATTTGGAAAAATGAATTGGGTACTCTAAATTTATTAAAAAAATAAGTGATGAGGGCTCATTCCGAGGGCCGGTGCAGACTCGACGGGCAGAATGGCCGCTTTCTGCACTGCACATTCTATGATTCTGTGACCTTGAACGAAGAAGGAACTCTCTCTCTCTCTGCTGTAGTAAAGAACTGCTTTATTGTTCTAAAACCAGTGAGTGCCTGGCACATCTTTAGTATATAGTCGAAGCGATCTTGAATCTCCCAGAAAGTAGACAGCCTTGCCAGTGAAAACCCTCTCAAGCTTAGAAGGAAGAAGCATTGAAGCAAAAGCTTGAACCCCTGAAAGACTTTAACTGGAAATCATCATAGTGCATCAGAGATCCTTTATCCTTTTTACTTTCTCAATTTTTATTCCCACTTCACCACCGCGTGTGTATGCGTGAGGGTGGGTGCGTGCGTCCGTGTGGAGTGGGTAGAGTTAGGGTTAGGGCAAGGGATATTAGGTGGTCAGTTACATTTCTCAGTTTAATTATATTACTGTTAAATAATAAAAGGTTATTTGTGTTACATTTACAAGCCAGGTGACTGCAGTTTGGGCTCAGCCAAGGTCCTCGGGTATTTTAAATAACATCTAATTTCACTTGTGTTGCGACTCTGGGTCAAGTGGGGCTGGAGTTGTCCGTGCCCTGGCCCAGGGGGTCGTGACTCCCTCCACAGTTGCGGTCTGACCTGCTGAATATTTTCAGCATTTTCTGTTTTTATTACAGATTTCTAGCATGTGTAGCACGGTAGCATTGTGGATAGCACAATTGCTTCACAGCTCCAGGGTCCCAGGTTCGATTCCGGCTTGGGTCACTGTCTGTGCGGAGTCTGCACATCCTCCCAGTGTGTGTGTGGGTTTCCTCCGGGTGCTCCGGTTTCCTCCCACAGTCCAAAGATGTGCAGGTTAGGTGGATTGGCCATGCTAAATTGCCCTTAGTGCCCAAAATTCCCCTTAGTGTTGGGTGGGGTTTCTGGGTTATGGGGATAGGGTGGAGATGTTGACCTTGGGTAGGGTGCTCTTTCCGGGAGCCGGTGCAGACGCGATGGGCCGAATGGCCTCCTTTGCACTGTAAGTTCTATGATGTGCAATATTTTGCTTCATGTTCTACATTCAAGGCAAATGAACTTGAGGTGATATGAGGAAACGTGATTAAATTCAGTGTTGTGAATGCTGCCTGAAAGGACCCTGGAAGCTGTGTCAACCGTCATTTTCAAAAGAGAATTGAAGCCTCATTATAAAGTGTCTGAATGTCAAAGGGTTAACGGTAGAGTTCTTGGCAATGTGGAGGAGCAGAGAGATCTTGGGGTCTATGTTCATACATCTTTGAAAGTTGCCACTCAAGTGGATAGAGCTGTGAAGAAGGCCTATGGTGTGCTCGCGTTCATTAACTGAGGGATTGAATTTAAGAGCCGTGAGGTGATGATGCAGCTGTACAAAACTTTGGTAAGGCCACATTTGGAGTACTGTGTACAGTTCTGGTCGCCTCATTTTAGGAAGGATGTGGAAGCTTTGGAAAAGGTGCAAAGAAGATTTACCAGAATGTTGCCTGGAATGGGAGAGTAGGTCTTACGAGGAAAGGTTGAGGGTGCTAGGCCTTTTCTCATTAGAACGGAGAAGGATGAGGGGCGACTTGATAGAGGTTTATAAGATGATCAGGGGAATAGATAGAGTAGACAGTCAGAGACTTTTTCCCCGGGTGGAACAAACCATTACAAGGGGACATAAATTTAAGGTGAAAGGTGGAAAATATAGGAGGGATATCAGAGGTAGGTTCTTTACCCAGAGAGTAGTGGGGGCATGGAATGCACTGCCTGTGGAAGTAGTTGAGTCGGGAATATTAGGGACCTTCAAGCAGCTATTGGATAGGTACATGGATTAAGGTAAAATGATATAGTGTAGATTTATTTGTTCTCAAGGGCAGCACGGTAGCATTGTGGATAGCACAATTGCTTCACAGCTCCAGGGTCCCAGGTTCGATTCCGGCTTTGGTCACTGTCTGTGCGGAGTCTGCACGTCCTCCCAGTGTCTGCGTGGGTTTCCTCCGGGTGCTCCGGTTTCCTCCCACAGTCCAAAGATGTGCGGGTTAGGTGAATTGGCCAATGATAAATTGCCCTTAATGTCCAAATTGCCCTTGGTGTTGGGTGGAGGTGTTGAGTTTGGGTAGGGTGCTCTTTCCAAGAGCCGGTGCAGACTCAAAGGGCCGAATGGCCTCCTTCTGCACTGTAAATTCAATGATAATCTATGATTAATCTAGGACAAAGGTTCGGCACAACATCGTGGGCCGAAGGGCCTGTTCTGTGCTGTATTTTCTATGTTCTATGTTCTATGTAATGTCAGGAAGGGTGCTTCAGAAATTCCCTTTTCTGACCACAGACACCCTGGGCTGCAAAGGGAACAGAATGAATAAAGTAGTGTCATGAATAACTCACAAAGTGCAGTCTCAGGGGAACTATGTTAATTCGATTCTCTTGTGACTAACATTTCAGTCACTTCCTCCCAATTACACGAGCACTCAACAAATAAATGAGAATTCAACGGAGCTGCAAACAGGAGAGATGAGCATCAGAGACTGGTAGTTAAAGTCCCGTTGAACAGTGCGTTCAGTGGTGTTTCTCAGTGCCTGCAGGAGCGAGAAAGACTCTGCTATTCAACAGCACTTTGCCATTTTTCTGACCTTGGCGAGGAACTTCCTATCGAGGCCGCTCTTTAAATCATTTAAGATGACTAGTTTGGATCCCCACCACAGCCACAGGACACACCACTTCACCCAACTTACCTCTTCCTGGGCCCTTGAGAACCCCTCACCCGACTTCTTATGGGTAAGCCCGACCCCTGGCACCTTGACATTGCTAACCTGCCAGCCTGGAAGTGGCACTGTCAGGGTGTCAGCGTCAAGGTGCCAGGATGGAAGGTGCCCAGGTGCCAGAGGGAGTGCCAGGGCACCACCCTTCCCTGTCCCTGACCACTCAGGGGCCTGAACCCCCAGCCAGATCCCCTGAGGTGCCATCACGATGGGTTCACAACTTTGAGAACCAGTACCAAATGGCACCGGTTGAGGCCTTGCTGACAAGGCCGGAGAATCCTGGGCCCTGGGTGCATTAGGCGAGCACATTTTTAACATGAGCCGAATGGATCATTCTCTCCTCAGGAGAGAAAACTTATCTCAATGTTCCTAATCATTGTATCTAATGAACCCCATTATTAGGTGTTAATGCAGACAACAAACATTGGTTGCATCATTTCCCAGCCAGGCTAGCAGTGCGAGACAGAGCAGCCATGCCATTAATGGTAAGGCAATCCGCTCTGATCAGCATTTCATGGAAGAGCGAGCCAGACTCCGTGAAGGAATCTGTGCCGTGATTCTATCTGCACTGCTTTTAATTAACAAACAATTCATCAGAAATCAAGTCACGTCTGGTATTAACAAAGAGAAATAAAGACCAACAATGTTAAAAAATTATATTTCATAATTAAAAAGCAGCATTCAGATAATCAGGCACACATGACCCGATAAATACAGAACAAGCCAAGGGCATCCCCACAGGCACAGTTACACCTGTCTCTTTCTGGGGTATGTGGAACATTCATTTTTCCAGCTCTCCACAGGCCCCTTCCCACAGATCTTCCCACATTAATGACTGTATCAGTGCTGCATCCTGTACTTGTTTGGGCCTGGAAAAATTCAACAATTTTGCTTCCACTTTCCACCCCCCTCTCACCTTCACTTCCCTCCCCTCCCCTGGCTTCTGTCTCCATGTCCGGTGATAGACCGGCTCCCAATATTCATTACCAACCCACCAACTCCCACGGTTACCTCAACTGCAGCTCCTCACACCCTGCTTCCTAGAAGGACTCCAGTCTCCCAGTTTCCCCATCACATCTGTTCCGATTATCCCACCTTTCAAAACGACGCCTCTGACATGTCTCTCCTTTTCCTGAGCCACGGTTCTCCCTCACTGTGGTCGACAGGGCCCTCGGCCATGTCTGACACCTTTCCTCAACTTCTGCCCTCACTCCTTCCTTCCCCTCCCTCTCAGAACCACAAGAGGGTTTGTCTTGTCCTTGCTTTCCACCCAGCTTGCCTCCATATTCAAAGGCTCATCCTCCACTATGTCTGCCAACTCCAGAATGATGGCACCAGCAAGTACACCCTCCCCTCCCCAGTCAGCATTCTGAAAGAACCACTCCTTTCCCCTACATCTCCTTCCCACGCCACCTTCCCATGCAATGGCAGAGGGTACAACACCTGCCCCTTCACCTCCTTCCTCCTCCCCATCTTCCTCCCCAACCAAGGCCCCAAACACTCCTCTCTGGTTAAGCAGAGTCTCACTTGCACCTCCTCCAATCTGGTCTACTCTATTCGCTGCTCCCAATGTGGTCTCTACATTGAGGAGACTAAACACAGACTGGGTGACCTTCACTCAGTCCGCAAGCATCACCCCAACCTTCCTGTCACTGACCTTTTTAATTCACCATCTTGCTCTCATGCCCACTAGTCTGTTCGTGGCCTGCTGCAATGCTCCAGTGAAGCCCAACGCAAACTGGAGGAGCAGCATCTCATCTTCTGATTAGGCACGCTACAGCCTCCCGGACTTAACATTGAGTTCAACGACTTCAGACCATGAACTCCGTCCTCCATTTTCATCCACCCACCGTGCCAGTTTGAATTTTGTTCTGCTTTCAAAAAAACACTTGCTCTGTCTCGTAACCTATTAATAGAATTCACTGAATCCCTACAGTGTAGAAGGAGGCCATTTGGCCCACTGATGTTTGCACTAACCCTCCGAAAGTGCACCCTATCTAGGCCCACTCCCCCCTGCCCTATTCCCGTAATGCCGCACATTGAGCACCCAGAGGAAACCCGCGCAGATATGGGGTGAACTTGCAAACTCCACAGTCACCCAAAGGAGGAATCGAACTCGGGTCCCTGGCGCTGTGACACAGCCGTGCTAACCACTGTGCTACCGGGACATCTTTGTTGCAATCTCTCCTATCTCCCACCAATCACTGACCCTCCCCTCTGCTTTACCTACTCCACCCATTCTTACACCATTTATAATCTATCAGATTTCTCCCTCCCTCCACCTCTGAAGAAGTCTCACCGACTCGGAACATTAGCTCTCTCTCCACCGGCGCTGTCAGACCTACTCAGCTTTTCCAGCATTTTCTATTTTAATTCAACAGATGTGGGGCTGGTTTCAGTCTCACCTGGAAGATGGCACATCAGTCAATGCAGCATTCCCTGTGTCATAGAATTTACAGTGCAGAAGGAGGCCATTCGGCCCATTGAGTCTGCACCTGCTCTTGGTAAAAGCACTCTACCTAAGCCCACACCTCCACCGTATCCCCGAAACCCAGTAACCCCACGTAACCTTTTGGACACTAAGGGCAATTTATCATGGCCAAACCACCTAACCTGCACGTCTTTGGACTGTGGGAGGAAACCGGAGCACCCGGAGGAAACCCACGCAGACACGGGGAGAACGTGCAGACTCCGCACAGACAGTGACCTGAGCCGGGAATCGAATCTGGGACCCTGGAGCTGTGAAGCAACAGTGCTAACCACTGTGCTATCCTTGTAGTGCAAGTGTTAGACTCAGCTGGTGTGAAACCTGAACGCACAACCCTCTAACTCAGAGGCAGCAGTGTTACCCCGCTGAGCCACTGCCCACACATTAGGGGCGAAGAAACAGCAGCGGCAGGGGCGCAGTGGCTGGGGCGCAGTGGCTGGAGCAGCCTGAATGGGGCAGGAAACCCAAATAGGGGGGCAGCTGATGGCAGAGCAGGTTCGATGTCAGAAATGTGATCTCAGTCATCAAAATATCTGCACTAAAATCTGTTCTCACAAACACATCAATCGACAGTAATGGTTCCGAGCAGTAAACTAACAATTGAAAACCAGTGGAAACGTAACAATAAATTATTGGTGGGTCCTTCCACTAGCTGTTGCACAGTTCATGTTGACAATATAAATTTACCTCATTTACCCATAGCCGGGAGCTGCTCGCTAATGCTCTTTCCAAGACTATTCCCTAGAAAGGTGTGCAAAATAACAGGAAGGAAACATTTCAATATTCTCTGAAAATATAGATGTGAGATGCTCTGACCTTTCCAGCTCGTATTCTTTCATGCCCACTCGCACAGCCTTCATTACCTGGAGAATTGGGAGGGAAAATAAAACAGGTGTAAATCAGTATCTCCCAAAGGATTTCGCAGCATTTCTGTATCAAGGAAAGCGGCTTTAACAGGATTAGCAGCTTCGTGCGTTTTGTTTGCACTAGTGGTTTGAAGGGATGTTTCTACACTGCTCCTGTCAATTACTAACAATACATCCAGTGCCTGGGAACATCAATATTCTTGCTCGAGAGTCAGCAGTGGGACTTCATCCTATTAAATAACTCACTACCTTTCATGTACTCAGGGTGTCCAGAAAGCTTAGAGGTCAATGAATTAATTCAGTGTAGCCACCACTGCCTTTTAGGCAAATGTGAAACCATTTTTTTTTTTTTTTAATTTAGAGTATCCAATTCATTTTTTCCAATCAAGGGGCAATTTAGTGTGGCCAATTCACCTACCCTGCACATCTTTGGGCTGTGGGGGCGAAACCCACGCAGACACGGGGAGAATGTGCAAACTCCACACGGACAGTGACCCAGAGCTGGGATTGAACCTGGGACCTCGGCGCAGTGAGGCAGCAGTGCTAACCACTGAGCCACCGTGCTGCCCGAAAACCATTTTTGCACAGAGCGAAGAGGGTGGACGTGGAGTAAATCCTCTCTGTGTATATTGGGGCCGCACAGTGGTTAGCACTGCTGCCTCATAGCACCAGAGACCGGGTTTGATTCCAGACTCAGGTGACTGTGCGGAGTCTGCACGTTCTCCCAGTGTGTGCGTGGGTTTCCTCCGGGCGCTCCGGGTTCCTCCCAGTCCAAAGATGTGCAGGTTAGGTGGATTGGCCGTGATCAATTGCCCCTTAGTGACCAAAAGGTTAGGTGGGATAACTGGGATAGGGTGGAGGCGTGTGCTTAAGTAGGGTGCTCTTTCCAAGGGCTGGTGCAGACTCGATGGGCCAAATGGCCTCCTTCTGTACTGTAAATTCTATGAAATAACAACCTCGTCAGTTACGTCGTCCATTCCCCAAGAATGAGGCAAAAAGCTGACAGGCATATTTCACAGAATGATGTTCAAAGTAGCAAATGTAATATAAGGTTTGAGTTTCGGGGAGGGTAACAATGCATTAGACAACAACCGAGCACTGTCACTTGGCACAAATACCTGTACAATTGAACAAACATCTACACTGGCCCAATTCATGGGATAGAAGGGTAGGAATTGGCTCTGTGCACTCGGCTGGGACAGTCCGTGTATTTGGAAAAAAAAATGAAAATCGCTTATTGTCACAAGTAGGCTTCAAATGAAGTTACTGTGAAAAGCCACTAGTCGCCACATTCCGGCACCTGTTCGGGGAGGCTGGTACGGGATTTGCTGCATCTTTCTCAAAGATAAAGGCCAAAACTGGGATTGAAAGGGGCGCATGAAAAACGCCATAAAACCTTAAAAACTAGCAGTGCACACCTCTAGAAAATGTGAATGCCGAGGTGCATGCGTCCGATATAAAATGGATTAGGATTTCGGTTGGGTGAGTGCAGGAGGACGGTTAGATTTCACAGCTGCTGTCTCAGGCTCAGGCTCGACAATCCTGATCAATGATTTGTGCACAGAACCCAACTGCTCATCGCCTGTCGGCAGCAACATCAAAAAACCTCCCAGCAGGGAGGGAAATTGTGTATTTGTAACGGTGAGAGGCATTTTACTTCCCGACTGGACAATCTCAATAATTTATAAGTTGTTTTTAAAGTTTCAGTCGAGGCTGTTTCGGAAAATGGTCCAATTTCTCTGAAAAACGGTGAGGTGTCAGTTTGATTCTGCAGGCTTGGTGCACAGCTCCTCACTGCTCCGTCTGAAACGTAAAGCTGCTCACCCACTCGTATAGAACGATGCAATTCAATCACCAGGACACCAGCCTGACAGTCCACAGCAGTCTAACAATTTGCTTCTTTAAAGGACTTGCTGTCCTACCTATAGGGATGAAGAAAGCTGCTGAAGCCACAACAAGGACAGTGTATAAACTCTCTGAAACAAACTGTGGGAGATGTTCAGGGCACCACAGTGATAAGCACTGCTGCCTCACAGCACCAGGGACCCAGGTTAGCACTGCTGCCTCACAGCACCAGGGACCCAGGTTAGCACTGCTGCCTCACAGCACCAGGGACCCGGGTTAACACTGCTGCCTCACAGCACCAGGGACCCGGGTTAGCACTGCTGCCTCACAGCACCAGGGACCCGGGTTAGCACTGCTGCCTCACAGCACCAGGGACCCAGGTTAACACTGCTGCCTCACAGCACCAGGGACCCAGGTTAGCACTGCTGCCTCACAGCACCAGGGACCCAGGTTAGCACTGCTGCCTCACAGCACCAGGGGCCCGGGTTAGAACTGCTGCCTCACAGCGCCAGGGACCCGGGTTAGCACTGCTGTCTCACAGTGCCAGGGACCCGGGTTAGCACTGCTGCCTCACAGCGCCAGGGACCCAGGTTAGCACTGCTGCCTCAGTGCCAGGGACCCGGGTTAACACTGCTGCCTCAGTGCCAGGGACCCAGGTTAGCACTGCTGCCTCAGTGCCAGGGACCCAGGTTAGCACTGCTGCCTCAGTGCCAGGGACCCAGGTTAGCACTGCTGCCTCACAGCACCAGGGACCCAGGTTAGCACTGCTGCCTCACAGCACCAGGGACCCAGGTTAGCACTGCTGCCTCACAGCGCCAGGGACCCAGGTTAGCACTGCTGCCTCACAGCGCCAGGGACCCAGGTTAGCACTGCTGCCTCACAGTGCCAGGGACCCGGGTTAGCACTGCTGCCTCACAGCACCAGGGACCCAGGTTAGCACTGCTGCCTCACAGCGCCAGGGACCCAGGTTAGCACTGCTGCCTCACAGTGCCAGGGACCCAGGTTAGCACTGCTGCCTCACAGCGCCAGGGACCCAGGTTAGCACTGCTGCCTCACAGCGCCAGGGACCCAGGTTAGCACTGCTGCCTCACAGCGCCAGGGACCCGGGTTAACACTGCTGCCTCACAGTGCCAGGGACCCGGGTTAACACTGCTGCCTCACAGCGCCAGGGACCCAGGTTAACACTGCTGCCTCACAGAGCCAGGGACCCAGGTTAGCACTGCTGCCTCAGTGCCAGGGACCCAGGTTAGCACTGCTGTCTCACAGCGCCAGGGACCCGGGTTAGCACTGCTGTCTCACAGCGCCAGAGACCCGGGTGAGCACTGCTGCCTCACAGTGCCAGGGATCCAGGTTAACACTGCTGCCTCACAGCGCCAGGGACCCGGGTTAACACTGCTATCTCACAGCGCCAGGGACCCGGTTTAGCACTGCTGCCTCACAGTGCCAGGGACCCAGGTTAGCACAGCTGCCTCACAGTGCCAGGGATCCGGGTTAACACTGCTGCCTCTCAGCGCCAGGGACCCGGGTTAACACTGCTGCCTCACAGTGCCAGGGACCCAGGTTAACACTGCTGTCTCACAGTGCCAGGGACCCGGGTGAGCAGTGCTGTCTCAGTGCCAGGGACCCGGGTGAGCAGTGCTGCCACACAGCGCGAGGGACCCGGGTTAGCACTGCTGCCTCACAGCGCCAGGGACCCGGGTTAACACTGCTGCCTCACAGTGCCAGGGACCCGGGTTAACACTGCTGCCTCACAGCGCCAGGGACCCAGGTTAACACTGCTGCCTCACAGAGCCAGGGACCCAGGTTAGCACTGCTGCCTCACAGCACCAGGGACCCAGGTTAGCACTGCTGCCTCACAGCGCCAGGGACCCAGGTTAGCACTGCTGCCTCACAGTGCCAGGGACCCAGGTTAGCACTGCTGCCTCACAGCGCCAGGGACCCAGGTTAGCACTGCTGCCTCACAGCGCCAGGGACCCAGGTTAGCACTGCTGCCTCACAGCGCCAGGGACCCAGGTTAGCACTGCTGTCTCACAGCGCCAGGGACCCGGGTTAGCACTGCTGTCTCACAGCGCCAGAGACCCGGGTGAGCACTGCTGCCTCACAGTGCCAGGGATCCAGGTTAACACTGCTGCCTCACAGCGCCAGGGACCCGGGTTAACACTGCTATCTCACAGCGCCAGGGACCCGGTTTAGCACTGCTGCCTCACAGTGCCAGGGACCCAGGTTAGCACTGCTGCCTCTCAGTGCCAGGGACCCGGGTTAACACTGCTGCCTCACAGTGCCAGGGACCCAGGTTAACACTGCTGCCTCACAGCGCCAGGGACCCGGGTTAACACTGCTATCTCACAGCGCCAGGGACCCGGTTTAGCACTGCTGCCTCACAGTGCCAGGGACCCAGGTTAGCACTGCTGCCTCACAGTGCCAGGGATCCAGGTTAACACTGCTGCCTCTCAGCGCCAGGGACCCGGGTTAACACTGCTGCCTCACAGTGCCAGGGACCCAGGTTAACACTGCTGTCTCACAGTGCCAGGGACCCGGGTGAGCAGTGCTGTCTCAGTGCCAGGGACCCGGGTGAGCAGTGCTGCCACACAGCGCGAGGGACCCGGGTTAGCACTGCTGCCTCACAGTGCAAGGGACCCGGGTTAACACTGCTGCCTCACAGTGCCAGGGATCCAGGTTAACACTGCTGCCTCACAGCGCCGGGGACCCGGGTTAACACTGCTGCCTCAGTGCCAGGGACCCAGGTTAACACTGCTGCCTCACAGTGCCAGGGACCCGGGTGAGCAGTGCTGCCTCACAGTGCCAGGGACCCGGGTTAGCACTGCTGCCTCACAGCGCCACGGATCCAGGTTCAACTCCAGACTCGGGTGACTGTGTGGAGTTTGCGCTTTCTCCGCATGTCTGTGTGGGTTTCCTCCGGGTGCGCCGGCTTCCTCCCACATTCCAAAGATGTGCCGGGTAGATGGATTGGCCATGATGAAGTGTCCAAAGGTTAGGTGAGGTTACGGGGTTAGGGCGGGGGAGAGGGCCTGGGTGGAGTATTCTTTCGGAGGGTTGGTGCAGACTTGATGGGCCGAATGGCCTCCTTCTGCACTGCAGGGATTCTATGGTTCGATGGTATTCTATGAAAAGCAAATTACTGCGGATGCTGGAATCTGAAACAAAAACAGAAAATGCTGGACAATCCCAGCAGGTCGGACAGTGTCTGTGGAGAGTGAAGAGAGCGAACGTTTCGAGTTGATCCTTCGCTCCCTTCTCTCTCCACAGACGGTCAGACCTGCTGAGATTGTCCAGTATTTTCTGTTTCTGTGTCAGAACTTCTATTGGTTGAAAATGCTGCCTGGGTTTCGGCTCTCAAATACGTCTCTCTGAAAGAGATATTTCCACTGGTGGGGAGGGAATTTAAATCATAAATATGATATGGCCACTGATTAATCTAACGAGGAATTCAGGAGATACATTCTTACCCAGAATGGTGAGAATGTTGAACTCAATGTCATGGGGGTGATCTTGCTGAGTGGATGAAGTGAGCAGCCACCCAATAGAGCAGCCAATCACTGCCTGCAGCGAGACACACAATGGCAGCTCGGGAGTCGGGAGGGAGCTGGGGGTGGGTGAACTGACCGTGAGGCCGCGGTGCAGGGCAAGGAAGGCCAGTAGGTAGGAATTTAGTGGTTGTCGGGGACAACACAGTTAGGAGGGTAGAATCAGGAAACACAGTATAAAAATTGATGATCTTCCCGATAAGACTGAGATGAAGAGAATGTTCTTCTCTTGTGGGGAGGGGGGTGGGGGGGGGCATTATCTGTGGAATTCTCTTCCCCAGAGAGCAATGGATTCTGGGCCGTTGAAGACATTCATGGTTGAATTAGATTTTTAATCAACAAGAGAGGGAGGGGTTAGAGAGGGTGGGTGCGGACAGGGGAGTGGAGGATGGGGGGGGGGGGGGGGGTGCGGACAGGGGAGTGGAGGATTGGGGAGGGGGGGGTGCGGAGGATTGGGGAGGGGGTGCGGACAGGGGAGTGGAGGATTGGGGGGGGGGGTGCGGACAGGAGGGTGGAGGATTGGGGAGGGGGGGGTGCGGACAGGGGAGCGGAGGATTGGGGGTGCGGGGTGCGGACAGGAGGGTGGAGGATTGGGGAGGGGGGGTGCGGACAGGGGAGTGGAGGATTGGGGAGGGGGTGCGGACAGGGGAGTGGAGGATTGGGGGTGCGGGGTGCGGACAGGAGGGTGGAGGATTGTGGGGGGGGGGGGTGCGGACAGGAGGATGGAGGATTGGGGAGGGTGGGGTGCGGACAGGAGAGTGGAGGATTGGGGAGGGGGGGGTGCGGACAGGGGAGTGGAGGATTGGGGAGGGGGGTGCGGATAGGAGGCAGGAGGGTGGAGGATTGGGGGGGGTGCGGACAGGAGGGTGGAGGGTGCGGACAGGAGTGTGGAGGATTGGGGGGGGTGCGGACAGGAGGGTGGAGGATTGGGGGGGGGTGCGGACAGGGGAGTGGAGGATTGGGAGGGGGGGTGCGGATAGGAGGGTGGAGGATTAGGGGTGGGGGGGTGCGGACAGGGGAGTGGAGTATTAGGGGTGGGGGGGGTGCGGCGGGAGAGTGGAGGATTGGGGAGGGGGGGGTGTGCGGCGGGAGAGTGGAGGATTAGGGGTGGGGGGGTGTGCAGCGGGAGAGTGGAGGATTGGGGAGGGGGGGTGTGCGGCGGCAGAGTGGAGGCGAGGCCACAATCCCTTTCTATCACAGAGTAATCCCGAGGAGCCAAAGGGCCTATCCCTGCTGCCCAGTTTTGTGTTTGTGTTACAGGAGACTAGTTCAGCCCTGGTTGGAGGACCGGATTCAATTGTGAGTGCTGCGCTTTTGGAAGAACGAGGTTTGAGAGAATGCAGAGGAGGTTTAGTAGAATGTGACCAGGGATGAGGGATTACAGTTATATGGAGAGTATAGTGAAACTGGGGTTGGACTCCTTACAACAGAGAAAATCAACCAGGTGGTTTAGTAAAGGTGTTTAGAATCAGGAAGGGATTACAGTAATTAAATAAAGAGGAACAGCTTCCAATGATTAAGGATCAAATACCAGAGGGTACAGGTCGAGGGTTAATAGCCAGCGGGTACAGGTCGAAGGCACAGGTCGAGGGTTAATAGCCAGCGGGTACAGGTCGAAGGCACAGGTCGAGGGTTAATAGCCAGCGGGTACAGGTCGAAGGCACAGGTCGAGGGTTAATAGCCAGCGGGTACAGGTCGAGGGTTAATAGCCAGAGGGCACCGGCCGCGGGCTAATAGCCAGAGGGCACCGGCCGCGGGCTAATAGCCAGAGGGCACCGGCCGCGGGCTAATAGCCAGCGGGCACCGGCCGCGGGCTAATAGCCCGCGGGCACCGGCCGCGGGCACCGGCCGCGGGCACCGGCCGCGGGCACCGGCCGCGGGCACCGGCCGCGGGCACCGGCCGCGGGCACCGGCCGCGGGCACCGGCCGCGGGCACCGGCCGCGGGCACCGGCCGCGGGCACATAGCCAGAGGGTACAGGTCAAGGGCACAGGTCAAGGGCTAATAGCCAGAGGGTACAGGTCGAGGGTACAGGTCGAGGGTTAATAGCCAGAGGGTACAGGTCGAGGGTACAGGTCGAGGGCACAGGTATAGGGGGAGCGATTCTCCCATCGTGCGACAGAGTGTCCACGGCGTCGAGAACACAGTCACGTTTCACGACGGCGCGAAACGGGCGCAGGCAGTAGGGATTCTGTCCCCCACAGGGGGCCAGCACGGCGCTGGAGCGGTTCACGCCGCTCCAGCCTCACTTCCTGCCGCGCACGCGCGGCGGCCTTACCGAACGCGCCGGCCCCGATGCAACATGGCGCGGGGGTTCTGGGGCTGGACGCGCAACAAAGTAGTCCCGGGGGGGGGGGGGAAGAGAGAGAGAGAGAGGCCGGCCCGCCAATTGCAGGCCAGACCGCATCGGAGGACGCCCCCTCCCTCCCCACAGGCTGCCCCCTGACCCTTCGCGCAGAGTTCCCACCGGCAGCGACCAGGTGTGGACGGCAGATCTCTGCTTTTTCCGCGCGGCCACTCGGCCCGGCTGGAGAATCGGCCGCTCGGCCTCGTACAGCCGCCCGCAACCGGTGCCGCACCGGCACGATTCACTGCACCTCGGAGAACCGCGCGCCGGCATCGGGGCGGCTCGGCGCGGGGCCGGGAGAATCACGCCCAGGGTCAATAACCAGAGAGTACAGGTCGAGGGTCAATAACCAGAGGGTACAGTTCGAAGGTCAATAACCAGAGGGTACAGGTCGA
Source organism: Scyliorhinus torazame (assembly GCF_047496885.1). Classification (NCBI taxonomy): domain Eukaryota; kingdom Metazoa; phylum Chordata; class Chondrichthyes; order Carcharhiniformes; family Scyliorhinidae; genus Scyliorhinus; species Scyliorhinus torazame. The sequence goes on from NC_092716.1 coordinate 5,121,064, forward strand.
GGGTTGAGGGCAAAACAAGGTGAAAGAACACAATGAAGAACATTTTAATGAAGCAGTTGGTTAGGATTTGGAATGCACTGTCAGAAAGGGTGATGGATACAAATTCAATAGTAGCCTCCGAAAAGGAATCGGATAAATATCTGGAAGGAAGGAAATGCAGGGATATTGGTTAAAAGGCAGGTTGAGTGGGACAAACTAAATTCTCTTTGAAACATCCGGCACAGATTTGATGGGCTGAATGGCAGCCTTCTGTTCTGTGATTCTGTGGAGTGGTTGAAGTGAGTAACAGGTATATTTAAGAAGTTAAACACACAAAGGAGATAAGGATAGGAATATATGGAGATGAGGGGGAGCAGCCAGGGCTAACTGACGTTTTGTGTGGATTGTAAACTCACTGTAATTGGAGGATAATAAAGAGCTCTTGCAGCAGGGCTAGCAACATGCGATGGCCAGAATGGCAATGGCCAAGCAAAGGGACGCAATTTTAACCCATCTTACAGGGTGGGAAACTCCGGTTTCAGTGTCACACAAGATTCACACCTGCCTTCAGCGTAGAATCAGGATTAATGAAAAACAATATTGCTGCCAATCTTACTGTTGTTTAGATTAGCGAGTAGCAATACATCGCATTTACAGCACAGAAACATTCAGCCGAACTGAGCTGTGCCAATATTGATGCTCCACGCCAACCTCTCATCCCTCTCCACCTGACCCATCAACCTATCCTTCCATTCCTTTGTTGGTCTTTATCTAGATCCCCCTTAATGGTATCTCTGCTGCTACCCCCTGTGGTCGCGAGGCCCACATTCTCGCTGAAGGTATGTCTCCTGAATTCCCTGTTGGGATTGTTAATGACCGTTCCAACATTTAGGAACTCTAATTCTGGACAAGCCCACTCAGCCCACACTATCAGACCTTCACTGGGCTCTATCAGATCACCCCCGCACAGCCACCCGGTCTGGGCAGGCCAGCTTGGTCATATCCCCAAGAGGCTGATACATTCGATTATTTTAACGAGAAAGTTTATATAATAGTTACCTCCTTATGTGCATCGCTTGAGATGCGGTTAGTGTAGCGCATCAGCTCCACTTCCATGTCTGTCTTTATCACACGGCTTTTAAAGGCAGGGCGAGGGGAGTCGGTGGAGAGAGAAAACAATCATCATGTTTCAGTAAATCTGTGCCAACATTTAATATCACAGAACATCAAAGTTGCTCAGTAAACACAATGTGTTCAGGGCTATCATCCATTATTCACATTAAGACATCCTGAAGAATGTTCGTGGTAAGCGGAAACAGGAATTTATGAAAGATAAAAGATCCAATTCCGTCTCATTCTCCTATCCTGATGCATACAATGATAATGGAGTATTGACTGTTCGCTGTAATCAATCTCGATCTATTGAAGCAAATGAGTCCAGATAAGAGCTGGAGATGATGAAGAAAACCTTGGTGGAGGGGTTCTGGAACCAGAGCACAGACATTAACCCTCCCCAACATGCAACACTCACCACACATCATGTCCCAAATTACTCATATACTGCATCAAATGATTATTTTCTCAATTAACCTTATCTAATCTGCATGAATGAATCAATAAAACTGGCTTCCTCTGTCCCCGAAGGAAGTCTGCTCCATGAGCACACTCACAGCAACAATGTTTTTGGACATGGATTACTGAATTCAGCCTCCAAGCATAGACTGTGACCTCTGGTTCCACATTCTACAGTTGCCAACAGTCAATGGGACATGTTGAAATGTGGGAGGGTTGGTTTAGCTCAGTGGGCTAGACCGTTGGTTTGCGATGCAGAACAAGGCCAGCAGCGCGGGTTCAATTCCCGTACCAGCTGAGAATTCTGAATTCTCCGTGTACCAAAACAGGCCCCGGAATGTGGTGACTAGGGGGCTTTTCACAGTAACTTCATTGCAGTGTTAATGTAAGCCTCTTTGTGACAATAAAGATTGTTTACATTTACAATATAGCTGGGATACCTGGCCTAACTACTGATGAGGACAGTGTATGGGGAGCTTTACTCTGTATCTCATCCCGTGCTGTACCTGTCTTGGGAGTGTTTGATGGGGACAGTGTGGAGGGACCTTTACTCTGTATCTAATCCCGTGCTGTACCTGTCCTGGGGTGTTTGATGGGGACAGTGTAGAGGGAGATTTACTCTGTATCTAATCCCGTGCTGTACCTGTCCTGGGAGTGTTTGATGGGGACATAATTCTGGTTCAATGAGGAATGTTGGAGAGCATACCAGGAGCAGCACAATGTATACCTAAAAATGAGGTGCCAATTTGGCGAAGCGAGAATATTAACAGAAGCACCGTGTGAACAGAGCTTACATAGATTACATAGAACATACAGTGCAGAAGGAGGCCATTCGGCCCATCGAGTCTGCACCGACCCACATTAATCCCCCACTTCCACCCAATAACCCCTCCCAACCCTTATGGACACTACGGGTAATTTAGCATGGCCAATCCACCTAACCTGCACGTCTTTGGACTGTGGGAGGAAACCGGAGCACCCGGAGGAAACCCACGCGGACACGGGGAGAACGTGCAAACTCCACACAGACAGTGACCCAGCAACATACAGGCAACATCAAAGCTGTGCAGTGATGCACAATTAAACAACTAACTGGAGAAGGCAAAGATTCCCAATGATACAGGAGCCCAGTACATCAGTACAAAAGACAAGAGGCATTTGCAACCATCTTCAGCCAGATGTTGCCAGTCAGTGCAAGCCTGAATGGTGGTCAGGTCTTGCTGCATATGGACACAGATTGCTTCAGGATCTGAGTTGTGAATGATTCAGAACATTGTGCAGTCATCAGCCAACATCTTCACTTTGGACCTTATGATAGAAGAAAGGTAATTAATGAAGCAGCTGAAGATGGTTGTGTCTGAGGATCTCCTACAATGATGTGGAGTTGAGATGATTGACCTCCAACCATCTTCCTTTGTGCCAGGAATGACTCCAACATAGTGGAGAGTTTTCCCCCCGATTCCCATTGACTCCAATTTAGCTGGGCTCCTGATGCCATAGAACATAGAAAATAGAAAAATACAGCACAGAACCCACGATGTTGTGCCGAACATTTGTCCTAGATTATTCATAGATTATAATTGAATTTACAGTGCAGAAGGAGGCCATTCGGCCCATTGAGTCTGCACCGGCTCTTGGAAAGAGCACCCTACCCAAAGTCAACACCTCCACCCAACACTAAGGGGAATTTTGGACACTAAGGGCAATTTATCATGGCTAATCCACCTAACCTGCACATCTTTGGACTGTGGGAGGAAACTGGAGCACCCGGAGGAAACCCACGCACACACGGGGAGGATGTGCAGACTCCGCACAGACGGTGACCCAAGCCGGAATCGAACCTGGGACCCTGGAGCTGTGAAGCAATTGTGCTATCCACAATGCTACCGTGCTGCCCTTAAGAACAAATAAATCTACACTATATCATTTTACCGTAATCCATGTACCCATCCAATAACTGCTTGAAGGTCCCTAATGTTTCCGACTCAACTACTTCCACAGGCAGTGCATTCCATGCCCCCACTACTCTCTGGGTAAAGAACCTACCTCTGACATCCCCCCTATATCTTCCACCATTCACCTTAAATTTATGTCCCCTTGTAATGGTTTGTTCCACCCAGGGAAAAAGTCTCTGACTGTCTACTCTATCTATTCCCAGATCATCTTATAAACCTCTATCAAGTCGCCCCTAATCCTTCTCCGTTCTAATGAGAAAAGGCCTAGCACCCTCAACCTTTCCTCGTAAGACCTACTCTCCATTCCAGGCAATATCCTGGTAAATCTCCTTTGCACCTTTTCCAAAGCTTCCACATCCTTCCTAAAATGAGGCGACCAGAACTGTCCACAGTACTCCAAATGTGGCCTTACCAAAGTTTTTCCTCGAACTGCCTTTCTACAGCTGTTATACTATCTCTAATTAACAATGCCACCCACACCCCCCCCCCCATCTCTTTTACCACCCTCCCTAATCTTATTGAAACATCTATAACTAGGGACCTCCAACAACCATTTCTGCCCCTCTTCTATCCAAGTTTCCGTGATGGCCACCACATCGAAGTGAATCATTCACAACTCAGATCCTGAAGCAATCTGTGTCCATATGCAGCAAGACCTGACCACCATTCAGGCTTGCACTGACTGGCAATTCCCATTCATGCCACACAACTGCCTGTCAATGGCCATCTGAAAATAAGTGAGATTTTCAAAGGCTCCCCTCGATTTTCTATAGCATTACCATCGCTGAATCCCCTCTCATCAACATCCTGAAAATTACCACACGCCAGAAAATTAACTGAATCAGTCATAAAATACATTAAGAGCAGGTCAGAGGCTGGGAATCCTGCGGAGAGCAACTCACCTCCTGACTCCCCAAAGCCTGTCCACCATCCACAAGGCACAAGTCAGGAATGTGCTGGAATACTCTCCACTTGCCTGGATGAACGCACCCCCAACACTCAAGAAGCTCGACACCATCCTGGACAAAACAGCGCTGCTTGATCGGCACCCAACCCACCATCTTAAACATTCCTTCCTCCACCACCACCAACATTAGCTGACGTGTGTACCATCTACAAGGTGCACTGCAATAACTCAGCAAGGCTCCTGAGGTAGCATCTTCCAAACCCACGACCACTACCACCTGAAAGATGCTTGTCCAGCCATCTCGCTCGGGGAGAGGGGGCACATTTCCTGCCATCTCGCTCGAGGAAAGGGGGCACATTTCCTGCCATCTTGCTCGAGGAGAGGGGGCATATTTCCTGCCATCTCGTTCGGGGAGGGGGCACATTTCCAGCCATCTCGCTCAGGGAGAGGGGGCACATTTCCAGCCATCTCGCTCGGGGAGGGGGCACATTTCCTGCCATCTCACTCGGGGAGAGGGGGCATATTTCCAGCCATCTCGCTCAGGGAGGGGGCACATTTCCTGCCATCTTGCTCGAGGAGGACGGGGCACATTTCCTGCCATCTTGCTCGAGGAGGACGGGGCACATTTCCTGCCATCTTGCTCGAGGAGGAGGGGGCACATTTCCTGCCATCTCATTCGGGGAGAGGGGGCACAATTCCTGCCATCTCGCTCGGGGAGAGGGGGCACAATTCCTGCCATCTCGTTCGGGGAGAGGGGGCACATTTCCTGCCATCTTGCTCGGGGAGAGGGGGCACATTTCCTGCCATCTCGCTTGGGGAGGGGGCACATTTCCAGCCATCTCACTCGGGGAGAGGGGGCACATTTCCAGCCATCTCGCTCGAGGAGGAGGGGGCACATTTGCTGCCATCTTGCTCGGGGAGGGGGCACATTTCCAGCCATCTCGCTCGGGGAGGGGGCACATTTCCTGCCATCTTGCTCGGGGAGGGGGCACATTTGCCTATTTTACACATTCAATGGGCCAATGAGAACATTTCAGGAAGAAGCGTGGCACAACAACAAACTATATTTATTTAAAAAGTTCAGCTTTTAAGCAAAGAAACAGTTACTGAGCAGCAGGACAGGAATGTCACAGCAATAAACAGTGAAGTTAAAAAAAGAGTAAGTCAGTTGATGTGGGTGTGTGAGTGGGGAATGTGGGTGTGTGAGTGTGAGTAGGGAATGTGGGTGTGTGAGTGGGGAATGTGGGTGTGTGAGTGTGAGTGGGGAATGTGGGTGTGTGAGTGTGAGTGGGGAATGTGGGTGTGTGAGTGTGAGTGGGGAATGTGGGTGTGGGGAACGTGGGTGTGTGAGTGGGGAATATGGGTGTGGGGAATGTGGGTGTGAGAGTGTGAGTGGGGAATGTGGGTGTGGGGAATGTGGGTGTGGGGAATGTGGGTGTGGGGAATGTGGGTGTGGGGAATGTGGGTGTGGGGAATGTGGGTGTGGGGAATGTGGGTGTGGGGAATGTGGGTGTGGGGAATGTGGGTGTGGGGAATGTGGGTGTGGGGAATGTGGGTGTGGGGAATGTGGGTGTGGGGAATGTGGGTGTGGGGAATGTGGGTGTGGGGAATGTGGGTGTGGGGAATGTGGGTGTGGGGAATGTGGGTGTGGGGAATGTGGGTGTGGGGAATGTGGGTGTGGGGAATGTGGGTGTGGGGAATGTGGGTGTGGGGAATGTGGGTGTGGGGAATGTGGGTGTGGGGAATGTGGGTGTGGGGAATGTGGGTGTGGGGAATGTGGGTGTGGGGAATGTGGGTGTGGGGAATGTGGGTGTGGGGAATGTGGGTGTGGGGAATGTGGGTGTGGGGAATGTGGGTGTGTGAGTGGGGAGTGTGAGTGGGGAATGTGGGTGTGTGAGTGGGGAATGTGGGTGTGTGAATGTGAGTGGGAAATGTGGGTGTGTGAGTGGGGAATGTGGGTGTGTGATTGGGGAATGTGGGTGTGTGATTGGGGAATGTGGGTGTGGGTGTGTGAGTGGGGAATGTGGGTGTGAGAGTGGGGAATGTGGGTGTGTGAGTGGGGAATGTGGGTGTGTGAATGTGAGTGGGAAATGTGGGTGTGTGAGTGGGGAATGTGGGTGTGTGATTGGGGAATGTGGGTGTGTGATTGGGGAATGTGGGTGTGGGTGTGTGAGTGGGGAATGTGGGTGTGTGAGTGGGGAATGTGGGTGTGAGAGTGTGAGTGTGAGTGGGAAATGTGGGTGTGTGAGTGGGGAATGTGGGTGTGTGATTGGGGAATGTGGGTGTGTGATTGGGGAATGTGGGTGTGGGTGTGTGAGTGGGGAATGTGGGTGTGAGAGTGGGGAATGTGGGTGTGTGAGTGAGTGGGGAATGTGGGTGTGTGAGTGTGAGTGGGGAATGTGGGTGTGGGGAATGTGAGTGTGTGAGTGGGGAATGTGGGTGTGTGAGTGTGAGTGGGGAATGTGGGTGTGCGAGTGTGAGTGGGGAATGTGGGTGTGTGAGTGTGAGTGGGGAATGTGGGTGTGGGGAATGTGAGTGTGTGAGTGGGGAATGTGGGTGTGTGAGTGTGAGTGGGGAATGTGGGTGTGTGAGTGTGAGTGGGGAATGTGGGTGTGTGAGTGGGGAATGTGGGTGTGTGAGTGAGAGTGGGGAATGTGGGTGTGTGAGTGTGAGTGGGGAATGTGGGTGTGTGAGTGTGAGTGGGGAATGTGGGTGTGTGAGTGGGGAATGTGGGTGTGTGAGTGAGTGGGATATGTGAGTGTGAGTGGGGAATGTGGGTGTGAGAGTGGGGAATGTGGGTGTGTGTGAGTGGGTGTGAGTTGGGAACATGGGTGTGTGAGTGTGAGTGGGGAATGTGGGTGTGTGAGTGGGGTGTGCGTGGGTGAGTGGGGAATGTGGGTGTGTGAGTGGGGTGTGTGAGTGTGAGTGGGGAATGTGAGTGTGTGAGTGCGAGTGGGGAATGTGGGTGTGTGAGTGGGGAAAGTGGGTGAGTGGGGAATGTGGGTGTGAGAGTGGGGAATGTGGGTGTGTGAATGTGAGTGGGGAATGTGGGTGTGGGTGTGTGTGAGGAATGTGGGTGTGTGAGTGTGAGTGGGGAATGTGGGTGTGGGTGTGTGAGTGGGTGTGAGTTGGGAACGTGGGTGTGGGTGTGTGAGTGGGGAATGTGGGTGTGGGTGTGTGAGTGGGTGTGAGTTGGGAACGTGGGTGTGGGTGTGTGAGTGGGGAATGTGGGTGTGTGAGTGAGTGGGGAATGTTGGTGTGTGAGTGGGGAATATGGGTGTGAGTGGGGAATGTGGGTGTGTGAGTGGGGAATATGGGTGTGAGTGGGGAATGTGGGTGTGTGAGTGAGTGGGGAATGTGAGTGTGTGAGTGCGAGTTGGGAACGTGGGTGTGTGAGTGGGGAGTGTGGGTGTGTGAGTGGAGAGTGTGGGTGTGTGAGTGGGGAGTGTGAGTGGGGAATGTGGGTGTGTGAGTGGGGAGTGTGAGTGGGGAATGTGGGTGTGTGAGTGGGGAATGTGGGTGTGTGAGTGTGAGTGGGGAATGTGGGTGTGTGAGTGGGGAATGTGGGTGTGAGAGTGGGGAATGTGGGTGTGTGAGTGGGGAGTGTGAGTGGGGAATGTGGGTGTGTGAGTGGGGAATGTGGGTGTGTGAGTGGGGAATATGGGTGTGTGAGTGTGAGTGGGGAATGTGGGTGTGGGTGTGTGTGGGTGTGAGTTGGGAACGTGGGTGTGGGTGTGTGAGTGGGGAATGTGGGTGTGTGAGTGAGTGGGGAATGTTGGTGTGTGAGTGGGGAATATGGGTGTGAGTGGGGAATGTGGGTGTGTGAGTGGGGAATATGGGTGTGAGTGGTGAATGTGGGTGTGTGAGTGAGTGGGGAATGTGAGTGTGTGAGTGCGAGTGGGGAATGTGGGTGTGTGAGTGGGTGTGAGTTGGGAACGTGGGTGTGTGAGTGGGGAGTGTGGGTGTGTGAGTGGAGAGTGTGGGTGTGTGAGTGGGGAATGTGGGTGTGTGAGTGGGGAGTGTGAGTGGGGAATGTGGGTGTGGGTGTGTGAGTGGGTGTGAGTTGGGAACGTGGGTGTGGGTGTGTGAGTGGGGAATGTGGGTGTGTGAGTGAGTGGGGAATGTTGGTGTGTGAGTGGGGAATATGGGTGTGAGTGGGGAATGTGGGTGTGTGAGTGGGGAATATGGGTGTGAGTGGGGAATGTGGGTGTGTGAGTGAGTGGGGAATGTGAGTGTGTGAGTGCGAGTTGGGAACGTGGGTGTGTGAGTGGGGAGTGTGGGTGTGTGAGTGGAGAGTGTGGGTGTGTGAGTGGGGAGTGTGAGTGGGGAATGTGGGTGTGTGAGTGGGGAGTGTGAGTGGGGAATGTGGGTGTGTGAGTGGGGAATGTGGGTGTGTGAGTGTGAGTGGGGAATGTGGGTGTGTGAGTGGGGAATGTGGGTGTGAGAGTGGGGAATGTGGGTGTGTGAGTGGGGAGTGTGAGTGGGGAATGTGGGTGTGTGAGTGGGGAATGTGGGTGTGTGAGTGGGGAATATGGGTGTGTGAGTGTGAGTGGGGAATGTGGGTGTGGGTGGGTGTGGGTGTGAGTTGGGAACGTGGGTGTGGGTGTGTGAGTGGGGAATGTGGGTGTGTGAGTGAGTGGGGAATGTTGGTGTGTGAGTGGGGAATATGGGTGTGAGTGGGGAATGTGGGTGTGTGAGTGGGGAATATGGGTGTGAGTGGTGAATGTGGGTGTGTGAGTGAGTGGGGAATGTGAGTGTGTGAGTGCGAGTGGGGAATGTGGGTGTGTGAGTGGGTGTGAGTTGGGAACGTGGGTGTGTGAGTGGGGAGTGTGGGTGTGTGAGTGGAGAGTGTGGGTGTGTGAGTGGGGAATGTGGGTGTGTGAGTGGGGAGTGTGAGTGGGGAATGTGGGTGTGTGAGTGGGGAATGTGGGTGTGTGAGTGGGGAATGTGGGTGTGTGAGTGGGGAATGTGGGTGTGTGAGTGGGGAGTGTGAGTGGGGAATGTGGGTGTGAGAGTGGGGAATGTGGGTGTGTGAGTGGGGAATGTGGGTGTGTGAGTGGAGAGTGTGAGTGTGAGTGGGGAATGTGGGTGTGTGAGTGGGGAATGTGGGTGTGTGAGTGGGGAATGTGGGTGTGTGAGTGGGGAGTGTGAGTGGGCAATTTGTGGGTGTGTGAGTGGGGAGTGTGAGTGGGGAATGTGGGTGTGTGAGTGGGGAATGTGGGTGTGTGAGTGTGAGTGGGGAATGTGGGTGTGTGAGTGGGGAATGTGGGTGTGAGAGTGGGGAGTGAGAGTGGGGAATGTGGGTGTGAGAGTGAGGAATGTGGGTGTGAGAGTGGGGAATGTGGGTGTGAGAGTGGGGAGTGTGAGTGGGGAATGTGGGTGTGTGAGTGGGGAATGTGGGTGTGTGAGTGTGAGTGGGGAATGTGGGTGTGGGTGTGTGGAATGTGGGTGTGTGAGTGAGTGGGGAATGTTGGTGTGTGAGTGGGGAATATGGGTGTGAGTGGGGAATGTGGGTGTGTGAGTGGGGAATATGGGTGTGAGTGGGGAATGTGGGTGTGTGAGTGAGTGGGGAATGTGAGTGTGTGAGTGCGAGTGGGGAATGTGGGTGTGTGAGTGGGTGTGAGTTGGGAACGTGGGTGTGTGAGTGGGGAGTGTGGGTGTGTGAGTGGGGAATGTGGGTGTGTGAGTGGGGAGTGTGAGTGGGGAATGTGGGTGTGTGAGTGGGGAATGTGGGTGTGTGAGTGGGGAATGTGGGTGTGTGAGTGGGGAATGTGGGTGTGTGAGTGGGGAGTGTGAGTGGGGAATGTGGGTGTGAGAGTGGGGAATGTGGGTGTGTGAGTGTGAGTGGGGAATGTGGGTGTGAGAGTGGGGAATGTGGGTGTGTGAGTGGGGAATGTGGGTGTGTGAGTGGGGAATGTGGGTGTGTGAGTGGAGAGTGTGAGTGTGAGTGGGGAATGTGGGTGTGTGAGTGGGGAATGTGGGTGTGTGAGTGGGGAGTGTGGGTGTGTGAGTGGGGAGTGTGGGTGTGTGAGTGGGGAGTGTGGGTGTGTGAGTGGGGAGTGTGAGTGGGGAATGTGGGTGTGTGGGTGTGAGTGGGGAATGTGGGAGTGTGAGTGGGGAATGTGGGAGTGTGAGTGGGGAATGTGGGTGTGTGAGTGGGGAATGTGGGTGTATGAGTGGGGAATGTGAGAGTGTGAGTGTGAGTGGGGAATGTGGGTGTGTGAGTGGGGAATGTGGGTGTGTGAGTGGGGAATGTGGGTGTGTGAGTGGGGAATGTGGGTGTGTGAGTGGGGAATGTGGGTGTGTGAGTGGGGAATGTGGGTGTGAGAGTGTGAGTGTGAGTGGGGAATGTGGGTGTGAGAGTGGGGAATGTGGGTGTGTGAGTGGGGAATGTGGGTGTGTGAGTGGGGAATGTGGGTGTGTGAGTGGGGAATGTGGGTGTGTGAGTGGGGAATGTGGGTGTGTGAGTGGAGAGTGTGAGTGTGAGTGGGGAATGTGGGTGTGTGAGTGGGGAATGTGGGTGTGTGAGTGGGGAATGTGGGTGTGTGAGTGGGGAGTGTGAGTGGGGAATGTGGGTGTGTGGGTGTGAGTGGGGAATGTGGGAGTGTGAGTGGGGAATGTGGGAGTGTGAGTGGGGAATGTGGGTGTGTGAGTGGGGAATGTGGGTGTGTGAGTGGGGAATGTGGGTGTGTGAGTGGGGAATGTGGGTGTGAGAGTGTGAGTGTGAGTGGGGAATGTGGGTGTGTGAGTGGGGAATGTGGGTGTGTGAGTGGGGAATGTGGGTGTGTGAGTGGGGAATGTGGGTGTGAGAGTGTGAGTGTGAGTGGGGAATGTGGGTGTGTGAGTGGGGAATGTGGGTGTGTGAGTGGGGAGTGTGAGTGGGGAATGTGGGTGTGTGAGTGGGGAATGTGGGTGTGTGAGTGTGAGTGGGGAATGTGGGTGTGTGAGTGTGAGTTGGGAATGTGGGTGTGTGAGTGGGGAATGTGGGTGTGTGAGTGGGGAATGTGGGTGTGTGAGTGTGAGTGGAGAATGTGGGTGTGTGAGTAGGGAGTGTGAGTGTGAGTGGGGAATTTGGGTGTGTGAGTGGGGAGTGTGGGTGTGTGAGTGGGGAGTGTGAGTGGGGAATGTGGGTGTGTGAGTGGGGAATGTGGGTGTGTGAGTGGGGTGTGGGTGTGTGAGTGGGTGTGAGGGGTGTGGGTGTGTGAGTGGGGAATGTGGGTGTGTGAGTGTGAGTGGGACGTGGTGGTGAGAGTGAATGAGAAACCTGAGACTGGGCCTCAGGCAGATTCAAACTCATCCTCCCTCCCTCCCTCATCCTCCCTGCCTCTCGCCCTCATCCTCCCTGCCTCCCTCCCTCCTCTCCCTCATCCTCCCTGCCTCCCTCATGCTCCCTGCCTCATCCTCCCTCCCTCCCTCATCCTCCCTCCCGCCCTCCCTCATCCTACCTCCCTCACTCACCCTCCCTGCCTATCTCCCTCCCTCCCTCATCCTTCCTGCCTCCCTGCCTCATCCTCCCTCCTCTCCCTCCTCTCCCTCATCCTCCCTGCCTCCCTCATGCTCCCTGCCTCATCCTCCCTCCCGCCCTCCCTCATCCTACCTCCCTCACTCTCCCTCCCTCCCTCATTCTCCCTGCCTCCCTCCCTCATCCCCTCACCCACTCAGTCTCTCACGCTAGCTCATCCACTTGCTCCCACTCTTCCACACGCACACTAACACACTCACTCACCCCCACCCTCAATCACACTCTCCCCACACTCATTCATTCACTCCCTCCACACTCACTCCCCCACACCCCAGACACTCACTTACCCCCACCCCCCACACACTCATTCACTCCCCCCCCCCCACACACTCATTCACTCCCCCCCCCCCCACACACTGATTCACCCCCCCCCCACACACTGATTCACCCCCCCCCACACACTCATTCACCTCCCCCCAACACACTCATCCACTCACTCCCCCACACACACATTCACTCACCCTCCCACACCCCTTCATTCACTCTATCAACCCCCTCACTCAAACTCTCCCAGTCCCTCACTCACTCTCCCAGTCCCTCACTCACTCACTCGCATACCCTCATATTTACCAGTGCAGTGTCTCTTCCCAGGGCACTAAAACTCAAACCTGATCTCCTGGACCCCCGACTCGAACCTGATGTCCTGGGGCCCAACTCAAACTCACTCTCCCGGGCCCTGACCCGAACTCAAACTCACTCTCCCGGGCCCTGACCCGAACACAAACTCACTCTCTCGGGTCCTGACTCGAACTCACTCTCCCGGGCCCTGACCCGAACTCACTCTCCCGGGCCCTGACCCGAACTCACTCTCCCGGGCCCTGACCCGAACTCACTCTCCCGGGCCCTGACCCGAACTCACTCTCCCGGGCCCTGACCCGAACTCACTCTCCCGGGCCCTGACCCGAACTCACTCTCCCGGGCCCTGACCCGAACTCACTCTCCCGGGCCCTGACCCGAACTCACTCTCCCGGGCCCTGACCCGAACTCACTCTCCCGGGCCCTGACCCGAACTCACTCTCCCGGGCCCTGACCCGAACTCACTCTCCCGGGCCCTGACCCGAACTCACTCTCCCGGGCCCTGACCCGAACTCACTCTCCCGGGCCCTGACCCGAACTCACTCTCCCGGGCCCTGACCCGAACTCACTCTCCCGGGCCCTGACCCGAACTCACTCTCCCGGGCCCTGACCCGAACTCACTCTCCCGGGCCCTGACCCGAACTCACTCTCCCGGGCCCTGACCCGAACTCACTCTCCCGGGCCCTGACCCGAACTCACTCTCCCGGGCCCTGACCCGAACTCACTCTCCCGGGCCCTGACCCGAACTCACTCTCCCGGGCCCTGACCCGAACTCACTCTCCCGGGCCCTGACCCGAACTCACTCTCCCGGGCCCTGACCCGAACTCACTCTCCCGGGCCCTGACCCGAACTCACTCTCCCGGGCCCTGACCCGAACTCGCTCTCCCGGGCCCTGACCCGAACTCGCTCTCCCGGGCCCTGACCCGAACTCGCTCTCCCGGGCCCTGACCCGAACTCGCTCTCCCGGGCCCTGACCCGAACTCACTCTCCCGGGCCCTGACCCGAACTCACTCTCCCGGGCCCTGACCCGAACTCACTCTCCCGGGCCCTGACCCGAACTCACTCTCCCGGGCCCTGACCCGAACTCACTCTCCCGGGCCCTGACCCGAACTCACTCTCCCGGGCCCTGACCCGAACTCACTCTCCCGGGCCCTGACCCGAACTCACTCTCCCGGGCCCTGACCCGAACTCACTCTCCCGGGCCCTGACCCGAACTCACTCTCCCGGGCCCTGACCCGAACTCACTCTCCCGGGCCCTGACCCGAACTCACTCTCCCGGGCCCTGACCCGAACTCACTCTCCCGGGCCCTGACCCGAACTCACTCTCCCGGGCCCTGACCCGAACTCACTCTCCCGGGCCCTGACCCGAACTCACTCTCCCGGGCCCTGACCCGAACTCACTCTCCCGGGCCCTGACCCGAACTCACTCTCCCGGGCCCTGACCCGAACTCACTCTCCCGGGCCCTGACCCGAACTCACTCTCCCGGGCCCTGACCCGAACTCACTCTCCCGGGCCCTGACCCGAACTCACTCTCCCGGGCCCTGACCCGAACTCACTCTCCCGGGCCCTGACCCGAACTCACTCTCCCGGGCCCTGACCCGAACTCACTCTCCCGGGCCCTGACCCGAACTCACTCTCCCGGGCCCTGACCCGAACTCACTCTCCCGGGCCCTGACCCGAACTCACTCTCCCGGGCCCTGACCCGAACTCACTCTCCCGGGCCCTGACCCGAACTCACTCTCCCGGGCCCTGACCCGAACTCACTCTCCCGGGCCCTGACCCGAACTCACTCTCCCGGGCCCTGACCCGAACTCACTCTCCCGGGCCCTGACCCGAACTCACTCTCCCGGGCCCTGACCCGAACTCACTCTCCCGGGCCCTGACCCGAACTCACTCTCCCGGGCCCTGACCCGAACTCACTCTCCCGGGCCCTGACCCGAACTCACTCTCCCGGGCCCTGACCCGAACTCACTCTCCAGGGCCCTGACCCCAACTCACTCTCCAGGGCCCTGACCCCAACTCACTCTCCCGGGCCCTGACCCCAACTCACTCTCCCGGGCCCTGACCCCAACTCACTCTCCCGGGCCCTGACCCCAACTCACTCTCCCGGGCCCTGACCCCAACTCACTCTCCCGGGCCCTGACCCCAACTCACTCTCCCGGGCCCTGACCCCAACTCACTCTCCCGGGCCCTGACCCCAACTCACTCTCCCGGGCCCTGACCCCAACTCACTCTCCCGGGCCCTGACCCGAACTCACTCTCCCGGGCCCTGACCCGAACTCACTCTCCCGGGCCCTGACCCTAACACACTCTCCCGGGCCGTAACTCAAACTCACTCTCCCGGGCCCTGACCCGAACTCACTCTCCCGGGCCCTGACCCGAACTCACTCTCCCGGGCCCTGACCCGAACTCACTCTCCCGGGCCCTGACCCGAACTCACTCTCCCGGGCCCTGACCCGAACTCACTCTCCCGGGCCCTGACCCGAACTCACTCTCCCGGGCCCTGACCCGAACTCACTCTCCCGGGCCCTGACCCGAACTCACTCTCCCGGGCCCTGACCCGAACTCACTCTCCCGGGCCCTGACCCGAACTCACTCTCCCGGGCCCTGACCCGAACTCACTCTCCCGGGCCCTGACCCGAACTCACTCTCCCGGGCCCTGACCCGAACTCACTCTCCCGGGCCCTGACCCGAACTCACTCTCCCGGGCCCTGACCCGAACTCACTCTCCCGGGCCCTGACCCGAACTCACTCTCCCGGGCCCTGACCCGAACTCACTCTCCCGGGCCCTGACCCGAACTCACTCTCCCGGGCCCTGACCCGAACTCACTCTCCCGGGCCCTGACCCGAACTCACTCTCCCGGGCCCTGACCCGAACTCACTCTCCCGGGCCCTGACCCGAACTCACTCTCCCGGGCCCTGACCCGAACTCACTCTCCCGGGCCCTGACCCGAACTCCCTCTCCCGGGCCCTGACCCGAACTCCCTCTCCCGGGCCCTGACCCGAACTCACTCTCCCGGGCCCTGACCCGAACTCACTCTCCCGGGCCCTGACCCGAACTCACTCTCCCGGGCCCTGACCCGAACTCACTCTCCCGGGCCCTGACCCGAACTCACTCTCCCGGGCCCTGACCCGAACTCACTCTCCCGGGCCCTGACCCGAACTCACTCTCCCGGGCCCTGACCCGAACTCACTCTCCCGGGCCCTGACCCGAACTCACTCTCCCGGGCCCTGACACGAACTCGCTCTCCCGGGCCCTGACCCGAACTCGCTCTCCCGGGCCCTGACCCGAACTCGCTCTCCCGGGCCCTGACCCGAACTCGCTCTCCCGGGCCCTGACCCGAACTCGCTCTCCCGGGCCCTGACCCGAACTCGCTCTCCCGGGCCCTGACCCGAACTCGCTCTCCCGGGCCCTGACCCGAACTCGCTCTCCCGGGCCCTGACCCGAACTCGCTCTCCTGTGCCCTGACCCGAACTCAACCTCGCTCTCCCGGGCCCTGACTCAAACTCACTCTCTCGGGCCCTGACTCAAACCCACTCTCTCGGGCCCTGACTCGAAACCAAACTCACTCTCCCGGGCCCTGACTCAAACCCAAACTCACTCTCCCAGGCCCTGACTCAAACTCACTCTCCCGGGCCCTGACTCAAACCCAAACTCACTCTCCCAGGCCCTGACTCAAACTCACTCTCTCGGGCCCTGACCCGAACTCAAACTCACTCTCTCGGGTCCTGACCCGAACTCAAACTCACTCTCCCGGGCCCTGACTCGAACCCAAACTCGCTCTCCCGGGCCCTGACACAAACTCACTCTCCCGGGCCCTGACCCGAACTCAAACTCATTCTCCCGGGCCCTGACTCGAACTCACTCTCCCAGGTCCTGATCCAAACTCACTCTCTCGGGTCCTGACCCGAACTCACTCTCCCGGGCCCTTACCCGAACTCACTCTCCCGGGTCCTGATCCAAACTCACTCTCCCGGGCCCTGATCCGAACTCACTCTCCCGGGTCCTGATCCAAACTCGCTCTCCCGGGTCCTGATCCGAACTCACTCTCCCGGGCCCTGACCCGAACTCAAACTCGCTCTCCCGGGCCCTGACTCAAACTCACTCTCTCGGGCCCTGACTCAAACTCACTCTCCCGGGCCCGGACCCGAACTCAAACTCACTCTCCCGGGCCCTGACCCGAACTCAAATTCACTCTCCCGGGCCCTGACCCGAACTCAAATTCACTCTCCCTGGTCCTGACCCAAACTCAAACTCACTCTCCCGGGCCCTGACTCGAACTCACACTCCCGTGCCCTGACCCGAACTCACTCTCCCGGGCCCTGACCCGAACTCACTCTCCCGGGCCCTGACCCGAACTCACTCTCCCGGGCCCTGACCCGAACTCACTCTCCCGGGCCCTGACCCGAACTCACTCTCCCGGGCCCTGACCCGAACTCACTCTCCCGGGCCCTGACCCGAACTCAAACTCACTCTCCCGCGTCCTGACCCGAACTCACTCTCCCGGGCCCTAACTCGAACTCACTCTCCCGGGCCCTGACCCGAACTCACTCTCCCGGGCCCTGACACGAAACCAAACTCACTCTCCCGGGCCCTGACTCAAACCCATACTCACTCTCCCGGGCCCTGACTCAAACCCAAACTCACTCTC
Organism: Scyliorhinus torazame; assembly: GCF_047496885.1. NCBI lineage: Eukaryota > Metazoa > Chordata > Chondrichthyes > Carcharhiniformes > Scyliorhinidae > Scyliorhinus > Scyliorhinus torazame. The sequence continues at coordinate 5,138,228 of NC_092716.1, forward strand.
CCGGGCCTGGACTCAAACTCACTCTCTCGGGCCCTGACCCGAACTCAAACTCACTCTCCCGGCCCTGACCCGAACTCCAACTCACTCTCCCGGGCCCTGACTCGAACCCAAACTCGCTCTCCCGGGCCCTGACACAAACTCACTCTCCCGGGCCCTGACCCGAACTCAAACTCATTCTCCCGGGCCATGACTCGAACCCAAACTCGCTCTCCCGGGCCCTGACACAAACTCACTCTCCCGGGCCCTGACCCGAACTCAAACTCACTCTCTCGGGTCCTGACTCGAACTCAAACTCACTCTCCCGGGCCCTGACCCGAACTCAAACTCACTCTCCCGGGCCCTGACCCAAACTCACTCTCCCGGGCCCTGACTCGAACTCAAACTCACTCTCCCGGGTCCTGACCCGAACTCACTCTCCCGGGCCCTGACCCCAACTCACTCTCCCGGGCCCTGACCCCAACTCACTCTCCCGGGCCCTGACCCCAACTCACTCTCCCGGGCCCTGACCCGAACTCACTCTCCCGGGCCCTGACCCCAACTCACTCTCCCGGGCCCTGACCCCAACTCACTCTCCCGGGCCCTGACACGAACTCACTCTCCCGGGCCCTGACACGAACTCACTCTCCCGGGCCCTGACCCGAACTCACTCTCCCGGGCCCTGACCCGAACTCACTCTCCCGGGCCCTGACCCGAACTCACTCTCCCGGGCCCTGACCCGAACTCACTCTCCCGGGCCCTGACCCGAACTCACTCTCCCGGGCCCTGACCCGAACTCACTCTCCCGGGCCCTGACCCGAACTCACTCTCCCGGGCCCTGACCCGAACTCACTCTCCCGGGCCCTGACCCGAACTCACTCTCCCGGGCCCTGACCCGAACTCACTCTCCCGGGCCCTGACCCGAACTCACTCTCCCGGGCCCTGACCCGATCTCACTCTCCCGGGCCCTGACCCGAACTCGCTCTCCCGGGCCCTGACCCGAACTCGCTCTCCCGGGCCCTGACCCGAACTCGCTCTCCTGTGCCCTGACCCGAACTCAACCTCGCTCCCCCGGGCCCTGACTCAAACTCACTCTCTCGGGCCCTGACTCAAACCCACTCTCTCGGGCCCTGACTCGAAACCAAACTCACTCTCCCGGGCCCTGACTCAAACCCAAACTCACTCTCCCGGGCCCTGACTCAAACTCACTCTCCTGGGTCTTGACTCAAACGCAAACTCACTCTCCCAGGCCCTGACTCAAACTCACTCTCCCGGGCCCTGACTCGAATTCAAACTCACTCTCTCGGGTCCTGACCCGAACTCACTCTCCCGGGCCCTGACCCGAACTCACTCTCCCAGGTCCTGATCCAAACTCACTCTCCCGGGTCCTGATCCGAACTCACTCTCCCGGGCCCTGACTCGAACTCACTCTCCCAGGTCCTGATCCAAACTCACTCTCTCGGGTCCTGACCCGAACTCACTCTCCCGGGCCCTTACCCGAACTCACTCTCCCGGGTCCTGATCCAAACTCACTCTCCCGGGCCCTGATCCGAACTCACTCTCCCGGGTCCTGATCCAAACTCGCTCTCCCGGGTCCTGATCCGAACTCACTCTCCCGGGCCCTGACCCGAACTCAAACTCGCTCTCCCGGGCCCTGACTCAAACTCACTCTCTCGGGCCCTGACTCAAACTCACTCTCTCGGGCCCTGACTCAAACTCACTCTCCCGGGCCCGGACCCGAACTCAAACTCACTCTCCCGGGCCCTGACCCGAACTCAAATTCACTCTCCCGGGCCCTGACCCGAACTCAAATTCACTCTCCCGGGCCCTGACTCAAACTCACTCTCCCGGGCCCAGACCCAACTCAAATTCACTCTCCCGGGCCCTGACCCGAACTCAAACTCACTCTCCCGGGCCCTGACTCGAACTCACACTTCCGTGCCCTGACCCGAACTCACTCTCCCGGGCCCTGACCCGAACTCACTCTCCCGGGCCCTGACCCAAACTCACTCTCCCGGGCCCTGACCCGAACTCACTCTCCCGGGCCCTGACCCGAACTCACTCTCCCGGGCCCTGACCCGAACTCACTCTCCCGGGCCCTGACCAGAACTCACTCTCCCGGGCCCTGACCCGAACTCAAACTCACTCTCCCGCGTCCTGACCCGAACTCACTCTCCCGGGCCCTAACTCGAACTCACTCTCCCGGGCCCTGACCCGAACTCACTCTCCCGGGCCCTGACACGAACTCAAACTCACTCTCCCGGGCCCTGACTCAAACCCAAACTCACTCTCCCGGGCCCTGACTCAAACCCAAACTCGCTCTCCCGGGCCTGGACTCAAACTCACTCTCTCTGGGCCCTGACCCGAACTCAAACTCACTCTCCCGACCCTGACCCGAACTCAAACTCATTCTCCCGGGCCCTGACTCGAACCCAAACTCGCTCTCCCGGGCCCTGACACAAACTCACTCTCCCGGGCCCTGACCCGAACTCAAACTCGCTCTCCCGGGCCCTGACTCAAACTCACTCTCCCGGGCCCGGACCCGAACTCAAATTCATTCTCCCGGGCCTGGACCCGAACTCAAATTCACTCTCCCGGGCCCTGACCCGAACTCAAACTCACTCTCTCGGGTCCTGACCCGAACTCAAACTCACTCTCCCTGGTCCTGACTCAAATTCACTCTCCCGGGCCCTGACCCGAACTCACTCTCCCGGGCCCTGACCCGAACTGAAACTCACTCTCCCGGGCCCTGACACAAACTCACTCTCCCGGGCCCTGACCCAAACTCAACTCTCCCGGGCCCTGACCCGAACCCAAACCCGGGCCCGACTCATACTTGCCCTCGCGGGCTCACTTCAACATGCTCTCTGGGGTCCTACCTCAAACTCTCTTTCCTTGGGATCCAGGCCAGTTTTACCTGGCTCAACAGGCTCCAGACTCCCTGCTGTTTCACTGCTATCAGCACACTCACTGGTGCACATTCACCGATCCTCCAATCAAACACTATTTCACTCCCTCATTTGCTGCTCAGAGGCTCACTAAACTGCCCATCAGAAGAAAAGGCAGGAGAAAACTGGTCCATGATTGGAGCACATCCAAGAACAATCTTCCATTGAAATGCAACTGTTTGACCGGGATTTTGAAAACTGGTGCCATAGGCCGTACGTTGGACAAGCTTGACTTCGAAGGCCAAGAGCAGCAGATACCTGGGAACACCATTGCAATTTCTCTCCCAGTCACTCACCATCCTGACTGGGAAATACATTGCCCGTTCCTTCGCAGGATCAAAATCCTGGAACTCCCTCCCTAACAGCACTGTGGCTGCACCTACACCACATGGACTGCACCAATTCAAGAAGGCAGCTAGGGATGGGCATTAAATACTGGCCTTGCCTGTAACGCCCACATCCCTTGAACAAATAAAGAAGAGATAAAATGTAGTGATTTACTTGTTCAGTGCATACAGATGGGCAACTTATTAATTTAGCTAGCTAAAAACCTGTCCTGCGTTACTTGGTCTAGTTGATGAAGTAATAATAATAATAATCGCTTGTCACAAGTAGGCTTCAATTAAATACTGTGAAAAGCCCCTAGTCGCCACATTCCGGCGCCTGTTCGGGGAGGCCGGTACGGGTATTGAACCGTGCTGCTGGCATTGTTCTGCATTACAAGCCAGCTGTTTAGCCCACTGTGCTGAAGTTACTGAGATCGCACATTGCCAAGTCCATCCTTTGGTTTGCGCTCAGTTTGCTGACCTCAGCAGTAACAGGACAAGCGTTTGGATGTTACAATTATCCCGAGACGCTGAACTAGGAAAGGTAGTGGGGTGAGAGTGAAATAGTCACTTCTAGTCACTACCCAGAGACTACTGCTGGAAATTTTGTACGTGGCAAAAATGATGTACCTACTGTTGGGTCATTGATACGCACTGCCTGAGCCAACACACGAGACGCAGAGTACTGGGAGCATACCTCAGCAAGGAATTGGCAATTTCAGGGCAGGAGGTGAAGTTAATAACATGATCTGAGCAGCAGTGTGTAACAGAAACTCAGAACCAAGAATCAAAAAGACAGAGACAGGTCTCATTACAAGAGAAGCAATAAAACATGATCGACAGTCTCATATTTCACTGGCCACCTCATTCTCCGGCATCAATGATCCCGTGACCCCCTCATATTATTAAATATCAGATAGCTCGTGAAGTTCCAATACCAGGTTGCATTGTGTGTGGTCGGAAACAATCACAGCTACTGCAGGGTCCCAATATTAAACCACTCTCATTTTGATTCAATCTCTTCCAAATCCAGCCCTATTGAAAGCCAGAAATATCCCAGAATCGATGCAGCAGAGATGATATTTCATATCCAGATCCAGCCAGATCAGATATTTTTTTGATGAGTGTAAAATGATGTCAGAACAGCAGGAATAAGACAGTAAAAAACAGCATTGCCTGAAACCTAAAACAAACCAAATACTGAAATGGGCGGCACAGTGGTTAGCACTGTTGCTTCACAGCGCCAGGGTCCCAGGTTCGATTCCCGGCTTGGGTCACTGTCTGTGCGGAGTCTGCACGTTCTCCCCGTGTCTGCGTGGGTTTCCTCCGGGTGCTCCGGTATCCTCCCACAAATCCCGAAAGACGTGCTGTTAGGTGAATTGGACATTCTGAAGTCTCCCTCTGTGTACCCGAACAGGCGCCGGAATGTGGCGACTAGGAGCTTTTCACAGTAACTTTATTGCAGTGTTAATGTAAGCCTACTTGTGACAATAAAGATTATTATCATAGCATATCACAGCTAGTGGGAAGTCCATTTTGGATAGAGACTATTATCCAACCCGGACAATCCTCAAGGTTTTGCCTTTCAGAGCCTGACGAGTGCCGTATACGGTTTTGGAGATCAGAGATTCCAGCACATCTTCAACAGCTCCGAGCTGTGACTTTGCAGCTTGTTATGTACTTGGTGTTTTTTGCAGCAGTCCACTGCCAACCAATGAATCATTGAGTATCACCTTCTGGATTTCATGGAAAACTGACATTTAGATGTCAGTTTCCAATCAATTAATTCTAGAGCCTGTAACCTTACGCACCCAAGTCTCATTCACCCATTATGCATGTTCGCTGACCTACATTGTTTCTTGGTCCAACACAGAACAGAACATTTTCAAGCTGGCCTCACCCAGATCGCTGTAACCTTCTCCCACCATTCAACTGTCAAAGAAATCCTTCTCCAGCAACACTGGTTTTAATTGCTGGACCTGTGACCATGCTTCTAGCTACTTATGCCATCAACTCTGGAAAACTCTCCTGAAACCTCACCTCCTGCTCGCCACTCTCTCTGTTAAGGGATAGTGTATAAAGGTGTTTGCCTTAGTCTTACTGAATTGTGGAACAAACTCTCAAAAGGGCTCAACTGCCCACTCCAGCTTGGAATTCTTAAATGATGTTCTTTCCTCCTATAAAAAAAAACTCTTCAAAGCCTATCTTTTAGTCACTTCTCCTAATACATTGGGCGAGAATCATAGAATCCCTACACTGCAGAAGGCGGCCAATCAGCCCATCGGGTCTGCACCGACCATTTGAAAGAGCACCCTCCACCACCGAGGGGCAATTTAGCATAACCAATCCACCTAACCCCGCAGACAGGGGGAGAATGCGCGGACTCCACACAGTGACCAGAGGTCAGAATCGAACCCGGGTCTCTGGCGCAGTGCGGCGGCAGTGCTAAGCACTGTGCCACCGTGCCTCACCTCGAACAGAAAAGTTTCTCAGTGAGACAGCAGACAATGGGGAGCCGCCAGGGCTGGCAGAACCAGATGAGGCGGAGGCCTCTGGAGCTAAATCCTGCTGCATCTCCATCGAAGGTGACCCCCAGGGCCCTACAGGCACCGACTGGGAGGAAGGAATGCTGGAGGCCGACACGGGCCCTTCCAACAGGGATTACAACAGCGGTCTCCAGCTCCCCCAAGTCCTCCACGCCTGACAATGGCGCGTCTTGGGGTCAGCAGGCGGAACGGGTTGACACAGTGAGGCATGTGCCACTGGCAAGTCGGCCGGGGCCCTCAGGCTCCAGGTGCTCCAGAGGAGGCTGGCCAGGGGCAGCTAAGCAGCAGGCTGCGTCCATATCTGATGCGCATCCTGGGGCCACACCTATGTGTAGCAGCAGAGCACGAAGGGTTAAGAGATTGAGGATCACTAAGATGTCATGGGGGTGGGAGGGGTGGGGGGCGGCATCACCAGTAGTTCAGGACAGTTAGGGTCACGATTATTCGCGTACCACGTGTAGAGGATGGGTGTGAGTGCGCTGTCAGACAGACAGGAGTCAGACCATGGCATAGATTGAGGAGCACCAGAGCTCAACTCACAGCGGGTTATCATCACCCTCCTGCCTTGTGTATTAACCCATTGACAGTGACGACACAGGCCCACCCTGGAGTGTTACAGCACAGACCCTGGGAGGGTGGAACAGGCCGATTGGAGAGGGGGGGGGGGGGGGGGTGAGCTGGCGGATGAAGGCACGCCCTATGAGAAGCGGGCGAAGATGAGGGCCACCCTGGCCCTCCGGCTTGCCGGACTCTCGCCGCTGCCACCTGACCCCCATCCTCCTGCTGTTCCCGTGGGTCCTCCCTCTGTTCATTCTCCATCCACTCCTGGACCGACTCTTCCTAGTCCTCCTCCTCTGACGAGGATGTAAGTTCCACCTCCTCCACTCCCAGCACGTCGCCCGCTGATGCATCAGGCTGTGGAGGGTACAGCAGACCACCAGGAAGCGGGCGAGCCTCCCGAGCAGTGCACCACCAGAGAGGCCGAGGCATCGGAAACGCATCTTCAGCAGTCTGGTGCAATGCTCAATGACAGCCCAGGTGGCCCCATGGGCCTCATTCTATCGGTCACTGCATTGGTCACCGGCATCTGCACCGGTGTCATTAGCCAGGACCCTTATCTCCCAAGAGCCAACTGACCATCCCGGAGTGTCCCTCGAAGATGAGGACGGATCTCTGACTGCCCAGGGTGTAGCTGTTGTGCACTCTCCTGGGGAAGCGTGCACACACGTGCCTGATCTTCAGGTGGTAGTCACACACAAGGTGAACGTTCAGGAAGTGGAACCCCTTCCTGTGAATGAAGAATGTTCTTGCACTGCCTGGTGGGCGCAAGGTGACATGCTGTCATCTATTACCCCCTGGACCTGGGGCATCCCGGCGATGATGGAGGATCCTGCTACCCGGGCATCTTGATGGGCTTGGTCCAGGTCAAAGTTTATGCAGTCGGCTGCCCAGGCAAACAGGGCATCCGTGACTATATGGGTGCATTTGTGGGCTGTTAGTTGTTTGGGAACTGCCATACAAGTCCTCGCTCGAGCCCTGGAATAAACTCGAGGCGTAAACGTTCAGGGATGTGGTGACCTTGACGGCCACCGGGAGTGGGTATCCTCCTCCTCCACGTGGTGCCAAGCTCGCAGGACATGGCACAGGTGCCGCACTGTCCCTTGTAGAGATGGAGCCTCCTGCAGCACACGCTGACCGACATCTCTTCAAACGCCAAGCAACGCCTGTACACCAGAGGCCTGATGGGCGGCTGGGTCCTCAGGGTGTGGGGCGGACCCCTGCAAATGGGCTGCTGCACGGGCGCCTGGACTGCCAGCAGCACTGCGAGGGCAGTTGCCGTGGGTTCCGCAATACGATCCATATTGTGGCATCCTCCCATAGAACATTTCAGCGCAGTACAGGCCCTTCGGCCCTCGATGCTGCGCCGACCTGTGAAACCACTCTAAAGCACATCTACACTATTCCCTTATCGTCCATATGTCTATCCAATGACCATTTGAATGCCCTTAGTGTTGGCAAGTCCACTACTGTTGCAGGCAGGGCATTCCACGCCCTTACTACTCTCTGAGTAAAGAACCTACCTCTGACATCTGTCTTCTATCTACCTCCCCTCAATTTAAAGCTATGTCCCCTCGTGCTAGACATCACCACCCGAGGAAAAAGGCTCTCACTGTCCACCCTATCCAATCCTCTAAACATCTTGTATGCCTCAATTAAGTCACCTCTTAACCTTCTTCTCTCAAACGAAAACAGCCTCAAGTCCCTCAGCCTTTCCTCATAAGATCTTCCCTCCATACCAGGCAACGTTCTGGTAAATCTCCTCTGCACCCTTTCCAATGCCTCCACAGCCTTCCTATAATGCGGTGATACTCCAAATGATACTCCTAACCAGACCTCATGGCTCCGAAACTCAATCCCTCTACCAATAAAAGCTAACACACCGTACGCCTTCTTAACAACCCTCTCAACCTGAGTGGCAACTTTCAGGGATCTATGTACATGGACACCGAGATCTCTCTGCTCATCCACACTGCCAATAATCTTCCCATTAGCCCAGTACTCTGTCTTCCTGTTATTCCTTCCAAAATGAATCACCTCACACTTTTCTGCATTAAACTCCATTTGCCACCTCTCAGCCCAGCGTTGCAGCTTATCTATGTCCCTCTGTAACTTGTAACATCCTTCCGCACTGTCCACAACTCCACCGACTTTAGTGTCATCTGCAAATTTACTCACCCATCCTTCTACACCCTCCTCCAGGTCATTTATAAAAATGACAAACAGCAGTGGCCCCAAAACAGATCCTTGTGGTACATCACTAGTAACTGGACTCCAGTCTGAACATTTCCCATCAACCACCACCCTTTGTCTTCTTCCAGCTAGCCAATTTCTGATCCAAACTGCTAAATCTCCCTGAATCCCATGCTTCCATAATCTCTGCAGTAGCCTACCGTGGGGAACCTTATCAAACGCTTTACTGAAATCCATATACACCCCATCAACTGCTTTACCCTCATCCACCCGTTTGGTCACCTTCTCAAAGAACTCAATAAGGTTTGTGAGGCACGACCTACCCTTCACGAAACCGTGTTGACTATGTCTAATCAAATTATTCCTTTCCAGATGATTATACATCCTATCTCATATAAACCTTTCCAAGATTTTGCCCACAACAGAAGTAAGGCTCACTGGTCTATAGTTACCGGGATTGTCTCTACTCCCCTTCTTGAACAAGGGGACAATATTTGCTGTCCTCCAGTCTTCTGGCACTATTCCTGTTGACAAAGATGACTTCAAGATCAAAGCCAAAGGCTCAGCCATCTCTTCCCTAGCTTCCCAAAGAATCCTAGGACAAATCCCATCCGGCCCAGGGGACTTATTTATTTTCACCCTTTCCAGAATTGTTAACACCTCCTCCTTATGAACCTCAAGCCCTTCTAGTTTAGTAGTGTGAATCTCAGTATTCTCCTCGACAACATTGTCTTTTTCCTGTGTGAATACTGATGAAAAATATTCATTTAGCACCTCTCCTATCTCCGCGGACTCCAAGCACAACTTCCCACTACTGTCCTTGACTGGCCCTACTCTTACCCGAGTCATTCTTTTATTCCTGACATATCTAGAAAAAGCTTTAGGGTTATCCTTGATCCTACCTGCCAAAGACTTCTCATGTCCCCTCCTGGCTCTTCTGAGCTCTCTCTTTTAGGTCCTTCCCAGCTAACTTGTAACTCTCGAGCACCCTAACTGAACCTTCATGTCTCATCTTTACATAAGCCTCCTTCTTCCTCTTGACAAGTGTTTCGACTGCCTTAGTAAACCACGGTTCCCTTGCTCGACCACTTCCTCCCTGCCTGACAGGCACATACTTATCAAGGACACGCAGTAGCTGTTCCTTGAACAAGCTCCACATTCCCATTGTGCCCATCCCCTACAGTTTTCCTCTCTATCCGATGCATCCTAAGTCTTGCCTTATCGCATCATAATTGCCTTTCCCCCAGATATAACTTTTGCCCTGGGATATATACCTATCTCTTTCCATCACTAAAGTAAACGTAATCGAATTGTGGTCACTATCTCCAAAGTGCTCACCTACCTCCACATTTAACACATGTCCTGGTTCATTACCCAGTACCAAATCCAATACGGCCTCGCCTCTCGTTGGCCTATCTACATACTGTGTCAGGAAACCCTCCTGCACACATTGGACAAAAACAGACCCATCTAAAGTACTCGAACTACAGCGTTTCCAGTCAATATTTGGAAAGTTAAAGTCCCCCATAACAACTACCCTGTTGCTTTCGCTCCTATCCAGAATCATCTTTGCAATGCTTTCCTCTACATCTCTAGAACTTTTCGGAGGCCTATAGAAAACCCCTAACAGGGTGACCTCTCCTTTCCTGTTTCTAACCTCAGCCCATACTACCTCAATTGACGAGTCCTCATCAAACGTCCTTTCTGCCACCGTAATACTGTCCTTGACTAACAATGCCACCCTTCCCCCTCTTTTACCACCTTCCCTGAGCTTACTGAAATATCTAAACCCCTGCACCTGCAACAACCATTCCTGTCCCTGCTCTATCCATGTCTCCGAAATGGCCACAACATCGAGGTCCCAGGTACCAACCCATGCCGCAAGTTCACCCACCTTATTCCGGATGCTCCTGACATTGAAGACACACTTTAAACCACCTTCCTGCCTGCCGGTACACTCCTGCAACTTTAAAACCTTACTCATGACCTCACTACTCTCAACCTCCTGTATACTGGAGCTACAATTCAGGTTCCCAAGCCCCTGCTTAACTAGTTTAAACCCTCCCGAAGAGCATCAGCAAATTTCCCCCCAGGATATTGGTACCCCTCTGGTCCAGGTGTAGACCATCCCGTTTGTAGAGGTCCCACCGACCCCAGAATGAGCTCCAGTTATCCAGAAATCTGAAACCCTCCCTCCTGCACCATCCCTGTAGCCACGTGTTCAACTCCTCTGTTTCCCCATTCCTCGTCTCGCTATAACGTGGCACGGGTAACAACCCAGAGATAATAACTCTGTTTGTCCTAGATCTAAGTTTCCACCCTAGCTCCCTGAATTCGTGCCTTACATCCCTATCCCTACCTATGTCGTTGGTACCTATGTGGACCACGACTTGGGGCTGCTCCCCCTCCCCCTTAAGGATCCCGAAAACACAATCCAGTTACCCTCAAACTCCCCAAGCCTCCCACCCTTTCATTCCCAGCCATCTCTCAGGATGCCATCTACCGAGCTGATTGTGTTGGGGAGACCCGCCCTGCGCATATCCCCCGGCCACAGCTGGGGGGCCAGGGCACCGGACACCAGACATCGGCCGGGAACATTACTTGGAAGGGGGCGCAGGTTCCCTCCCCGATCCACCCACCCACCCTCTGGTCGCGAGGATGTCCCCAGTGCTGAAGCCCAGCTCTTGAGTTTTTGATGTTGATGTTGATGCCTCCAGTGTCCAGGTCTCACAGTCTGATTAGCCTGCCATGCAGTAACACCCGCCTGCGACATGGCACATCTACCCACGGGAATCCACTTGGGAGCTGTGAAGTTGCCAGTTCCCTATTTGTGATGGCCTTCAGCTGTGTGGCCAGAGGCCGCCGCAGTCCGTGACTTTCACCATATTAACACGGACGGGGCTCTGTCCTGGGGCTGTTTGGCGGGACGGACAGGCAGAAGCTGAAGTTGCCTATGGTACGGGTATACACAATCCGGGGGTGGCATGTTGGATCCCCGGGCACCGAGCCCAGAGAACCCCAGCCCACAATCGACCCCTCTCCTACCGATAGAGGCTGACCCTCCCTCCATCCAGGCCCGTGACTGCCCCCCCCCCCCCCCGCACCTTGGGGGCTCCGCTCCGCCAGCCGCCCCGACAACTTGGGCAGCAGCCCAGTGCCCCCGGGATGATTTTCAAGGCCGCTCCTCACGGATTCGCACCCAGCACCACATGGCCGTTAGATCGTGCCCATCCTATTTTGTTTTTTATTGGTCTAATTACGCTCCTGTGAATCTCCTTTAAAGGGCACCCCCCTCCCCCACCCCTAATAACTGCCCTCCAAACCCTCCCCATTCCCCAACTACCCTCCCGAACCCCCAACCCCCGAATACCCTCCCTGCCCCCTCCCCATTCCCCAACTACCCTTCCGAACCCCCAACCCCCGAATACCCTCCCTGCCCCCAATTCCCAGACTACCCTCCTGACCACCTAACCGGACTAGCCCCCACCCCAACAACTACCCACCTGACCATGCACAAACCCTGACAACCCAACCTTCATTCCCAACCACACTCCGCCCTCACCCACTGACCTTCCCTCCTGTCAGAGACTGGGATTGTTAAACCCACCTGGCAAATATCAGGTTACATAGAACATAGAACAATACAGCGCAGTACAGGCCCTTCGGCCCACGATGTTGCACCGAAACAAAAGCCATCTAACCTACACTATACCATTATCATCCATATGTTTATCCAATAAACTTTTAAATGCCCTTAATGTTGGCGAGTTCACTACTGTAGCAGGTAGGGCATTCCACGGCCTCACTACTCTTTGCGTAAAGAACCTACCCCTGACCTCTGTCCTATATCTATTACCCCTCAGTTTAAAGCTATGTCCCCTCGTGCCAGCCATTTCCATCCGCGGGAGAAGGCTCTCACTGTCCACCCTATCTAACCCTCTGATCATTTTGTATGCCTCTATTAAGTCTCCTCTTAACCTTCTTCTCTCTAACGAAAACAACCTCAAGTCCATCAGCCTTTCCTCATAAGATTTTCCCTCCATACCAGGCAACATCCTGGTAAATCTCCTCTGCACCCGTTCCAAAGCCTCCACGTCCTTCCTATAATGCGGTGACCAGAACTGTACGCAATACTCCAAATGCGGCCGTACCAGAGTTCTGTACAGCTGCAACATGACCTCCTGACTCCGGAACTCAATCCCTCTACCAATAAAGGCCAACACTCCATAGGCCTTCTTCACCACCCTATCAACCTGGGTGGCAACTTTCAGGGATCTATGTACATGGACACCTAGATCCCTCTGCTCATCCACACTTTCAAGAACTTTTCCATTAGCCACATATTCCACATTCCTGTTTTTCCTTCCAAAGTGAATCACCTCACACTTCTCTACATTAAACTCCATTTGCCACCTCTCAGCCCAGCACTGCAGCTTATCTATATCCCTCTGTAACCTGCTACTTCCTTCCTCACTATCGACAACACCACCGACTTTAGTATCGTCTGCAAATTTACTCACCCACCCTTCTGCGCCTTCCTCTAGGTCATTGATAAAAATGACAAACAGCAACGGCCCCAGAACAGATCCTTGTGGTACTCCACTTGTGACAGAACTCCATTCTGAACATTTCCCATCAACCACCACCCTCTGTCTTCTTTCAGCTAGCCAATTTCTGATCCACATCTCTAAATCACCCTCAATCCCCAGCCTCCGTATTTTCTGCAATAGCCTACCGTGGGGAACCTTATCAAACGCTTTGCTGAAATCCATATACACCACATCAACTGCTCTACCCTCGTCTACCTGTTCAGTCACCTTCTCAAAGAACTCAATAAGGTTTGTGAGGCATGACCTACCCTTCACAAAGCCATGCTGACTATCCCTGATCATATTATTCCTATCTAGATGATTATAAATCTTGTCTCTTATAATGCCCTCCAAGACTTTACCCACTACAGACGTGAGGCTCACCGGTCTATAGTTGCCGGGGTTGTCTCTGCTCCCCTTTTTGAACAAAGGGACCACATTTGCTATCCTCCAGTCCTCTGGCACTATTCCTGTATCCAATGGTCCAGCAATCTCTTCCCTGGCCTCCCAGAGAATCCTAGGATAAATCCCATCAGGCCCCGGGGACTTATCTATTTTCAGCCTGTCCAGAATTGCCAACACCTCTTCCCTACTTACCTCAATGCCATCTAATCTATTTACCTGGAGCTCAGCATTCTCCTCCACAACATTATCTTTTTCCTGAGTGAATACTGACGAAAAATATTCATTTAGTATCTCGCCTATCTCTTCAGACTCTACACACAACTTCCCATCCCTGTCCTTGACTGGTCCTACTCTGTCCCTAGTCATTCGCTTATTCCTGACATACCTATAGAAAGCTTTTGGGTTTTCCTTGATCCTTCCTGCCAAATACTTCTCATGTCCCCTCCTTGCTCGTCTTAGCTCTCTCTTTAGATCCTTCCTCGCTACCTTGTAACTATCCATCGCCCCAACTGAAACTTCACACCTCATCTTCACATAGGCCTCCTTCTTCCTCTTAACAAGAGATTCCACTTCTTTGGTAAACCACGGTTCCCTCGCTCGGCACCTTCCTCCCTGCCTGACCGGTACATACTTATCAAGAACACGCAATAGCTGATCCTTGAACAAGCTCCACTTATCCAGTGTGTCCAAAACTTGCAGCCTACTTCTCCACCTTATCCCCCCCAAGTCACGTCTAATGGCATCATAATTTCCCTTCCCCCAGCTATAACTCTTGCCCTGCGGTGTATACTTATCCCTTTCCATCCTTAACGTAAACGTCACCGAATTGTGGTCACTGTCCCCAAAGTGCTCACCTACCTCCAAATCCAACACCTGGCCTGGTTCATTACCCAAAACCAAATCCAATGTGGCCTCACCTCTTGTTGGCCTGTCAACAAACTGTGTCAGGAAACCCTCCTGCACACACTGAACAAAAAACGACCCATCTAATGTACTCGAACTATATCTTTTCCAGTCAATATTTGGAAAGTTAAAGTCTCCCATAATAACTACCCTGTTACTTTCGCTCATATCCAGGATCATCTTCGCCATCCTTTCCTCTACATCCCTAGAACTATTTGGAGGCCTATAGAAAACTCCCAACAGGGTGACCTCTCCTTTCCTGTTTCTAACCTCAGCCCATACTACCTCGGAAGATGAGTCCCCATCTAGCATCCTCTCCGCCACCGTAATACTGCTCTTGACTAGCAGCGCCACACCTCCCCCTCTTTTGCCTCCTTCCCTGAGCTTACTAAAACACCTAAACCCCGGAACCTGCAACATCCATTCCTGTCCCTGCTCTATCCACGTCTCCGAAATGGCCACAACATCGAAGTCCCAGGTACCAACCCATGCTGCCAGTTCCCCTACCTTATTTCGTATACTCCTGGCATTGAAGTAGACACACTTCAAACCACCTACCTGAACACTGGCCCCCTCCTCCGACGTCAAATCTGAGCTCCTGGCCTCTATACTCTCATTCTCCCTTACCCTAAAACTACAATCCAGGTTCCCATGCCCCTGCTGCATTAGTTTAAACCCCCCCAAAGAGCACTAACAAATCTCCCCCCCAGGATATTTGTGCCCCGCAGGTTCAGATGTAGACCATCCTGTCTGTAGAGGTCCCACCTTCCCCAGAAAGCGCCCCAGTTATCCAGAAATCTGAATCCCTCCCGCCTGCACCATCCCTGTAGCCACGTGTTTAATTGCTCTCTCTCCCTATTCCTCATCTCACTATCACGTGGCACGGGCAACAACCCAGAGATAACAACTCTGTTTGTTCTAGTTCTGAGCTTCCATCCTAGCTCCCTGAAAGCCTGCCTGACATCCTTATCCCCTTTCCTACCTATGTCGTTAGTGCCAATGTGGACCACGACTTGGGGCTGCTCCCCCTCCCCCTTAAGGACCCGGAAAACACGATCCGAGACATCACGTACCCTTGCACCTGGGAGGCAACATACCAAACGTGAGTCTCTCACGCTCCCACAAAATCTCCTATCTGTGCCCCTGACTATAGAGTCCCCAATTACTAATGCTCTGCTCCTCTCCCCCCTTCCCTTCTGAGCAACAGGGACAGACTCTGTGCCAGAGGTCTGTACCCCATGGCTTACCCCTGGTAAGTCGTCCCCCCCACAAGTATCCAAAGCGGTATACTTGTTTCTCAGGGGAACGACCGCAGGGGATCCCTGCACTGACTGTTTTTTTCCCCGTCCCTCTTACAGTTACCCATCTATCTCCAATCTTTGGTGTAACTAATTCCCTGAAGCTGCTATCTATGACCCCCTCTGCCTCCCGAATGATCCGAAGTTCTTCCAACTCCAGCTCCAGTTCCCTAACTCGGTCTTGGAGGAGCTGGAGATGGCAGCACTTCCTGCAGGTAAAATCAGCAGGGACACTAACGGCATCCCTCACCTCAAACATCCTGCAGGAGGAACATTGCACTCCCTTCCCTGCCATTCCTCTAACTTTCTACCAAGGTTGTGCCAAAAAAAAGGGGCTGTGGCATCCCCCACCCCCCCTCAACGCTACTGTGATGTGCTACCCGGAGCCTGGAAGCCACTGCCCTGGAAAGATTCTGCAGCCAAATTTGGAAGATTCATAACCTGTGCTGGAACATTCTACGAACAGATTTTGCGTTGAATTGCACAAAATATGAATTCTCCTAAAAAATGGAAAACACGGATTCGAGCAACCCCAAAATTGCCCGTTTCCACATATTTCTTGCACTTGAAACGAACACAAACGCTGTCCTGTCAGATTCCTTTAATTAATTAATTCCAGGAGCCAATGGGAGTCAGCATTGGGCATTACATCCGACAAACTCACTTTCTCAGCTGCTAGTTATTGTATTTTCACAGCACTCTGAACTATTCCTCACAATGATGAATCGTCTCGCTCGCTATATTGTGGCAGTTGCTCATGAAATATGTATGAATGTTTCACAGTAAATACAGTTTAAACTTTCCCCCAATTGAGACCATTTTTCAACACTTGCGCGCGCGGTACAGGTGTGATTAACTCCTCCGTGTCCAGCAGCTACATCTCATTGAAACAGTCAAACAAGCCCCCAAACCCGTTCACACTCTAACCGACAGGTAGGTCAGTAAGTGGTGTGAAATCCTTGTTCCCCTGGTCCTTGGAGCTCAGCATATCACAGAGCAGTGTTTTTCAAACTTTTGTTCCCCCGCCCCCACTTTTGCCAAACGGCCACCCTTTGTAATCGCGATCTCACTCCAATCAGGGCCACAGGAGGAAAGGGCAATGTGCCAATCAGGTGCAGAGTTCAGCTAGTTCCTTTGTGCCATTTTCATCTTTATGAAAATGGAAATCCAACCTCGCACATGTAGGTCGTCGTGAGAGGCCATAACAACAAAATGCTCATTTTACTCAGCACTGGATTCTCCTGGGAGATGCTACTCCAGTATGCTGACAGCCTCATGGGCATTTGGTGTGTTTTTTAAAATATAAATTTAAGAGTACCCAATTCTTTTTTTCCAATTAGGGGGCAACTTAACGTGGCCAATCCACATATCCTGCACATCTTTGGGTTGTGGGGGTAAAATAAATAATCTTTATTGTCACAAGTAGGCTTACATTAACACTGCAATGAAGTTACTGTGAAAAGCCTCTAGCCGCCACATTTTGGCAACTGTTCCGAGTACACAGAGGGAGAATTCAGAAATCTCAGCTGGTACGGGAATTGAACCCGCGCTGCTGGCCTGGTTCTGCATCACAAACCAGCTGTCTAGCCCACTGAGCTAAACCAGCCCTCTGTAAGACTCATGCAGACATGGGGAAAATGTGTAAGCTCCACATGGACAGTGACCCAGGGATTGAACCTGGGTCCTCGGCGCCGTGAGGCAGCAGTGCTACCCACAGTGAACCGTGTCACCCTAGCTTGGCGTGTTTTTAACGTGCTATCAAAGGTCAGCTACAGCAGCATAGTATTTTAATTTGGAGTCAGTCCTAGTTAATATCTGCCTCTGGGATCTCAACCTCAAAAGGAATTATTTACCCACCACTTATCTTTCAAAATCTGAAACTTCTTTCTCATGTGTGAATTTCCCTGTATGGGCATCCTTATTTGCATTGGCAGAATTGACAAAACCATACCTCAAGAAATCATCTTGATACTGCTTTGTTTCTTCTTTGCAGACTGTTAACCAGAGGCCCTGGTGCTCTGTACAGAGCTAACTCTAACACTGCTCTGTCCTACCCTGGACTCTCCTGAGCAGCTCTTACCAGCAGATTCTGTTGTGAGATCCTGTCCTGTAGGTACACTGCCTATTTATGTCTTTGGTCGTCACTTATTTTCAGGAAAAGGTCTCTGGCACTGAGTCTGGCTCTGTGGCTCAGAAGGGATGGGGGGAGACTAGAAAAGCAATAGTGATAGGAGACTCAATGGTTAGGGGAATGGATAGGAAATTCTGTGATCGTGAGCGAGGCTCCCGGAAGGTATGTTGTCTCCTGGGTGCCAGGGCCAGGGATGTCTCGGATCGAGTCTACAGGATTCTTAAGGAAAGAGGGGGAGCAACCAGATGTTGTGGTGCACATAGGCTCCAACAACATAGCTAAGAAAAGGGATGAGGATCTAAAAAGTGATTTCAGGAAGTTATGTTGGAAGCTAAAGAGCAGGACAAGCAGAGTAGTGATCTCAGGATTGCTACCGTTGCCGCGTGCAAGTGAGGCAAGGAACAGAGAGCGAGTGTAGCTGAACACATGGCTACAGGGCTGGTGCAGGAGGGAAGGCTTCAGATATGTGGATCATTGGGATATCTTCTGGGGAAGGTGGGACCTGTACATGAAGGACGGATTGCTCCTAAACTGGAGGGGCACCAATATCCTGGGTGGGAGGTTTGATAGAACTCTTCGGGAGGGTTTAAACTAGTTTGGCAGGGGGGTGGGAACCAGAGCTACGGGTCAGAGGATAGGGTAGCTGTTGAACAGGAGGAAATAGTATGCAGCGAGTCTGTGAGGAAGGATAGACAGTTGTTAGGGCAAAGTTGCACTCAGTGGAATGGGTTAAAGTGTGTCTGTTTCAATGCAAGGAGTATCAGGAATAAGGGAGATGAACTTAGAGCATGGATCAGTACTTGGAACTACGATGTTGTGGCCATTACGGAGACATGGATTTCACAGGGGCAGGAATGGTTGTTAGATGTTCCGGGGTTTAGATGTTTTCAGAAGAATAGGGAGGGAGGTAAAAGAGGAGGGGGAGTGGCACTGTTAATTCGGGAGTGCACCACAGCTGCAGAAAAGGAGGTAGTTGAGGAGGGTTTGTCTACTGAGTCAGTGTGGGTGGAAGTCAGAAACAAGAAAGAAGCAGTCACTTTATTGGGAGTTTTCTATAGACCCCCCAAATAGCAGCAGAGAGATAGAGGAACAGATTGGGCGGCAGATCTTGGAAAAGTGCAGAAGTAACAGAGTTGTTGTCATGGGTGACTTCAACTTCTGTAATATTGACTGGAACCTCTTTAGTGCAAATGGTTTGGATGGAGCAGATTTTGTCAGATGTGTCCAGGAAGGATTCCTGACTCAATATGTAGATAGGCCGATTAGGGGGAGGCGATATTGGACTTGGTGCTCAGCAACGAACCAGGCCAGGTGTCAGATGCCCCGGTGGGAGAGCATTTCGGTGACAGTGACCACAACTCCTTGACCTTTACCATAGTCATGGAGAGGGATAGGAACACACAGTATGAGAAGGTATTTAATTGTGGGAGGGGAAATTATGCTGCTATTAGACTGGAGCTGAGGAGCATAAAGTGGGAACAATTGTTCTTGGGGAAATGCACAACAGTAATGTGGGGGTTGTTTAAGGAGCACTTGCTGCGAGTGCTGGATAGTTTTGTCCCACTGAGACAAGGAAGGAATGGTAAGGTGAAGGAGCCTTGGATGACAAGAGAAGTGGAGCTTCTAGTCAAGAGGAAGAAGGAAGCTTACGTAAAGTTGAGGAAGCAAGGATCTGACTCGGCTCTGGAGGGTTACAAGGTAGCCAGGAAGGAACTCAAAAATGGACTGAGGAGAGCTAGAAGGGGGCATGAAAAAGCCCTGGCGGGAAGGATTAGGGAAAACCCCAAGGCGTTCTACACTTACGTGAGAAATAAGAGGATGATCAGAGTGAGAGTAAGGCCGATCAGGGATAGTGGAGGGAACTTGTGCCTAGAGTCTGAGGAGATGGGGGAGGCCCTAAATTTGCTTCAGTATTCACTATAGAGAGGGACCTTGTTGCTCATGAGAACAGCGTGAACCAGGTTAATAGACTCGAACAGGTTGATATTAAGAAGGAGGGTGTGCTGGAAATTTTGAAAAGCACCCGGATAGGTAAGTCCCCTGGGCCTGATGGGATATACCCAAGGTTACTACGGGAAGCGAGGGAGGAGATTGCTGCTCCGTTGGCGATGATCTTTGCGTCCTCACTCTCCACTGGAGTAGCACCGGATGATTGGAGGGAGGCGAATGTTGTTCCCCTGTTCAAGAAAGGGAATAGGGAAATCCCTGGGAATTACAGACCAGTCAGTCTTATGTTTGTGATGAGCAAAATATTGGAAAGGATTCTGAGAGATAGGATTTATGATTATTTAGAAAACATAGTTTGATTAAAGATAGGCAGCATGGCTTTGTGAGGGGCAGGTCATGCCTCACAAGCCTCACTGAATTCTTTGAGGATGTGACGAGACACATTGATGAAGGTCGGGCAGTGGATGTGGTGTATATGGATTTCAGTAAGGCATTTGATAAGGTTCCACATGGTAGGCTCATTCAGAAAGTTAGGGGGCATGAGATGCAGGGAAATTTGGCTGTCTGGATACAGAATTGGCTGGCCGAAAGAAGACAGCGAGTGGTAGTGGATGGAAAGTATTCCTCCTGGAGGTCGGTGCCCAGTGGTGTCCCGTAAGGATCTGTTCTGGGACCTCTGCTCTTGGTGGTTTTTATAAATGACTTGGATGAGGAAGTGGAACAGGTAGACGAGGGTAGAGCAGTTGATGTGGTGTATATGGATTTCAGCAAAGCGTTTGATAAGGTTCCCCACGGTAGGCTATTGCAAAAAATACGGAGGCTGGGGATTGAGGGTGATTTAGAGATGTGGATCAAAAATTGGCTAGCTGAAAGAAGACAGAGGGTGGTGGTTGATGGGAAATGTTCAGAATGGAGTTCAGTCACAAGTGGAGTACCACAAGGATCTGTTCTGGGGCCGTTACTGTTTGTCATTTTTATCAATGACCTAGAGGAAGGCGCAGAAGGGTGGGTGAGTAAATTTGCAGACGATACTAAAGTCGGTGGTGTTGTCGATAGTGTGGAAGGATGTAGCAGGTTACAGAGGGATATAGATAAGCTGCAGAGCTGGGCTGAGAGGTGGCAAATGGAGTTTAATGTAGAGAAGTGTGAGGTGATTCACTTTGGAAGGAATAACAGGAATGCGGAATATTTGGCTAATGGTAAAGTTCTTGAAAGTGTGGATGAGCAGAGGGATCTAGGTGTCCATGTACATAGATCCCTGAAAGTTGCCACCCAGGTTGATAGGGTTGTGAAGAAGGCCTATGGAGTGTTGGCCTTTATTGGTAGAGGGATTGAGTTCCGGAGTCAGGAAGTCATGTTGCAGCTGTACAGAACTCTGGTACGGCCGCATTTGGAGTATTGCGTACAGTTCTGGTCACCGCATTATAGGAAGGACGTGGAGGCTTTGGAGCGGGTGCAGAGGAGATTTACCAGGATGTTGCCTGGTATGGAGGGAAAATCTTATGAGGAAAGTCTGATGGACTTGAGGTTGTTTTCGTTGGAGAGAAGAAGGTTAAGAGGAGACTTAATAAAGGCATACAAAATGATCAGGGGGTTGGATAGGGTGGACAGTGAGAGCCTTCTCCCGCGGATGGAAATGGCTGGCACGAGGGGACATAGCTTTAAACTGAGGGGTAATAGATATAGGACAGAGGTCAGAGGTAGGTTCTTTACGCAAAGAGTAGTGAGGCCGTGGAATGCCCTACCTGCTACAGTAGTGAACTCGCCAACATTGAGGGCATTTAAAAGTTTATTGGATAAACATATGGATGATAATGGCATAGTGTAGGTTAGATGGCTTTTGTTTCGGTGCAACATAGTGGGCCGAAGGGCCTGTACTGCGCTGTATTGTTCTATGTTCTATGGTGGGTTAGTAAGTTTGCCGATGACACAAAGGTTGGGGGAGTTGTAGATAGTGTTGAGAGTTGTTGCAGGTTACAACAGGGCATTGACAGGATGCAGAGCTGGGCTGAGAAGTGGCAGATGGAATTCAAGCTTGATAAATGTGAAGTGATTCATTTTGGACGGTCGAATTTGAATGCTGAATACAGGGTTAAAGGCAGGATTCTTGGAAGTGTGGAGGAACAGAGGGATCTTGGGGTCCACGTACATAGATCCCTCAAAGTTGCCACCCAGGTTGATAGGGTTGTTTAGAAGGCGTATGGTGTGTTGACTTTCATTAACAGGGGGATTGAGTTTAAGAGCCACGAGGTTTTGCTGCAGCTTTATAAAACCCTGGTTAGACCACACTTGGAATATTGTCCAGTTCTGGTTGCCTCATTATAGGAAGGATGTGGATGCTTTGGAGAGGGTACAGAGGAGATTTACCAGGATGCTGCCTGGACTGGAGGGCATGTCTTATGAAGAAAGGTTGAGGGAGCTGCGGCTTTTCTCACTGGAGTGAAGAAGGCAGAGAGGTGACTTGATCGAGGTGTACAAGGTGATGAGAGGCATGGATAGAGTGGATAGCCAGAGACTTTCCCCCAGGGTGTAAATGGCTGTCACGAGGGGGCATAATTTTAAGGTGATTGGAAGAAGGTATAGGGGAGATGTCAGAGGTAGGTTCTTTACATAGAGTGGTGGGTGCGTGGAATGCACTGCCAGCAGAGGTGGTGGAGTCAGAGTCATTAGGAACATTTAAGCAACTCTTGGACAGGCACACGGACAGCAGTAAATTGAAGGGGTGTAGGTTAGGTCGATCTCTTAGATTAGGATAAATGGCTGGCACAACATCGTGGGCTGAAGGGCCTGTACTGTTCTATGTTCTAAAATGATTGATCTTGAAAGTGCTCTTGCCAACAGCTGGAAAATGTAAGCAACTCTGCTCCATGAATTGGAGGCAAAACCACATACCTGGAGGGCGCTTGGCGTCAAGTGTGCGTTTAAGGCATCATGGAGAATCCTAATCGAAGATGCACAAGCACACCGTGCCTCCCTGGCCCATCAATCTAATCAATGAAAATACACGTGACCTGCTCTTTGCTGCAGCTTCTGGGTGGAAGGCTGCACAGCCTCATTTATTTTCATGTAAAAGCCGGTAGCAGCGGTTTGGCGCTTCCCCTGCGATCATAACCACCGCAGGAACGGCCCGGCCTATCGCTCCGCGACTTTCCGACCCCAGCCACTGGTCGTGACCCACAGTTTGAAAAACCCTGCCACAGAGCACATTGCAGCCAGTGGCTGGGAGTCACAGGAACGAGTGCAAAATGGGCAGGTGACTAATTTGTAGGAATCAGGGGCGGGGGGGACCCGGAGACAGGTTGTGCGATGTGGGAGGAATCACCAGCTGGACCTCGATACTCCCACAAAGCGATGGAAAGTGGTCCTTCCAACAAACCTCTCCCCCCCTCCCCACCTCTTGTTCAGAAAGGTGCCAACTCGTGGCAACTGGAAGAAGGCATGGAATGGAGTCGGGAGAACATACATTATATAAAAGACCTGCATTCATATAGCACCTGTCACAGCCTCAGCGCATCATGGTCAACAATGTACTTTCTGAAGTGCAGTCAGTGCTCTGATGGAGGAACGATGGCAGCCACAGTGTGCACAGCAAGATCCCACAAACATCATTGTGCGAATGACCAGATCATCTGTCATATTGATTATAGTTAAGGGATAAACATTGGCCAGGGAGAAAACCCCGGCTCTTCAAGTTGGTGCTGTGGGATCTTTCACATCCGCGGCGTATTGATTTAAAGTGTCATCCCAGAGACGGCACTTCTGACAATGCAGCACTCCCTCAGAACTGCAACTGACTCTTGACGTCTTTGTACAGAAGCGGTTTCCAATCACCCTAACCGAAGATGCACAAGCACATCGTGCCTCCCTGGCCCATCAATCTAATCAATCAAAATACAGCAACAGAATGCACTGTATTTTTAAATTGCAATGAAAGTATCTTACAACACAGAACGAGGCTATTCAGACAATCGCTGCCGTGCTGCCTCTATGAACAAATTCTCTAATTAATTCCACTCCCCTGCGTCACCCCCCCTCCCCCTGCAAGGTTTTCCTATTCCAACCCCCTCCCCCCACCCCCACGCAGCCCTGCAAGGTTTTCCTATTCCAACCCCCCCCCCTCCCCCCACCCCCACGCAGCCCTGCAAGGTTTTCCTATTCCAACCGCCCCCTCCCCCCACCCGGCCCTGCAAGGTTTTCCTATTCCAAACCCCCCCTCCCCCCACCCCCACGCGGCCCTGCACGGTTTTCCTATTCCAAACCCCTCCGCCCACCCGGCCCTGCAAGGTTTTCCTATTCCAAACACTTATCCAATTTCCTTTGGAGGTTATTGATTCTGCCCCCACTGCCCTTTCACGCTGCATCACAACAACTGTGTGTAAATGTCCCTCATCACCCCTCCGGGCTTGATGAAGAATGAGGAGAAGTCTCAAATTATGCAAAATTATGCAAATTCATTTGGATGTTTGTTTGCTGTGAATTTAAAATACCGATTTTAACGAAACAATAAGCAACTGACCCAGCTGGAGGTGAGAAATGCGCAGAGTCTGAGAAATGGACATGACCTGCAGCACTGACGAATGGAACAAGCGTAACCGCAAATATCCATCAAATAAAGGTTCCAAAAATCATTCAGTGAGATTTTGAAATGTGTTTTTACTGGTACTTCTCGTCCTGTAACGGTTTGGTATAACTGAAAGTCCCGAAAGACGTGCTGTTAGGTAAATTGGACATTCTGAATTCTCCCTCTGTGTACCCGAACAGGCGCCGGAATGTGGCGACTGGGGGATTTTCACAGTAACTTCATTGCAGTGTTAATGTAAACCTACTTGTGACAATAAAGATCATTATTATTATTATTATTATTATAATAAAACAGCTTGTTAGCTCACCTCAAGGGGCCAGTTGTGAGTCAAACACATTGGGATGGGCCTGTAGTCACAGATCAGGGTTCCTTCTCGAAAGGACAGTGAACCAGCTGGGGTTTTCTTATGTTACTTTTCATGACTCCCCCCACCTTTTTATTTTTAGCTTTTGTTCTCGAATTCGCAAACGGCGACAGTGAGGTTTGCAGCTCCTGCTCCCTGAGTTACCAGACCAGTCCTCGGAGTTATTAATCTGGTAATAACACCACCAGAACACAACACCCAAAGGCACAGACAAATAAAAAGAGCAAAAGGCTATTGTCATCCAGTTCGGACCCCTTGCACAACCCCAATTTCCAACACTCCACCAATGGCAGCCGTGCAGTCAGCTTCATGGGTCCGGGAATTCCCGCGGAATCTCTCAACTGATCTCTCTTCCTTGAAACTCGATTTGACAAGCTTTTATTTGCCTCAGCTCATGCCATGTGACTCAATACCAAATGTTTTTTCACAATGCTCCTGTAAATGTTTTATATTATATAAATGGAGCCGGGAACGAGTGACTGATAGGGCGACACATCCAGCATTCACAATGTTACATAACACCGTGATTCACCCACACAGTCACACACACGACTCTGAACAGATACTCACCACTCCATGATTACAGGGTGAAGCAAAGTGTTGTTCACATTGAACCTGCAAATGACAAGAGAATAAATTTTATTTTAGTTTTCACGAAAATCTGCTCTCTGTGCAGAGCTCCTTCAATCCTCTCCCAATTATTCCCATTAGCCCTTTGTTAAACAGAGCAGAAATGGGTTGAAGGTTGAAAAGAGCGAATAAAACACAAATTACGATGTCAGCGGGCTGAGAGAGGAAGGTTCAGTTACAATGTCAGGTTTAAATCAGTGCGAGCGAATCTACACACTGAGAAAGCGAATTCACCAGACACTGACCAATTAAATACTACACTTATGAACGCACCGCCAGCAACTCTGCCCCTGGAAACTGCCCCCCCTGGAAATCGCCCCCCCCCCCACAAATAACTCTGCCCCTGGAAATTGCCCCACCTCCCACCCAAAATAACTCTGCCCCTGCAAACTGCTCCCCCTGGAAATCGCCCCCCCCCCACAAATAACTCTGCCTCTGGAAACTGCCCCCCCTGGAAATTGCCCCCCCCACAAATAACTCTGCCCTGGAAACTGCCCCCCCTGGAAATCGCCCCCCCCCCACAAATAACTGCCCCTGGAACCTGTCCCCCCTGGAAATTTCCCCCCCCCACAAATAACTCTGCCCTGGAAACTGCCCCCCCTCCCACCCGCACCGCCCCCCAAATAACTCTGCCCCTGGAAACTGCCCCCCCTGGAAATCGCCCCTCCCCCCACAAATAACTCTGCCCCTGGAAACTGCCCCCCCTGGAAATCGCCCCCCCCTCCCACAAATAACTCTGCCCCTGGAAACTGCCCCCCCTGGAAATCGCCCCTCCCCCCACAAATAACTCTGCTCCTGGAAACTGCCCCCCCTGGAAATCGCCCCCCCTCCCACAAATAACTCTGCCCCTGGAAACTGCCCCCCCTGGAAATCGCCCCCCCCCCACAAATAACTTTGCCCCTGGAAACTGCCCCCCCTCCCACCCCCACCCCAAAAATACTCTGCCCCTGGAAACCGCAGCTACCCAAAAAAACCTCTGCCCTTGGAAATTGCAACCCTCCCCCCAACTCTGTTCCTATAAACTGCAACCCCCTCCCCCCCCCCCCCCCCCCCCGGTAACCCCCAACTCTGCTACTGGAAACCACCCCCCCAACCCCCAACTATGTCCCTGGAACCACACTGCACCCCCTCCCATCCCAACTTGCAACTCTGCCTCTGGAAGCCCCTCTTCCCAGGCAACCCTCTCCCAGAACCCATACAGCCTCCCCTCTCCCTCTGAAACTCTACCCCTGACAACCCCCCCTCTCCCCCTGAAACTCTACCCCTGACAACCCCCCCTCTCTCCCTGAAACTATACCCCTGACAACCCCCCCTCTCCCCCTGAAACTCTACCCCTGACAACCTCCCCTTGCCCCCACCCCTTCTGCCTTTGGAACCCCATCCCCCCCAAGAAACACGGCCCCTGCAAACCTCTTCCCCCGTCACCTTTACCCCAGAAGCCCACGCCCACGTCTTAAGAAAGCTCCCACACACCACCACCTTTCACCCCCACTGAAGGTGTGTTGGGTAAAGTGTTTATTCAAAATTAACAAAGTCTTCTTGCTTGGTGCAGGTTTCACCAACCCTCCGCCTCGTGGATCTGGTTTGAAAACTGGGATCGGAACCAATGCAGCAGGAAAACAACTGGAAGCTTCCATAATAATAAAATAATTCGATAACAAGGACATGAGGAGATAAAACAGGGAAACCAGGAGCAGGAGACATTAAAACAATAGAAACTCCCCAATTCTGTTGCAAATACAATCAATGCAGTCACCAACAGAGGTCGCAGTCGAGCGCCCAACAAGACCCCACAATGAAGCAAGTTGAATAATCAGTTAGTCTGGTGTGAGTGGTGTTTGATGAGGGATTCATGGTTCGTCAACAGACTCCGACTGGTTCACCAAATATAACTCCGTTAGATCAGCAGCAAGGACCATTTCAAATTTGTCAAGGCAAGGAGGTGCTGGAGAAGCTGGAATTATATTCCTTCGAGGAGGGAAGGTTAAAGGGAGGTTCCCTAAAGGTGCTCAAATTATGAGGGATTCCGGAGGCAGCAGGGTCAGTAATCAGAGGAGCCAGATTGAAACAAACTCAATAGTAACTTTCAAAAGGGAAATGGATAAATGGACCCTAATTACTGAGTGAGGCAGGAGAGGAAATTGCTGAGGCATTGACAGAAATCTTTGGATCCTCACTGTCGTCAGGTGATGTCCCGGGGGACTGGAGAATAGCCAATGTTGTTCCTCTGTTTAAGAAGGGTAGCAAGGATAATCCAGGGATCTACGGGCCGGTGAGCCTTGCTTCAGTGGTAGGGAAATTACTGGAGAAAATTCTTCGAGACAGGATCTACTCCCATTTGGAAGCAAATGGACGTATTAGCGAGAGGCAGCATGGTTTTGTGAAGGGGGAGTTTTTCGAGGAGGTCACTAAGATGATTAATGCAGGTAGGTCAGTGGATGCTGTCTATATGCACTTCAGTAAGGCCTTTGACAAGGTCCCTCATGGCAGACTGGTACAAAAGGTGAAGTCACACAGGATGAGAGGTGAGCTGGCAAGATGGATACAGAACTGGCTAGGTCATAGAAGGCAGAGAGTAGCAATGGAAGGGTGCTTTTCTGATTGGAGGGCTGTGACCAGTGGTGTTCCGCAGGGTTCAGTGCCGGGACCTTTGCTGTTTGTAGTATATATAAATGAGTTGGAGGAAAATGTAACTGGTCTGATTAGTAAGTTTGCGGACGACACAAAGGTTGGTGGAATTGCAGATAGCGATGAGGACTGTCAGAGGATACAGCAGGATTTAGATTGTTTGGAGACTTGGGCGGAGAGATGGCAGATGGAGTTTAAACCAGACAAATGGGAGGTAATGCATTTTGGAAAGTCTAATGCAGGTAGGGAATATACAGTGAATGGTAGAACCCTCAAGAGTATTGAAAGTCAAAGAGATCTAGGTGTACAGGTCCACAGGTCACTGAAAGGGGCAACACAGGTGGAGAAGGTAGTCAAGAAGGCATACGGCATGCTTGCCTTCATTGGCCGGGGCATTGAGTATAAGAATTGGCAAGTCATGTTGCAGCTGTATAGAACCTTAGTTAGGCCACACTTGGAGTATAGTGTTCAATTCTGGTCGCCACACTACCAGAGGATGTGGAAGCTTTAGAGAGGGTGCAGAAGAGATTTACCAGGATGTTGCCTGGTATGGAGGGCATTAGCTATGAGGAGGGGTTGAACAAACTTGGTTTGTTCTCACTGGAACGAAGGAGGTTGAGACCTGACAGAGGTCTATATAATTATGAGGGGCATAGACAGAGTGGATAGTCAGAGGCTTTTCCCCAGGGTCAATTACTAGGGGGCATAGGTTTAAGGTGAGAGGGCAAGGTTTAGAGGAGATGGACGAGGCAAGTTTTTTTTACACAGAGGGTAGTAGGTGCCTGGAACTCGCTGCCGGATGCGGTGGTGGAAGCAAGGACGACAATGACGTTTAAGGGGCATCTTGACAAATACATGAATAGGATGGGAATAGAGGGATAGGGACCCCGGAAGTGTAGAAGATTTTAGTTTAGTCGGGCAGCATGGTCGGCACGGGCTTGGAAGGCCGAAGGGCCTGTTCCTGTGCTGTACTTTTCTTTGTTCTCTTTGCTCTTTGTTCTCTTTGAAAGGGGAATGATTAGCAGGGCTATGGGTGAAAGGCAGGGAGCAGTGGGACTGTGAGGTAATTCTTTCAAAGGGCGAATACAGGCACAATGACCAAATAGAATCATCAAATGGTTACTGCAAAGAAGGAGGCCATTTGGCCATCGTGTTCATGCTGGCCCTCTGCAAGAGCTACTCAGCTAATTCCATTCAGCTGCATTAGCACAGGGCTAAATTGCTGGCTTTGAAAGCAGACCAAGGCAGGCCAGCAGCACGGTTCGATTCCCGTACCAGCCTCCCCGAACAGGCGCTGGAATGTGGCGACTAGGGGCTATTCACAGTAACTTCATTGAAGCCTACTTGTGACAATAAGCGATTTTCATTTCATTTTCCCCATCACCCAGCAAAATGTTTCTCTTCTGAAAGCCACGGCTACATCTGTCTCCACCACACTCACAGACAGTACATTCCAGATCCTAACCACTCGCTGTGTGAATCTGTCTCCACCACACTCACAGACAGAACATTCCGGATCCTAACCACTCGCTGTGTGAATCTGTCTCTCTCACGCTCAGACAGTACATTCCCGATCCTAAACACTCGCTGTGTGAATCTGTCTCTCTCACGCTCAGACAGTACATTCCAGATCCTAACCACTCGCTGTGTGACTCTGTCTCCACCACACTCACAGACAGTACATTCCAGATCCTAACCACTCGCTGTGTGACTCTGTCTCCACCACACTCTCAGACAGAACATTCCGGATCCTAACCACTCGCTGTGTGAATCTGTCTCTCTCACGCTCAGACAGTACATTCCCGATCCTAAACACTCGCTCTGTGAATCTGTCTCCACCACACTCACAGAAAGTACATTCCAGATCCTAACCACTCGCTGTGTGAATCTGCCTCCACCACACTCGCAGACAGCACATTCCGGAACCTAACCACTCGCTGTGTGAATCTGTCTCCACCACACTCGCAGACAGCACATTCCGGAACCTAACCACTCGCTGTGTGAATCTGTCTCCACCACACTCGCAGACAGCACATTCCCGATCCTAACCACTCGCTGTGTGAATCTGTCTCCACCACACTCACAGAAAGTACATTCCAGATCCTAACCACTCGCTGTGTGAATCTGTCTCCACCACACTCGCAGACAGCACATTCCGGAACCTAACCACTCGCTGTGTGAATCTGTCTCCACCACACTCTCAGACAGTACATTCCGGATCCTAACCACTGGCTGTGTGAATCTGTCTCCACCACACTCACAGACAGAACATTCCGGATCCTAACCACTCGCTGTGTGAATCTGTCTCTCTCACTCTCAGACAGAACATTCCGGATCCTAACCACTCGCTGTGTGAATCTGTCTCTCTCACTCTCAGACAGAACATTCCGGATCCTAACCACTCGCTGTGTGAATCTGTCTCCACCACACGGGCTTTGAAAACAGACCAAGGCAGGCCAGCAGCATGGTTCAATCCCCGTAACAGCCTCCCCGAACAGGTGCTGGAATGTGGCGACTAGGGGCTTTTCGCAGAAACTTCATTTGAAGCCCACTTGTGACAATAAGCGATTTTCATTTCATTTCATTTTCACAGAAGTACATTCCAGATCCTAACCACTCGCTGTGTGAATCTGTCTCCACCACACTCTCAGACAGAACATTCCGGATCCTAACCACTCGCTGTGTGAATCTGTCTCCACCACACTCTCAGACAGAACATTCCGGATCCTAACCACTCGCTGTGTGAATCTGTCTCCACCACACTCTCAGACAGAACATTCCGGATCCTAACCACTCGCTGTGTGAATCTGTCTCCACCACACTCCCAGACAGAACATTCCGGATCCTAAACACTCGCTGTGTGAATCTGTCTCTCTCACTCTCAGACAGTACATTCCAGATCCTAACCACTCGCTGTGTGAATCTGTCTCCACCACACTCTCAGACTGAACATTCCGGATCCTAACCACTCGCTGTGTGAATCTGTCTCCACCACACTCTCAGACAGAACATTCCCGATCCTAACCACTCGCTGTGTGAATCTGTCTCCACCACACTCTCAGACAGAACATTCCGGATCCTAACCACTCGCTGTGTGAATCTGTCTCCACCACACTCTCAGACAGAACATTCCGGATCCTAACCACTCGCTGTGTGAATCTGTCTCCACCACACTCTCAGACAGAACATTCCGGATCCTAACCACTCGCTGTGTGAATCTGTCTCCACCACATTCTCAGACAGAACATTCCGGATCCTAACCACTCGCTGTGTGAATCTGTCTCCACCACACTCCCAGACAGAACATTCCGGATCCTAAACACTCGCTGTGTGAATCTGTCTCTCTCACTCTCAGACAGTACATTCCAGATCCTAACCACTCGCTGTGTGAATCTGTCTCCACCACACTCTCAGACTGAACATTCCGGATCCTAACCACTCGCTGTGTGAATCTGTCTCCACCACACTCTCAGACAGAACATTCCCGATCCTAACCACTCGCTGTGTGAATCTGTCTCCACCACACTCTCAGACAGAACATTCCGGATCCTAACCACTCGCTGTGTGAATCTGTCTCCACCACACTCCCAGACAGAACATTCCGGATCCTAACCACTCGCTGTGTGAATCTGTCTCCACCACACTCTCAGACAGAACATTCCGGATCCTAACCACTCGCTGTGTGAATCTGTCTCCACCACACTCTCAGACAGAACATTCCGGATCCTAACCACTCGCTGTGTGAATCTGTCTCCACCACACTCTCAGACAGAACATTCCGGATCCTAACCACTCGCTGTGTGAATCTGTCTCCACCACACTCCCAGACAGAACATTCCGGATCCTAAACACTCGCTGTGTGAATCTGTCTCTCTCACTCTCAGACAGTACATTCCAGATCCTAACCACTCGCTGTGTGAATCTGTCTCCACCACACTCTCAGACTGAACATTCCGGATCCTAACCACTCGCTGTGTGAATCTGTCTCCACCACACTCTCAGACAGTACATTCCAGATCCTAACCACTCGCTGTGTGAATCTGTCTCCACCACATCGCTGGCTTTGAAAGCAGACCAAGGCAGGCCAGCAGCACGGTTCAATTCCCGTAACAGCCTCCCCGAACAGGCGCCGGAATGTGGCGACTAGGGGCTTTTCGCAGTAACTTCATTTGAAGCCTACTTGTGACAATAAGCGATTTTCATTTCACTTCATTTTCACAGACAGTACATTCCAGATCCTAACCACTCGCTGTGTGAATCTGTCTCCACCACACTCTCAGACAGTACATTCCGGATCCTAACCACTCGCTGTGTGAATCTGTCTCCACCACACTCTCAGACAGTACATTCCGGATCCTAACCACTCGCTGTGTGAATCTGTCTCTCTCACTCTCAGACAGAACATTCCGGATCCTAACCACGTACTATGTGAATCTGTCTCCACCACACTCACAGACAGTACATTCCCGATCCTAACCACTCGCTGTGTGAATCTGTCTCCACCACACTCACAGAAAGTACATTCCAGATCCTAACCACTCCGTGTGAATCTGTCTCTCTCACTCTCAGACAGTACATTCCCGATCCTAACCACTCACTGTGTGAATCTGTCTCCACCACACTCACAGACAGTACATTCCCGATCCTAACCACTCGCTGAGTAATTTTTTTACTTGTATCACTGTTGCTTTGTCACTGAAAGCAGTCTGATGACAACAGAGTCTGACATCCTCATCAGATGTTTGATGCACTCGTGATAGTTCATCACTGTGAGCACCTTCAAAACCATTTCTCCCCACCCTAAAATGATGACAATCAGCTCATCGGCAAGTCCTCTGGACCTGGGATCCGCTCATTTCCATTGCAGTCCTGTAATCGCTCAATTAACAAGCATGTCAAGTGACAACTTGCCCAGATCTACTCTGCTGCAGTTACATCTTCATTTGATAATCACCACTTTAATTAAGTTTCTCCCGAAATAAGCTTTCAAGATAAAATCCTGGTGTGACCTTCGGATGCTGCAAAACCAAAGTATTTAAAATGCTATCTAAGACCATGAGCTACAGGAGCAGAATTAGGCCATTCGGCCCATCGAGTCCGCTCCAACATTCAATGAGATCACGACTGATGTGATAATCCTCAACTCCACTTTCCCCCCCCTTATCCGCACAACCCTCGATTCCCTCACTGATTAAAAATCAGTCTCTCGCAGCCTTGAACATACTTAATGACCGAGCCTCTGTAGCTGTCTGCGGTAAAGATTCACTATCCTCTGGGAGAAGAAATTCCTTCGCATCTCATGCTTAAATGTGTGACTCCTTACTCTGAGATTCTGCCCTCTGGTCCTAGACTCTCCCACAAGGGGAAACAACCTCTCAGCATCTACCCTGTCTCCAAGGCTGCTCACGTTCCATCCACCTGATCTCGCCCCTTCAGTATATCTTTCCACCACTATTTCTCTCATATATCTGTCTAGTTTCCTTTTGAAAACATTTTTGTCACAACTGCTCCCTGTGGAAGTGAGCTTCACATTGTCCCCACTCTGAGCAATGACACTCTCATTTCCCTAATCGCACACTTCCGTAAATCAGTCTCAGCTGATTCAGAAGGTCACGAGGGCAGAGAGCAGAGTCTGGAATCTAGGTGGACGCTCCCGGAACCATGGGGAATGCTGCACTGGAGAGGCATTAAACCCAGGCCCTGTCTGGGCTCGAGTAGAATTACTGGATCCCAGACTGCTCAGCCCTTTGTCAGATTTGACCCTGAACGGACCATCTGGCTACCTATCTCTGGCATCACTAAGGTGGTCTATTTCCATCACCCATTGCCTCAGCTGATGTGGTGCTGAAACTCTTCCCTGTGCCTATGGTACCTCCAGACTTGATTATTCCAACGCAATTCCAAAGTTCTACCCACCATAAACCATGTCACCCCAAATCCTTCTCCATCTCCGAGCTCACACCAAGCCCTGTCCCCCTGGCACCCCTGTGCTCACTGGCCAACACTGGCTGCCGGTCACGTAATGGCAC
This sequence comes from Scyliorhinus torazame, assembly GCF_047496885.1. NCBI lineage: Eukaryota > Metazoa > Chordata > Chondrichthyes > Carcharhiniformes > Scyliorhinidae > Scyliorhinus > Scyliorhinus torazame. The sequence continues at coordinate 5,172,281 of NC_092716.1, forward strand.
AATTTTAACATTTTCATCCTTTTTTCATATCGGTCCCTGGCCTCCCCCCTTCCTATGTCTCTAATCCCCTCCAAACCCACAATCCTCTGACTTATCTTCACACACCGAACTCTGGCAAATTGAACGAAAATCACTTATTGTCACAAGTAGGCTTCAAATGAAGTTACTGTGAAAAGCCCCTAGTCGCCACATTCCAGCGCCTGTTCGGGGAGGCTGGTACGGGAATTGAACCGTGCTGCTGGCCTGCCTTGGCCTGCTTTCAAAGCCAGCGATTTAGCCCTGTGCTAAACAGCCCCTCTGCTTCAGCACCGCCGACATTAACTGCTCCATTCCTGCTGCTGAGGCACCAAGCCTCTCTCCTTCTCACTCTCTTTCCATCTCCAAGATACTTCTTAACATCTACCTCACCTTCCATGGCTCCGTGTCAAACCTTGCTTTGTAATGTTCCAGTGGGTCACCCTGGAATGTTTTATCATATTAAAGACACAATGTTTTCTTGGAGGACAGTGAGTCTCTGGAACTCTCTTCCTCCCAAGGCAGGGGAAGCAGTCTTTGAATATTTTTATGGCAGAGCTGGATAGATTCTTGATTAACAAGAGGGTGAACGGTTATTAGGGGTGGGCAGGAATGTGGGACTGAGGTTATAATCCGATCAGCCATGCTCAAATTGAATGGCAGAACAGGTTCGAGGGGCCGAGTGGCCTCTCCTGCTCCTAATTCATCTGCTTGTTCGTACATAAATAGAGGCTGTATCACTACGCCAGGGTCCCAGGTTCGATTCCCGGCTTGGGTCACTGTCTGTGTGGAGTCTGCACGCTCTCCCAGTGTCTGCGTGGGTTTCCTCCAGGTGCTCCGGTTTCCTCCGACAAGTCCCGAAAGACGTGCTGTTAGGTGAATTGGACATTCTGAACTCTCCCTCTGTGTACCCGAACAGGTGCCGGAATGTGGCGACTAGGGGCTTTTCACAGTAACTTCATTGCAATGTTAATGTAAGCCTAATGAAGCCTACCGTCCTCTCTAACCGTGCATTTGGTCACCTGCCGCCAAAATCCCCTCAGGTGGCTCAATGGGAAATGATAGCGTTGTTGAGATGCACCTTGGGAGGTTCATCTCTATAAATGACGCTTTATAAATGCAAGTTGCTATTGGGAGAACAGCAGAGCAGGCGCGATGGGCTGTATAGCCTCTTTCTGCATAAATTCTATGATTTATCCCAGTGTCCTGGCCAATATTTATCTCCCAACCCACAGATTATTTGACCATCACATTGTTGTTTGCGGGATCTTGTGCAGGCAATCGAGGCATTGTACAATCACAAGGAGAGCGTTCACAGTGACAGGGGGCAGGGGTCTGTGCAGGATGACCGACCTAATGCGAGAACATTGAATCTCAACCAGGGCTGAGCTCAAATTATTTTCTCCACCTTGGTAATAAGGTGGGGAGATGAGGGAAAATAGAGCCCCAGGTATTTCATGTAACGTAGCGCTGGGGAGAAGCCAGTGGATTGAGAGGAGCAGGAAGGAGTGGGGGGGGGGAAAAGAGAGAGAGAGAAAGAGACAAAGACGAGCTCCATTCTAATGAAGGTAGAGTTTGTGTTACACAATCAAAAATATGGGGCGGGATTCACCCCCTACCCGGCGGGGAGGGCCGTACCGGCGCCGAGGAGTGGCGTGAACCACTCCGACGTCGGGCCTCCCGGAAGGTGCGGAGACCAGAGTGCTTGGCGCCACGCCAGCTGGTGCCAAAGGGCCTCCACCGGCCGGCACGAGGTGGCGCATGCGCGGGAGCGCCAGCGTGTGCTACCGTCATCCGAGCGCATGCACAGGGCGGTTCTTCTCCGCGTCAGCCATGGTCGGACCTGGTTTGATTTACGCCGGCGGGACCGGCCGAAAATGGGCGGCCACTCGGCCCATCGCGGGGCGGAGAATCGCCGGGGGGGGGGGGCGGCTGCTGCCAGCGGCCACCGACCGGCGCAACGCGATTCCCGACCCCGCTGAAAAACCGGCGCCGGAGAATCCGACAGCCGGCATCGCGGCCGGATTCATGCTGCCCCCCGGCAATTCTCCGGCCCGGCGGGGGATCGGAGAATCCTGCCCATGATCTGTATTTGATCTTCCAGAAGAAGGTGCTTTAATTCTGAAAGGCTGGCTCGCATTAACAAGCAACGTCTGGCGTGTAAGTGAGATGCGGGGCTGCATGTAGCTCACCTCAGCAATAAGCAGCAATCACTTCTGTACTCGCTTGGAACAAGGGTCAACACTTGCCTTGTTAGCAATTTTCAACTGCACTTTATGAGCCTATTTATGAAATCTAATTTCACTGGGGGTAAAGGGGCAAAGGATTAGCAGTCAATAAAACATTTCACAATGTGTAATTTTTTGCCAGGCTGGTTAAGGCTTCCATTCTAATCAGGTTTTATTATCTCTGTATAAATATATTGGACGTTCTGAAAGCGGATTGATTTTTATTTGGTGTGTGTGACTGCACAGCAGTATTTGCTGTGCGAGTCTTCTGGAGGTTAGTGGTGGATCTTTCCCTCCAAAGAAACATCTCCAGCATCATCTTTATTAACCCTTTCAGTGAATTAGAAATGGAAAGGGAAGTGCAGTTAAACATCTTGACGAATTAACTCTGCACACACTCAGCCTATCGTAATTTAAACAATGCCTTGGGGAGGGACAGCATCATCAGGTGGGGCAGGGCTGGTGCAGGCACCCTCCCAGGGGTTTACCAAACCAGGACTTGCATTCACATAGCGCCTTTCGCAACATCCCGATGCCCCAAACCGTTTACAGTCAATTACGTACTTTTAGAAGGTTCGTAAAGTGGAAAGCAGAGCCGTCAATCCACGCACAGGAAGATCCCACAACCGGCATTGCAATAAAAGATCAAATAATCTGCTTTCAAGCTGGTTAAGGGATAAATATTAGCCAGATCACCGGTGAAATGAGTGCCCAACATTAGATGTGATTCTGCAATTCGACAATATTTGTTAAACAATCCTGAGTGTGCTCAGAACCATGGTTTTTTTCTCCATAAATTTAGAGTCCCCAATTATTTTTTTTCCAATTAAGGGGCAATTTAGCGTGACCAATCCACCTACCCTGCACATCTTTGGGTTGTGGGGGTGAGACCCACACAGACACGGGGAGAATGTGCAAACTCCACACTGACAGTGACCCAGAGCCGGGATCGAACCTGGGACCTCGACGCCGTGAGGCAGCAGTGCTAACCACTGTGCCACCGTGCTGCCCTTGCTCAGAACGATGTTGACAACCAGTTCAATATTATCAGTCAGGCTGCAGTGTGGCTCACTCACTGGGCCCTGTTCTTTGCAGTCAGAAAGAACGTGTATACACATTGCTCGTGTTTCAACTGAACAAAATAGGTGTCGGCTGTTTATTCCCTAGGGCAATGTCTTGACTAATCAGAATCAATCTGCCAGGTTCGAATTCAAACAAAGCTTGCCAGTCAGTCGGCACTCTCTTCTCATGAAGAGAGTGTTGTTCTGTTTACGTTTGGCATACTGGCAAATGTCCTGATGAGTGAAGGCGGGAAGCTTCAACATGTGTCTGTTTTCAGCGATAAAACAAAAAGCACATAAGAATGTAAAAAGTAGCACAGGTCCTGGCAAATAGGAAAGATAAAGAGCAGCAAGAACGTCCGGCTTGATCTCGTGCATGCGCAGACCGGCCGGTGTATTTCCGCGCATGCGCAGACCGGCCGGCGTATTTCCGCGCATGCGCAGACCGGCCGACGTATTTCCGCGCATGCGCAGACCGGCCGGCGTATTTCCACGCATGCGCGGGGGGTTTCTTTTCCTCACGGCTCCCGGGCAATATGGCGGAGCCCTACAGGGACCTGGCGCGGAGGAAAGAGTCCGCCGGCAGGATAGGTAGGCCTCGATCGTGGGCCAGGCCACCGTGGGGGCCCCCCTGGGGTCGGATCCCCCCGCGCCCCACCCAGTACCAACCCCGCACACTTACCTGCCAGGTCCCTTCATGCGTAAGGTGAGTAATTCGCGCCGGCGGGTCTGGCCAAAACTGGACAGCCACTCGGCCTATCGGGGCCCAGAGAATCGCCGGGGGGGCTGCTGTCAACAGCCCCCAACCGGCGTGGCGAGAATCCCGCCACCGCCCGAAAAACGGCAGCGGAGAACAGGGCAGCCGGCGTCGGGGCGGGATTTGCGCCTCCCCCTGGGGATTCTCCGACCCGGAGGGGGGTTGGAGAATCCCAGCCCAGGTTTTTAAAGGAAGTAGGTGAGAACATTGCAGATATCCTAACCATAATCAGCCAAAATTCTCCCGATTCAGGGACCATTCCGTTAGACTGGAAAGTGGTGCATGCCACTCTGCTATTTAAAAAATAAGACGGGGAAACCAGGGAGTCGTGGAGCAACTCGCCCAGCATCTGGCATGGTTTTGTAAAGGGTGGTCAGGCCTGATGAAGCTGATTGAATTATTTTGGAACAATAACTAAAGTAGTGGACAGGTGAATGTCTCCGGATGTTATTCATACGGACTTCCAGAAAACATCTGATAAAGTCCCTCAACTGAGACCATGAACTGAAGTAGAAGCTCATGGAATTAAAGGCAAATGATTGACCGTTTGGAAAATTGGCTGATTGTCAGGAGACAGTGGACAGGGATAACGGGCAGCCACTCTAACTGATGGAGGAGATTTTGTGGGACAGAGCCCCAGCCTCTCAGTCAGAAGTTCCAAATCATGTGCCACTCTGGGACAGGATAGCCACGAACACGATCCAACATGGTCAAACAGACTGCCACTATCAACTTGCGAATCCTTCTAACACACCGAGAGCAGAAGGGAAAGAGCAGGAGCCTCGCCTGATCAGCTACGCTGGAAGTGGTGTGGAGCCTCTCAAGTTATAGCCCCTGGTGTCAGGTTAGTGACCTGTTCCAGGAGAAACTAGCCACGGAAACAGACGCTTAGCGGACGTTTAACTGCCTCAAACGCCACTAGGTGCAGGAAGGGAAAAGAAGCAAACTCGAACTGCAGGATGGGACAAGTGGAGTCCTGCAACGTTCTGTGTTGGGGCCTCAGGTATTCACTGTATTCATTGGCGACTCAGATGATGGGATAGAAAGCTCTGTCACCAAATTTGTCAATGAGATAAAAATAAGCAGCATTGCAAACATTGTAGGTGGAAGTGTAAAATTCCAAAGGGACATTTTGTTAGATGAAGGGAATGGGCAACACTGTTGTAAATGAATTTTAATGCAGACAATGTGAAGTTATCCACTTTGGACTTAACAAAGATAGAACAAGAACAGGAAATACTGGGCAATCTCAGCAGGTCTGAAAGCATCTGTGGAGAGAAAAGGGAGCTAATGTTTTGAGTCTGGGTGACTCTTTGTAAAAGCTGGAGCGAACTGGAAATGGGGTCAGATTTATACTGTGGGGGGGGGGGCGCAGTGAGGCTGGATAGGAGTAGTTGGAGAGAGTCAAAGATGTCGAGGACAGAAGATAAAAGGAATATGAATGAGGGTGATTAAAGCGAAGAAAAGAGCTGACAGTGGCACATAAAGAGATTAGAATGTGTAAATGGCAGAACAAAGGTAAGCAATGTGTCAAAGGGCAACTAGGAGCAGACGGCCAAGAGGGGTGGGGACAATGGAGAGGGAAAAACAGATCAATGTGAGAAATGGAGATAAACTGATAGAAATTTTAAAAATGGGATGAAGGTGGACAGGAGAGAGTTGACAGTCCGAAGTTGTTGAACTCGATGTAAAGTCTGGAAGGCTGTAACGTGCCTAATCGGAAGAGGAGGTGCTGTTCCTCCAGTTTGTGCTTCACTGGATCATTGCAACAGGTCAAGGACGGACATGTGGACATGAGAGCCGGACGGGGAGTTGAAATGGCAGCGACAGGAAGGTCTGGGTCCTGCTTGCGGACGGACCGGAGGTATTCTGCAAAGCATTCACCCAGTCTGCGTTTAGTCTCTCCAATGTAGAGTAGACTGCATTGGGAGCAACAAATGCAGTAGACCAGACTGAAGGAGATGCACGTGAAGCATAGTGGTTAGCACAATTGCTTCACAGCTCCAGGGTCCCAGGTTCGATTCCCAGCTTGGGTCACTGTCTGTACGGAGTCTGCACATCCTCCCCGCGTGTGCGTGGGTTTCCTCCGGGTGCTCCGGTTTCCTCCCACAGTCCAAAGACGTGCAGGTTAGGTGGATTGGCCATGCTAAATTGCCCTTAGTGTCCAAAATTGCCCTTAGTGTTGGGTGGGGTTACTGGGTTATGGGGATAGAGTGGGGGTGTGGGCTTGGGTGGGGTGCTCTTTCCAAGAGGCGGTGCAGACTCAATGGGCCGAATGGCCTCCTTCTGCACTGTAAATTCTATGATAAGCGCCACCTCAGTTGAAAAGAATGTTTAAGGCAGGTGTCTGGTGAGCAGGGAGGAGGTGAAGGGCCAGATGTTACACCTTCTGCGATTACATGGGAAGGTGCCGTGGGGAAAGGCTGAGGTGTTGGGGATGATGGAGGGAACAGTTCCCGTGGAATACTGACAGGGGGAGTGAGGGGAAGATGTGTTGATGGTGGAATCATGCTGGAGTTGGCGGGACTGGCGAAGGCTGATTCTTTGAATGCGGAGGCTGGTGGGGTGGAAAGTGAGGACAAGGGGGGTTCTCTCCTGGTTCTGGAGCACTGTGAGCTGTTTTGGGCTTGACAGCGTCGGAAAGATATACCAGGAGTGACAGAGATTGGAAACGTTAGCTCCCTTCTCGCTCACACAGAGGCTGTCAGACCTGCTGAGATTGTCCAGCGTTTTCTGTTTTTGTTTCAGATTCCAGCATCCGCAGTAATTTGCTTTTATATTGTTATACCGGGAGTGAGTTCAGCGTAGGGCCAGGAGAATAATACTAGATCCATAAATCAAAGCTATGGGGAGATTACACAAACTAGGATTATATTCTCTGGAATTTATGTGAGTGATTAGACTGAAGATTTCAAGATATTAAGGGGTTAAATTGCCCCTTAGTGTCCAAAAGGTTAGGTGGGGTTACGGGGATAGGGTGGAGGTGTGGGCTTAAGTAGGGTGCTCTTTCCAAGGGCTGGTGCAGACTCGATGGGCCGAATGATTAAGGGGAACAGATAGAGTAAATAGAACTATTTCTGCTAGTTGGGGTGGCTAGGGCTGAGGTATTAGAACCACACCTTGTGGAGTTAAATTAGGAATCAGTTAAACAAAGAAATGGTGGGAGTTTGCGACACTGTTCCATAAATGGCAACTGATGCAAGATTAATTGTGGATTTTAAAACTGAGACTGGTAGGTTTTTGGCAGTCTAAGGTATTAAGGTAGAGGGGGAAAAGACAGATGTTTGGAGTTAGCTCATAGATCAGCCACGTTCTCAATGAATGGCGAAGAGGCTCGATGGGTTAAGTGGCGTCCGATTCCCATGTTCATCCGAGGGGCAGATAGGGCCTCACTTCAGCATCTCTTACCAAAGACAGATACAAATACAAATTTTTCTTTTCATCACATTGTTACTTGTGGGGCTGTGCTGTGTGTAAATTAGCCACTCCATTTGCTCCATAACTGCAGTTTATTTTAGTGGGCTCGACAGTTCTCGGTTGATGATAGATTTGCAGGTCTGTATAATTACGGAATATGGTTCTTAAAATCATGAGTAAATTCTTTACCCTCCGCCTACTGAAGCAGCTTAGCATTATCCGTAATGCCGCTGGATCAAGAGGAGGACTTGGGTATTATTTTCACGAATTAGTACCACCTGACAATATTATCCCCGGATATTAAAATCCGCCTTACTTGAAGTTATCCCTTTAATAAATCAAACTGAAGATGATTTCCACAGATGGAATAATCTCTCTGTCTAGTTGGGGAAGTGAAGATGCAACGAAAGCAGCCATCAATCCTGCATTTGTTAGTCATGTCTTCCTCGGGGGCCAATATAAAACTGTGGCATGGATGAATTACTTTCGATATTTTGTACAGAGTGACTTTGAATCCAGGCTCGAGTCAGAGAGGCAGCAACAGGACGAACCGGGAGGTGGTCGGCAGTGAGCACATCAGAATTTAATTTTCAGCTCGAGCAGGCTCGTCCTTGATCAGGGATGTTCAACAGCACGCAGCGTATGGGGTTTCGAACATTGATGTTCCATCCTCTATACCAGTAATTGCCGAGCATTCCAAGACCCCCTAAATACAGATACAATTCAATGAACCCCGCCACACCCCCCCCAGCTGATCCCAGCCCTATCCCAGTGTAACCTTCACCCACACCTCATGCATGCAAACGCTGCACTGCTCCAAAAATATCCACAAGTTGGAGAGCTACTAGCTCTTCCCTTTTTAAAAATTTATTCTTCGAATGAGTGTCACCGCTGCAGCCAACATTCCTCGAGACGGTGGAAGTCAGCTGCCCTCTCACTACAGTCCATGCTTATCTGTAGCAGTGGCTGTTTCATTGGGAAATGAAGTGTGCACCACATCGTTGTGGATCTGCGTTCACGTGGAGGCCAGACTAAGGAAGGCTGGAACATTCCCTTGCCTGAAGGATATTAGAGAACCAGATGGGTTTGCATGAAAATCCGCTGGTTTCACGATCATTGTTAATGAGATTAGCAGCTTATTCCAGATTAATTAATTAATTGAATTTAAATTCCCTCAGTTGTCGCGGTGGGATTTGAACTCCAGCATCCGGAGGACTAGGCCAGGATTCTGGTTACTCGTCCAGTAACATTACCATGATGCTACCGGGCCCACCAAATTAGAAATCCATTCCTACGAAACATTCTGGGGCCATGCACCTCAGGAAGGATAGATTGGCTTTTGAGGGGGTGTCAGGCAGATTCTCCAGAATAATACGAAGGCCAGAAGGAGTTAATCATGAGGACAAGTTACACAGCCCAGGCTTTTACTCCCCTCATATAGATGAGTACAGCATGATCGAACTAAGATGTTTAAAATGATTATCTCCCTCAAAAGGTTGATGCGCTTTGAGGCTGGGCATCAATTGAAAATTTCAAAACTGAGCTCAATAGATTTTTATTGGCCAAAGGTACGAAGGGTCACAGAGCCAAGGTGATGGATGGAATTGTGACACAGATCAGCAACGATCCGCCTGAACAGCGGAACACGATCAAGGGGCTGAATAAAAGCAAAACACCGCGGATGCTGGAAATCTGAAATAAAAGCAGAGAATGCTGGAAAAGCCCAGCCGATCTGGCAGCGTGTGTGGAGAGGGAAACAGAGTTAACGTTTCGGGTCCGCCTGCCTATTTAGAGTTCAAGGGGCTGAATGGTCTGTTTGTCATGGAAATGTAAAGCCCCATCACAAACATTTAATAAGATACAATCATCAGAAATAGTCTATTTGGCCCCTCGGGCCTGATCACGGATGTTCGATGGCTTTAACTCCACTTTCCCGCCTTTCCTCCACAATTCCTCGACTCCCTTGTCAATACATAAATCTGTCTAACTCCACCGTGACTATATTCAATGACCCAGTCTCCGTGGTGGAGAATTCCAAAGACAAATGAGCCTCTGAAAGAGGAAATTGCTCCTCAACTCCATCTTAAATCAGAGACCCCTTATTTTAAACTCGAGGGGAAACATCCTCTCAGTATCCATCCTGTCTCTGTAAGCCCCCCTCAGAATCTTATGCGTCCCAATAAGATCACCTCTCATTCTTCTAAACTCCACTGAGTGCAGATCAAACCTGTCCCACCTTTCCTCATAAGACAATCCCTTCATGCCAGGAACCAGCCCAGTGAGTCTTCAAGGAATTGCTTCCAATACATGTCATTAAGTAAGTCCCAGCTGGACCATCTTAACTTCCCTGACTGTTCCCCCACTTTCCCCACCTTCCCCCCACTTCTGGCTTTCTAAACTCCAAAACAGTTAATTCTTCAAAGCAAGTGGATATCGTAAATAAGTGTCCAAGTTCCAAGGTAAATAAGCAATTAACAGGGTGACTTTTTTATCACCTGTACATCTGGTTATAAAATCCACGTCTGTAAAAGTGGTGCAGCAACAACTCCTATAAGGAGCCAACTAAAGATATTTCCTAAAGATTAACAAAATTGAGCAGAGTTTCAGTCTATGTGGATGACCTGCTCCTCTACGTCTCAGACCCACAGAAGGGCCTGAAAGCAACCATGCAGCTTCGGAGCGAGTTCGGAGCTTTCTCAGGCTACAAACCCAACCTGGGCAGGAGCGAGGCATTTCCGGTGAACCTGAACGGGGGAGGGGCAGAGCTGGAGGGATTCCCATTCAAACTAGCCCAAAGCAAATTCTGCTACCTGGGGATCCAGATAGCCCGGGACTGGACATGGATCCACAAGTGGAATCTGACCAGTCTAGCAGAGGAAGTTACAGAGATTGGGGTGCACTCCCGCTTTCCCTGGCGGGGAGGGTGCAGGTGATCAAAATGAACGTACTGCCCAGGTTCCTCTTCCTGTTTAGATCCATGTCGATCTTCATCCCAAAGGCATTTTTCCATAATATAGACAAAATGATCATGGCGTTTGTGTGTGGGGTAAAAACCCAAGGATCCCCAAATCCACACTGCAAAGGAGTATGGGGAGTCTGGCCCTGCCCAATCTACAACCCTACAAATGGGAAGCTACTGCAGAGAGGGTGAGGGAATGGATACGTGTACCCAACATGGAATGGGTGAGGTTGGAGGGGTCCTCCTGCAGCGGAACAACCCTCTGGGCCCTCGCCACGGCAGCGCTCCCATCCCTCCCCCGACAAAATACGCATCCTGCCCAGTGGTGTTAGCTACACTAAAGACATGGAACCAAATGAGGCAGCATTTCAGCCTAACCGAGATGTCCCCATAGCCCCCATCTGCGGAATTACAAATTCCCATTAGCCATGCTCGACGCCACCTTTAAAAAATGGGGACAGGACAGGGGGACGCTAGCAGTCAGGGACTTTTACACAAGAGGCAGACTAGTGACCTTGGGCGAACTTATGGAAGACTTGGACCTGCCGACAGGACAGGAACTCAGACACCTCCAAATTAAATCTTTTCTCCGCAAGGAGACGGCAAGATACCCCCGGGCCCCGAGAGACACACTACTAGAGGAACTATTAAATCCGTACAGTAAGGAGGGGGGAAACTGTGGGATCATCTATGGAATGTTACTGGAAAGGGCAAGACTATTGCTGGACAAAGCCAGATGAAAATGGGAGGACGAACTGGGGGCAGAAGTGGGATGGGGACTCTGGAGCGAGGCACTGAGCAGGGCTAACTCCACCTCCTCCTGCGCAAGGCTCAGCTTCATGCAGTTTGAAGTGCTGCACAGAGCGCACTTGACCAGAACCCGAATGAACAGTTTCTTTCCGGAGCTGGAAGATAAACGTGAACGGTGCCAGGGAGGCCCGGCCAACCACACCCACATGTTCTGGGTTTGCCCCAGACCTGTGGGCTCTGGACAGCCTTCTCAGAGGCGATGTCCAAGGTTGTGAGGGTGAGGGTGGGGCTGTGCCCGAGAGTGGCAGTCTTCGGGGTATCGGACCAGCCAGAGTTACACATGGGGAAGGGGGCCGACGCCCTGGCTTTTGCTTCCTTAACCGCCCGCCGGAGAATCCTGCTCGGCTGGTGATCAGCAGCACCGCCCACAGCTGCAGACTGGCTCGCTGACCTGGCGGAATTTCTCCACCTGGAGAAGATAAAATGGGAGAAAAAAGGAGGAGGAGAGGGGGCAGGAAGCCCCTCACTTTGAATCTACAAGGTCAACAACACAAAACGCAGGAAAGAGGAGCAGAGCCCAGTAGTAGGACACCCAGGGTGGAAGAGGGGTCTACCATCGAGGGGGAGGAGGGGTCACCATCGAGGGGGAGGAGGGGTCTACCATCGAGGGGGAGGAGGGGTCTACCATCGAGGGGGAGGAGGGGTCTACCATCGAGGGGGAGGAGGGGTCTACCATCGAGGGGGAGGAGGGGTCTACCATCGAGGGGGAGGAGGGGTCTATCATCGAGGGGGAGGAGGGGTCTACCATCGAGGGGGAGGAGGGGTCTACCATCGAGGGGGAGGGGTCTACCATCGAGGGGGAGGAGGGGGTCTACCATCGAGGGGGAGGGGGGTCTACCAACGAGAGGGAGGAGGGGTTACCATCGAGGGGTGGAGGGGTCTATCATCGAGGGGGAGGAGGGGTCTATCATCGAGGGGAGGAGGGGTCACCATCGAGGGGGAGGAGGGGTTACCATCGAGGGGGAGGAGGGCAGGGAGGGGGGGAATGGGTGGACGGGGAGAATGTATTTTTAAAAGTATGTAAATAAGAAACTGCACAACATGTAAATTTCAGCTGCACTATTCATTAAATTGCTATTCGGTAAAATTTGAAAAATGCCAATAAAAATATTTTTTTTAAAGATTAACAAAAATGCATTTATCACACCTTTTAGATGCTCCAAATATGGCACAAATTATGCAGGAATTGTCATCACTTATGTAGGGAAATGTCAATTTGCAGAGTGAGAACCCTCAGCGAAATAGCAAATCCATTTCTGAATGTTTTGACGGATGAAGGAATGCTGGTTTTGAAAGGGAAATTTCTTGCTCTCCGAATAGGGGATTCTTTAATGTTCACTTGGACCTACTTTAAAAATGGCACCTCTGACAAAACAGCACCCCCTCATTATGTGCTCAAATCTGAAGTAAGAATTGAACCCACAATTTCCAGGGGTTGGTGTACCACCTCGAGTCGAACGGATACCTGCATTTCTACCTGCCACATTCCACACTCATACAACTCTCATGTCTGTTCATTAAAATCACCCGCCTCCGTATAGATCTGTTAGAATGCAAAGGCATGCAGGTGTGCCCGACAGTATGGATGTATTATTGTCTCAATCGGGCAACTGGCTATCTCCGGAGTGGAAAAGGAGTCAATCTGCAAGAGTTTGTACACTAGCAATGTGCCCTGGATGTGCAGTCAAGTAATTAGCTCTAATCGCTCAATTATATATTAGGAGTCCTACCAATAAAATTAAAGAGCAAAGGCTGTTAAAGAGCACTTACTGACTGATTCCATCAAACGAGGCTTCTCGGGTAGTGTGCCCACTATCGGTGTTCATGCCACGCTGAAATTAAACAAATAACCACTTGATTTTCACATTTCTGGAATACATGCTAAACTCACAAGGATTCAGCGGACATAAAACAAAGTCCGCTTTCCAGTGTGTCCGGCGGGTGATTCTCAGCAAGTGCAACGCCGAGATTCACCCCGCTATTCACCAGCACTTTGTCGGTATTTCCTGCACTGGGAAGCTGAGCTCGCCAGCAGGACCGACTCCTCGAAGATCCGCCGACATTTTGAACGGCAGTCCCGATCTCTACGGCCCCATTCCCTTCCAGGCGTCCCCCGCTTTCAAAACCCATCCCCTCTTTACCCCCCCCAAACATCTAGTGGCCCCTGGAACCCCCCCCGGCCTAACCCCTGGCAGTGCCAACCTGGCAGCCAGGCACCTTGGCACTTTCAGCCTGCACCCTGGAAGTGCCCCTGGAAACTTGGCAGTGCCACCCAGGCACCAAGACAGCGCCAGGGTGGCATGCCAGGGTGCCTAGATGGCAGTTCCAGGGTGCAAGGCTGGCAGTGCCAAGGTGCCCAGGTGCCATAGGGTGTGCCACGGTACCACCCTGCTCTGTCCCTGTGAGATCTCCCCCCCCCCCCCCCCCCCCCCCCCGAGGTGCCATCAACCTGGTCCACATTTGTGCAAACCAGTGCTAAATGGTGCCCGCGTCAGGCACAACGCGTTCGCTGAATCGCGCCCACAGCCCAATTTCTATCAATGACTTGATGATGGGACTGATGGTCTGGTTGTGAGATTTGCTAGTGACACAAAGAAAGGTAGGAAAGTAAGTTGTGACCATGACGTAAGGAGGCGACAAAGGGACATCGATAGGTTAAGGGCAGAGATCTGGCAAATAGAATCTAAGGTGGGCAAATGTGAAATTGTCCATTTTGGCAGCAAGAATAAAAGAGAGGGTTATTATCTAAATGGTGAGAGATTACAGAGCTCTGAGAGTTAGCAATTCAGAGACATTTTACTGGACTAATACCAGAAATGGGCAGGTTGTCTTATGAGGAAAGGTTGGATAGGCTCGGAGTTTGCACCCACCAGAGTTCAGAAGAGTAAGAGGTGACTTTATTAAGATCCCGAGGGGTATTGACAGGGTGGATGTGGAGAGGTGTTTCCTCTTGTGGGAGAATCTAGAACGAGGAGTCATTGTTTAAAAATAAGGCGGTCACTTATTTAAGACGGAGATGAGGAAATGTTTTCTCTCTGAAGGTCGTGAGTCTCTGGAACTCTCTTCCTCGAAAGACAGTGGAAGCAGAACTTGTGAATATTGTTACGGCAGAGTTGGACAGACTCTTGATGAACAAGGGGGGGTGAGGTTTAACAAGGGGGTGAAAGGTTATCGGGGCTGAGCAGGAACGTGGGGTTGATGTTACAATCAGGTCAGCCACGATCTTATTGAATGGGAGAGCAGTCTTGAGGGGCCGAGTGGCCTGCTCCTAATTTGTATGTTTGTACATGTAAGAACTGGGGCAGGGAAAGGATGCCGGGGGAAAGGCTGGGTAGTCCAGGCCATGGTTTGCTTTTTCATGGAAATAAAACAGAAAGAGTATCGCAGAATCTGGAAACATCTCTGGCAGTTTGCATAATTCGCAACGATTTCTTCGGCTAGTAGCCCAACAGACAAACTATCCGCAGCTACTTTACACATCAGTAAACATCGTGACCAAGCACATCGGCCTCAGTTTCTGGGTGACTACATTGAGGTGTTCTCTTCAGACAGGAGTGATGATCCCAGCTACAATTAAACGGAACAAGCTCCGCCTGCAAACCCTTTGTTGTAATGTCATTAACAGGATCTACATTCAGTCTTCAGACCCATTTACAAAATGGCGAACTGATAACAATGATGTCGCCCTGATCAGAATCGTCCACAACTATGCTGCCCCCGCTGGATCTGATCATCCATCAAAACTCAACGGCCACAGGACGAGCACCCATTGGGCAATTCAATCTATAGCCACACTACAAGGCACAATGAAGCTAATCACTAGCTCCCAGCAAGCTAAATGACCTCAAACGCAATCACAATCCACATGAACTCCTTGGTTGTTCCGTTTTCCACTGGTCACACTGCACAGGTACATACCAGGGTGAGGAGCACATCTGGCTGCAACTTCTTCAGCACGTCAGCCACCTATAAAGACAAAGAAGTTTCCTGTTACAGTGGGCATTAAAAAGCGGCCTAGGTCAAACTTCTGAATACATACAGCATCTGTAAAGAAAACACAAACTTGCATTTGTATTGGGGTGTCCTAATGCACTTCATAGTCAATGAAGCACTTTGAAAATGTGTTGCTGTGGCAATGTACCAAACACAGCAGTCAATACCTACCAGAAGCAAAGTGATAAACACTAGATGAATTTTTGTGACATCAATTGAGGAATAAATATTGTCCGGGACACTTGGGAGAACTCCCCTGCTTTTCTTTGAAATCAAAGAACAAACAAAGAACAAAGAAATGTACAGCACAGGAACAGGCCCTTCGGCCCTCCAAGCCCGTGCCGACCATACTGCCCGACTAAACTACAATCTTCTACACTTCCTGGGTCCGTATCCTTCTATTCCCATCCTATTCATATATTTGTCAAGATGCCCCTTAAATGTCCCTATCGTCCCTGCTTCCACTACCTCCTCCGGTAGTGAGTTCCAGGCACCCACTACCCTCTGCGTAAAAAACTTGCCTCGTACATCTACTCTAAACCTTGCCCCTCTCACCTTAAACCTATGCCCCCTAGTAATTGACCCCTCTACCCTGGGGAAAAGCCTCTGACTATCCATTCTGTCTATGCCCCTCATAATTTTGTATACCTCTATCAGGTCTCCCCTCAACCTCCTTCGTTCCAGTGAGAACAAACCGAGTTTATTCAATCGCTCCTCATAGCTTATGCCCTCCATACCAGGCAACATTCTGGTAAATCTCTTCTGCACTCTCTCTAAAGCCTCCACATCCTTCTGGTAGTGTGGCGACCAGAATTGAACACTATACTCCAAGTGTGGCCTAACTAAGGTTCTATACAGCTGCAACATGACTTGCCAATTCTTATACTCAAAAAATTCAGAGCGAAAGCAGAATGACAAACACAGCTTCAGGGCACAAGAAGATTCTTATGTAATGACATTTCATCAGAAAACAACACCGCATTTTTCGAACAAATGGCTCCAACATGGCCATTATTTTCGCCGCGAGTAGGGTTCGAACCTACGCGGGGAAACCCCATTGGATTTCGAGTCCAACGCCTTAACCACTCGGCCATCGCAAAAATCGGGCCTGCATGATCTTTACATCCGCCTCAGGCAGAAAAGTGGTCTCAATTTAACATCTCATATCTCGCTCCGTCAATACTGCTCCGTAAATCAGCCTGGATCTTAACGCTCAAATCACTTATCTTTGGGATTTGAATCCACAACTGTCTGCTGCATAGATGGAGATACTGACGCTGTTCCAAATGCTGAGGAACAGGAATCATAGAATTTCATAGAATTTACATAGGAGGCCATTCCGCCCATCGAGTCTGCGCCGACGCTTGGAAAGAGCACCCCATTAAGCCCACACCTCCACCCTATCCCCATAACCCAGTAACCCCACTGAACCATTTTGGACATTAATGGCAATTTAGCATGGCCAATCCACCTAACCTGCACATCTTTGGACTGTGGGAGGAAACCGGAGCACCCGGAGGAAATCCCCACGCAGACACGGGGAGAACGTGCAGACTCCGCACAGACAGTGACCCAAGCCAGGAATCAAACCTGGGACCCTGGAGCTGTGAGGCAGCAGTGCTAACCACTGTGCTACCGTTCAGCCAAATTTTAAAATTTGCAGATGGTACAAAACCTGGAAGCATTGTGAACTGTGAGGAGGGCAGCGTAGAACTTCAAAAGTCAGACAAGTTGGCAAAAAGTTGGGCGGAGAGGACGTGCTGGCCTTGGAAAGGGTCCAGAGGAGGTTCACAAGAATGATCCCTGGAATGAAGAGCTTGTCGTATGAGGAACGGTTGAGGGCTCTGGGTCTGTACTCGTTGGGGTTTAGAAGGATGAGGGGGGGGATCTTATTGAAACTTACAGGATACTGCGAGGCCTGGATAGAGTGGACGTGGAGAGGATGTTTCACTTGTAGGAAAAACTAGAACCAGAGGACACAATCTCAGACTAAAGGGACGATCCTTTAAAACAGAGATGAGGAGGAATTTCTTCAGCCAGAGGGTGGTGAATCTGTGGAACTCTTTGCCTCAGAAGGCTGTGGAGGCCAAATCACTGAGTGTCTTTAAGACAGAGATAGATAGGTTCTTGATTAATAAGGGGATCAGGGGTTATGGGGAGAAGGCAGGAGAATGGGGATGAGAAAATATCAGCCATGATTGAATGGCGGAGCAGACACGATGGGCCGAGTGGCCTAATTCTGCTCGTATGCCTTATGGTTTGATGGTCGTATTTACTCCCTTGAGTCTTTCCACCTGTTGAATTAGATTAATTGGCTGATCTGTACCTCAATTCTATTTACCCATCTTTGCTCCACGTCCCATTATATCCTCACCCACCTCCCATAATATCCAACAAAAATGTATGCATTTCAATTTTGTGAATTTCAATCAGCCTCAGAATCCACAGCCTTTATTCGGAAAAATGTTTCAGATTTCCACTGCCTCGTGTGTGAAGAGAGTCTTGCGTGCCCCAGTTCTAATCTTGAGATCTGCCTGGTTACTTTCCTCTGCTAATGCTATCAATGCGTAATTCCAGTTCTCGGGAGGGTTCAGTATCTGACAGATGCTGCCGTCCTGCTGACTGCTTTCACATTTCCCATTCAGCATCTGTGCTATTTTACTTTCATCTTGGGGAGAAAGGACAAATCTTGGACACCAAACGAAAGGCATCGCACTATGTCAGCTCAGCTGACTGCACTTAAAGACACCAGACCACAACTTCATCAATTAATCATTGCTAATGTACTTGGTGTGTCAGAGGAGCAGATTAGAGCAACGCAAACTGGGACACAGCTAAGAGTCAGTTTGCATCTTGTCAAACCCCAGTCTGCGCTGGAATTGATTTCCTGGTGGATTGATTCCAACCCAATGAACAGACCTCAAATCATGTGCAAGAACATCCTCCCTCTCCACCACCTACATCACAAAAATCCAAGGAACACACAGGGTGAGTGTTTACACGTGGGAGAACTGAGCCGGCTCCCACATCAGCACCTTCAAAATCTCTTCACTGTCACAAAGCTAAAAGAAACTCTCAAGATGCAAGGGGAAGAGAGCTTGTGGTCTGCAAGGTCAGGGATATTTATGTTCGAGTGACTAAGTCATTTATAATGCATCTCGTCAGCTGCTGGAGGAGAAAATTACCTCCGATTCCGCACTTCCATGAGCAAAAATGTAGACTTTGTCAGGTCTGCTAGCCATCACTTGGGGGGAGGTGAGTGTGTGTGTGTGTGTGTGTGTGTGTGTGTGTGAAGAGAACAGGGCCGGGGAGCTCAGACAGCACGAGTAAGAGAGTGTCTGTGTAATGGCCACCAGGAAGAGAATGAGCAAAAGAGCACGTGTGTGCCAGAGAGAGGGGGAGAGAGAGAGAAAAAGAGAGAGAGCAAATAGCAGAAAGTAAGTCCCCATTACCAGGCTCCCCCACTCCACCACTAACCGCACTCGGCTAAAAAGCTCCCAACAGGCCCCACACCACCTCCCAGTTAAGTAATTGTCAACAATATTGTTTAACCCAAATTCAGTTTAAGAATCGACTATGACAGAAGATTTTACAAAGTAGACATATTCTAACCATGAAGCAAACTGCCATGAACTGCACACTCAGGAACAATTGATATCTGACAAGCAGTTAATCCTCAACAAACACAGTTAAAGCATCTCATCTGCCCTGTAGCGTGTGGGGCCATTCGAGCATTAATGCCTTGAGTAGGTAACGTCAGAATTAATACAAAATAATCCTCGACGGTGAGGGTTAATTGTGGAATGGAAGAATGGGATTTATAAAAGTGCCGAGACTCTGATATTTGAAAATGTTTTTTTTGAAGAATGGCAAATCTCTACACGAAAGAGTCAGAACAAAGGAACAATAATAAGTGCTACAGCTAATGGAAATCGGAACCAGAATGCTGCAAACACTCAGGTCAGGCAGGGCCTGTGGGGAGCGGAGATTGGAGAAAGTTTCAGGTCACTGACCTTTCAATAAAACCAAAGAATGAATCAGCAGAAGGCAGTTGTGAAAAATGACAACACACACTCGACTAGTTCAAAGCTCTCCTTTCACCTTCATAAACTTTATCTTATTCTTTCCATGGGGTGGGTGTCGCTGGTTGGGGCAGCAATTTTATTGTCCACCCTTAATTGCCCTTCGGAAGGTGGGGGTGAGCTGCCTTCTTGAACCGATGCAGTCCGAGGTGTAGGTACACCCACTGTGCTGTTCGGGAGGGAGTTCCCCAGCGACATTGAAGGAACGGCGATATATTTCCAAGTCAGGGTGGTGAGTGACTTGGAGGGGAACCTCCAGGTGGTGGGGTTCCCAGGTATCTGTTGCTCTTGTCCTTCTAGAGGGTAGTAGTCGTGGGTTTGGAAGGTGCTGCCTGAGGAACCTTGGTGAGTTACTGCAGTGCATCTTGTAGATGGTACACACGGCTGCCACTGTTTGTCGGTGGTGGAGGAAGTGAATGTTTTTTTATAATCTTTATTGTCACAAGTAGGTTTACATTAACACTGCAATGAAGTTACTGTGAAAAGCCCCTAGTCACCACATTCCGGCGCCTGTTCGGGTACACAGAGGGAGAGTTTAGAATATCCAATTCACCTAACAGCACATCTTTGGGGACTTGTGGGAGGAAACTGGCGCACCCGGAGGAACCCACGCAGACACGGGAGAGAATGTGCAGACTCCGCACAGACAGTGGAAGGAGTGACAAATAAGCGGGGCTGCTTTGTCCTGGATGGTGTTGAGCTTCTTGAGTGTTGTTGGAGCTGCTCTCATCCAGGCAAGTGGAGAGTATTCCATCACACTCCTGACTTGTGCCTTGTAGATGGTGGACAGGCTTTGGGGGGGGGTCAGGAGATGAGTTACTTGCCGCAGAATTCCCAGCCTCTGACCTGTTTGGCAGCCACAGTATTTATATGGCTCGTCTAGTTTAGTTTCTGGTCAATAGTAACCCGCAGGATGTTGGTAGTGGGGGATACAGCAATGATATGCCATTGAATGTCAAGGGGAGGGGCTGAGGATTCTCTCTTGTTGAAGATGGTCGTTGCCTGGCACTCAGCATGGAATACTTAAATACAAACTGCTTCAGTATGTGAGGAGTTGCAAATTGTGCTGACATTGCGCAATCATCTGCAAACACCATGACCTTATGATGAAAGGAGGTCATTTATGAAGCAGCTGAAGATGGTTGGGCCTAGGGCACTATCCTGAGGAACTCCTGCAGTGATGTTCTGGGACTGATTTCCATCAACCACAACCATCGCCCTGTGTGCCAGGTATGACTCCAACCAGTGGGGAGCTTTCCCCCTGATTCCCATTGACTCCAGTTTAGCTCGGGCGCCTTGATGCCACACTCGATCAAATGCTGCCTTGCTGTCGAGGGCAGTCACTCTCACCTCACCTCTGGCATTCAGCTCTTTTGTCCATGTTTGAACCAAGGCTGTAATGAGGTCAGAGCTGAGCGACCCTGGCAACACCCAAACTGAATGTCAGGAGCAGGTTATTGACGTGTATGTGAGGCACAGTATCTCGTGGTTAGCACTGCTGCCTCACAGCGCCAGGGATCCTAGTTCAATTCCAACCTTGGATGACTGTCTGTGTGGAGTTTGCACGTTCTCCCCTCATCTGTGTGGGTTTCCTCCAGGTGCTCCGGTTTCCTCCTATGGTCCAAAGATATGCAAGTTAGGTGGATTGGCCATGATAAATTGCTCCTTAGTATCCAACAGTTAGACGGGGTTACGAAGTTACAGGGATAGGGCCTAGGTAGGGTACTCTTTCAGAGCGTAGATGCAAATGTGATGGGCCGAATGGCCTCCTTCTGCACTGTAGGGATGCTATGACTTCTACAGGCCAGTTAGCCTAACATCAGTTGGTGGAAAAATGTTGGAATCTATTCTTGACTGTTAACAATGCACTTAGAAAAGCAGAGTGTGATCAGAATACGTCAACATGGTTTTACTAAACAGAAATCCTGTTAAATATATTTATTGGTGTTTTGGGGGGATGTAACCTATAAGATAAAGGGTAACCAGTAGATGTAGTATACCTGGATTTCCAAAAGGCTTTTAATAAGGTGCCACACAAAAGTTTAATAGATAAGTGCGCATGGAGTCTGAGGTAATATTTTAACATGGATAGAGGATTGGTTAACAGATAGGAAGCAGAGTGTGAGCATAAATGGGACTTTTTCAAGTTGGTAGCTGGTGAATACTGGATATCACAAGGGTCAGTGCTGAGGCCTCAGCTATTTACAATCTGTATCAATAATTTACATGAAGAGCCAGAGAGTAATGTATCCAAGTGTTCTGATGATACAAAGCTAGGTGGAAAAGGTAAGCTGTGGGGCGAGCACAGAGAGGGTGCAAAGAGATATAGAGAGGTTAAGGGAGTGAGCACCAAGATGGCAAATAGAGTGGAATGTAGGCAAGTGTGAAGTTATCAATTTTGGTTCAAAGAATAGAAAGCAGAATATTTTTTAACAGGTGAGAAACTCCTAAGTGCTGGTGTTCAAAGAGACTTGGGTCTGTCTGTTCAAGGAACGCAGCAAGTTAGCACGCAGGTGCAGAAAGCAATTAGGAAAGCAAATGGTGTGTTGACCTCTATTGCAAGGCGATTGGAGTGGGAAATAAAGGAGTCTTGCTCGAGTCGTACAGGGTTTTGGTGAGACCACATCTGGAATACTGTGTGTAGTTTTGGTCTCCACATTTCAGAAAAGATATACTTGCATTGGAGGAGGTACAGCAAAGGGTCAGTAAATTGGTCCCTGGGATATAGGGGGTTCCCCTATCATAAGAGGTTGAGCAAATTGGATCTATTTACTCTGGAGTTTAGAAGAATTAGAGGTGATCTTATTGAAACGTACAAGATTCTGAAGGAGCTTGCTAGGGTGGACACACAGAGATTGCTTTCGCAATCTGGTTGCTTCCGCTGGTTGGGAATCTAGAACACGGGGCGGTCTCAGAATAAGAGGATCAGTGGAAAACACTTCAAAGGGTTGTGAAACTTTGGAATTCTTTGCCACAGAGGGTTGTGAATGCTCCATTATTGGATACATTTAACGCTGGGTTACAGATTTTTGGTCTCTCAGGGAATCCAGGGTTATAAGGAATGGATGGGAAAATGGCTGCAGGTCAGCCACAATCATACTGAATAGAGAATAGAACATACAGTGCAGAAGGAGGCCATTCGGCCCATCGAGTGTGCACCGACCCACTTAAGCCCTCACTTCCATCCTGTCCCCGTAACCCAATAACCCCTCCTAATCTTTTTGGACACTGAGGGCAATTTAGCATGGCCAATCCACCTAACCTGCAAGTCTTTGGATTGTGGGAGGAACTGGAGCACCTGGAGGAAACCCACGCAGACGGGGAGAACGTGCAGACTCTGCACAGACAGTGACCCAGCGGGGAATCGAACCTGGGACCCTGGCGCTGTGCAGCCACAGTGCTAGCCATTGTGCTACCGTGCTGCCCTGTAGAGCAGGATCAAAGGGCAGTGTGGTCTAATATTGTTCCTATTGCTTGCATTCAGAGGACACAGCTAGTTCTGGAGAACATGTCATCAGTATTATCTTCCAATATTAGCTTCCAACATCCCTTGCTGCTTTCGCTATTTGGCATCAAGTAGTCTTGTGTTGCAGCTTCACCGGGTTGACACATTTTTCGGTATGTCTGGCGCAGTTCCTGGCATGCCCTCCTGCACTCTTCATTGAACCAGACTTGGTCGGGTTTTCAAGCAACTGAGTGTCTCACTCGGCCGTTTCAGAGGGCATTAACCACATTGCTGTTGGTGTGCAGGCCAAATAAGGATGACAGATTTCCTTCCCTGTGTTCACTAACTTCAGACCTTGAAATCTGTCCTCCATGTTAAATGTTGACAACATACGGAGGAGGCCACTTGGCCCCTCGAGCCTGCTCCACCATTCAATAAGATCATGGTCGACCTAATGTTAACCTCAACATCACATTCCTACTTGTCATCAATAACTATTCACCCCCTTGCATATCAAGAATCTATCACCTTCTGCCTTAAAGATATTCAAAGACTCTGCTTCCATCTCCTTTTGCTGAAGAGAGTTCCAAAATCTCTCAATCGTCTAAGACAGTTCTTTTTTCTCAAGTGTCTTAAACGGGCAACAGTGACCCCTAGTCTTAGATTCTCTGACAAGCGGAAACATCCTCTCCACATCCACCCTGACAATACCCCTCAGGGTCTTGTATGTTTCAATCAAGGCAACAATAGCACAGGCCGAAAGTAGGCTCCGCAAGAGAAAGAACGGGTCCAGAAGGCATGAGAATCGTTACAGCTGGATGGCAGGGGCCTGCAGCATGCTCATTCAGGTTCCAGTGGCTCAGCTCAGCAGAATCCAGGAGAGCCGACCACAACTGCAAGGCCCTGGGCCACTGTCTCAAACACCAGTTCACAAAGGGGTCCAAATGGTTTAGCACACTGGCCTAAATCACTGGCTTTTAAAGCAGACCAAGCAGGCCAGCAGCACGGTTCAATTCCCGTACCAGCCTCCCCGAACAGGCACCGGAATGTGGCGACTAGGGGCTTTTCACAGTAACTTCATTGAAGCCTACTTGTGACAATAAGCGATTTTCATTTTCAAATGTGGAGGAAAGGGAGGAGGAAGGGACCGAGACAAACACCTGGTACAAAAATAAGAAGAAACACAGGCACTTATGTGTTTTTAAGAAAATAGAACAGTCAGGCACTGAACTTCCACTAATCTAGGGCTCATGATTTGATTTTAAACTCAAATTCTCTGGAGACCTCTCTAGTTCTTTGATGCAGAGTCACATACGTTCTCGTCACAGAAGACTGTACACCATCTGTCTGCAGTGAACCATCATGAAAGGTTTCATCTGACTCCGGGACATGTCTAGTGGGATTGGCAAGGCCTTCAGTTAGAAATGTAAATCTCTTCCACGCCTTCTGAATTCCAGGGAGTTTGAAAATACCCAATCCCATGTTTAAAAAGATAAGTTTAAAGAGACCTAAATGTTTGGAACGAGCAGAAAGGTTTTGCCAACTAACAATGAGCATCATTACGTGAAAAATCACCAAAGAAACTCAATCCAGATCCCCAATGCCCTTCCAGGAACATAATTTAGGCTTTGTAAACTGCCATTTTAGTGTTGTAGAAGTCATTTCTGCAGCAATTATTTGCTCATGCTTTGGGTAGGGGGAGGTGTTACGAACGTGAAACTCATCTTTTAAACTTTCTTTCTTAATTTAACAATCTGAATTGGGGAAAGGTGATCATTTGAACTCCGCCCGGAGGCGGGTCCAAGTGATATGATTTGTCACAGCGACCGAGGCCCAGGTCGAAGAAGACACTCAAGTGCCAGTTCTGACGGCTCGATGGAAATGGGACACTCCAGGCTCAGATGACCAAAAACAGCTACTTCTGTGCCAAACAGATGTGATGAATTAGGAATTGCAGATACCTGGGCACGATTTAACAGGGGGAAAAAAAAATCCGTTTTGGACGGGATTAGCATGGGCTGCTCCCGGCGCTATCGAACGCGGGGGACTCTGTCGTTTTTTTGCGCCACGGCGGGAGAACAAGGTGCCCCAATCGCTCGACCCCCAACGGCCCAACTTACCTGGAAGGGGAGTTGAGGTCTCCCCCCTGGAGGGGGAGTTGAGGGCCCCCCCCCCCCCCCCCTGGAGGGGGAGTTGAGGCTCGCTCCCCACCCTCCCTGCCTCCCTACCCTCCCCACACCTCCTACGGGCAGGGCACCCTTGGGCCTGATCTCCAGCATTGGCAAAATGCCACCTGACATTGGCATTGCCAGAGTGGCACTCTGGAAGTGCCCCTGCCAGTCTGGCAGTGCCACTTGGGCACCCAAGCAGTGCCAGACTGGCACATGGGTGGCACTGCTAGGGTGCCCAGGTGACACTGCCAGGGTGCTACCCTGCCCAGAGGCAACCACCAGGGAGACCCCCCCTCCACCAAGTGCAGTTTCGCCTGGTCTTCGTTGTGGGGATAAGTGCTAAACGGCTGTGGTCGCCTCGACGAGGCCAATGGATCTCGGGAGCTGGTCAGGTCTGGCATTGGCATAGTTAAGTGAGCAGTTAAGCTCACTTAAATATATAAATCAGGATCCTGTCCACCAGGGGCGAGATCCCCATCGTGACGTATTGAAAAATCTCATCAAGACCTCGTGGGGCGTAACAACCTTCGGGAATCCCGAAGGGGGCCTCTCGCGAGATTTACCTACTGGGTCCCATCCCGATTCTGGTAGGACGCGGCCAGTAAATCGTGCTCATTGTATTATAGCTATTGGTGCTGTAAGGGTTGAAGCCTGGGTTAGTGTGTGTATGGCTGCTGCAGCAGATTCCTGGTTTGAAACATTTTGGGACCCAAATGGTATTTTTTGTTTTCTTTTATTTAAAAATAAATTTAGAGTATCCAATTATTTATTTCCCCAATTAAGAGGCAATTTAGCGTGGCCAGTCCCCCTACCCTGCACATCTTTGGGTTGTGGGGGTGAGACCCACGCAGACACGGGGAGAATGTGCAAACTCCACACGGACAATGACCCGGGGCCGGGATCGAATCCGGGATCTCAGCACCGTGACGCATCAGTGCAAATCAATGCACCACGTGCCGCCCTTTCCAAAGGTGCAATTAAGGCATCGTAAAAGCTTGGGCTAACGGAGTTTTGTTTGAATCCGGGTTCAAGTCCAACGCTAGGGCTTGTTGGCCGCAGGAGTGTTAATAACGCGGATCAATGGGCTGATAATTAGCTCGGGAGCCCTCCCACCACTTCTCCCGCTATTCCCCAAAGGGGAAAACAGTGTGTTTGTGAAGATACTCAAAAACAATGTGGTACTTTGTCAAATGCTTTCTTAAAAACCACATAGACAATATCCACCATATTCCCTTCATCAACCTTCTCTGTTACTCCATCTAAAGGTTCAATTGGATGAGTCAAACACCACTGACGTTTCACAAATCTGTGTTTTCTCTCCATAATTAACTCAAACCTGGTGTATAAAATTATGATGGGTATAGATAGGGGAGATAGGAAGGGACTTTCTCCCTTAGTGGCGGGGTCAATTCCAGGGCGCATAGATTTAAGCTAAGGGGCAGGATATTTAGAGGGGATTTGAGGAAAAACCTTTTCATCCTGAGGGTGGTGGGAATCTGGAACTCGCTGCCAGAAAGAGAGGTAGAGGTGGGAACCCTCACTACATTTAAGAAATATTTAGGCGAGCAGTTGAAATGTCACAGCACACAAGGCTACGGACCAAGTGCTGGGAAATGAGACAAGAGTAAATAAGTGCTTGATGGCCGGCAGACACGTTGGGCCTTTCAGTGCTGTATGTGACTCTCTAGGTGAATGCTGATTCCCCCTCATTATGGATTCTGAACGCTTACCCATGACTCATATTAAACTGACGATCGGTTCCATATCCTTTCCTGAATAAGGGTGTCACATTTGCCAATCTTCTGTCACCTCGCACTGTATCTGGGGAAGATTGGATTATTATGACAAACCCTTCCACGATCTCCACCCTCACTTCCTTCAGCAACCTGGGAGGTAAGCCACCCAGACCAGGCAACTTATCCATTCCAGGCTTTCCAGTATGTTGGTGGGAGCTTGCTGTGTGCAAACTGGTTTTCTCTGTTACAAGAACAGCTGCAAAATAGTTTACTGACTGAAAGGTACAAAATAAAAGCAAGGTCTTTCCGATGCAATTCTACTCACCGATGATACATTTGAACAGCCGACGATACAGAGCGAAAGGTTAGAGATGGGGAACATTGTCAATTCACCAGATCTGATATACTGATGTCAGGCATGTTGTGAAGACGCCCAGCCCACTTGGTGAAACAGCTGATTGACGAGTATGGACAAGGGTAGGGGAAGGAAGTTTGGACAACAAGCAGATTATTATTTTGTTTTAAATTTAGAGTACCCAATTCATTTTTTCCAATGAAGGGGCAATTTAGCGTGGCCAATCCACCTTCCCTGCGCATCGTTGTGTGTTGTGGGGCCGAAACCCACACAAACACGGGGAAAATGTGCAAACTCCACATGGACAGTGACCCAGAGCCGGGATCAAACCTGGGACCTCGGCGCCGTGAGGCAGCAGTGCTAACCCACTGCGCCACCGTGCTGCCCTAACAAGCAGATTATTGATGTGCAAACCTGGTGTGTTCATTCCTAAACCATATCCAAACTTGGTCAGATCATAAATTGGATTTAATTATTCTGTCAGAGAAGGATTTAAATAAAATGATTTTACTTTATAAAGCCAAAATCCACAAGACACAGCTTCTGGGAAATGTGGATTACATTCAGCGTTAGCAGGAGTACTGAGTGAATGCAGGTTGCAGGTTTATGATCACAATTCCAGTCTGTAATGTCCGGCTGACCCTTCCCCTGCGGGTATTGAATAGGAACCCCAAAGAAGAGGGCCAAAAGCACATTCCCAGAACCAGGTTTCCCTACCCATGGCGTCGTGGAACTGTCCCTCACCCCAGCACCTGTCCCTCCCCCGGGACATTTCCCCTCCCCCCGAAAGCTGTCCGACCCACTTCCCCTCCACCCCCCAAGCTCCTATCCCACCCCAACCATCCCAGCACCTGTCTCCCTCCCCACTCCCCGGTACCTTGTCCCTCCCCTATCCCCTTTCCCTCCCCTCCCCCGGCATCTTCCTCTTTCACCCGCCCCAATCATAGAACATAGAACATTACAGCGCAGTACAGGCCCTTCGGCCCTCGATGTTGCGCCGACCTGTGAAACCACTCTGAAGCCCATCTACACTGTTCCCTTATCGTCCATATGTCTATCCAATGACCATTTGAATGCCCTTAGTGTTGGCGAGTCCACTACTGTTGCAGGCAGGGCATTCCATGCCCTTACTACTCTCCGAGTAAAGAACCTACCTCTGACGTCTGTCCTATATCTATCTCCCCTCAATTTAAAGCTATGTCCCCTCGTGCTAGACACTACCATCCGAGGAAAAAGGCTCTCACTGTCCACCCAGCCAATCCTCTGATCATCTTGTCTGCCTCAATTAAGTCACCTCTTAACCTTCTTCTCTCTAACGAAAACAGCCTCAAGTCTCTCAGCCTTTCCTCATAAGATCTTCCCTCCATACCAGGCAACATTCTGGTAAATCTCCTCTGCACCCGCTCCAAAGCTTCCACATCCTTCCTATAATGCGGCGACCAGAATTGCACACAATACTCCAAATGCGGCCGCACCAGAGTTTTGTACAGCTGCAACATGACCTCATGGCTCCGAAACTCAATCCCTCTACCAATAAAAGCTAACACATCGTACGCCTTCTTAACAACCCTCTCAACCTAGGTGGCAACTTTCAGCGATCTATGTACATGGACACCTAGATCTCTCTGCTCATCCACACTGCCAAGAATCTTACCCATGATGTGGAGATGCCGGCGTTGGACTGGGGTGAGCACAGTACGAAGTCTTACAACACCAGGTTAAAGTCCAACAGGTTTGTTTCGATGTCACTAGCTTTCGGAGCGCTGCTCCTTCCTCAGGTGAATGAAGAGGTATGTTCCAGAAACATATATATATAGACAGATTCAAAGATGCCAGACAATGCTTGGAATGCGAGCATTAGCAGGTGATTAAATCTTTACAGATCCAGAGATGGGGTAACCCCAGGTTAAAGAGGTGTGAATTGTGTCAAGCCAGGACAGTTGGTAGGATTTTGCAGGCCAGATGGTGGGGGATGGTGCGACATGAATCTTACAAGAATCTTACCATTAGTACTCTGTCTTCCTGTTATTCCTTCCAAAATGTATCACCTCACACTATTCTGCATTAAACTCCATTTGCCACCTCTCAGCCCAGCACTGCAGCTTATCTATGTCCCTCTGTAACTGTAACATCCGTCCGCACTGTCCACAACTCCATCGACTTTAGTGTCATCTGCAAATTTACTCATCCATCCTTCTACGCCCTCCTCCAGGTCATTTATAGAAATGACAAACAGCAGTGGCCCCAAAACAGATCCTTGTGATACACCACTAGTAACTGGACTCCAGTCTAAACACTTCCCATCAACCTCCACCCTTTGTCTCTTCCAGCTAGCCAATTTCTGATCCAAACTGCTAAATCTCCCTGAATCCCATGCCTCTGTATTTCCTGCAGTAGCCTACCGTGGGGAACCTTATCAAACGCTTTACTGAAATCCATATACAGCACATCAACTGCTTTACCCTCATCCACCTGTTTGGTCACCTTCTCAAAGAACTCAATAAGGTTTGTGAGGCACGATCTACCCTTCACAAAACCGTGTTGACTATCTATAATCAAATTATTCCTTTCCAGATGATTATACATCCTATCTCTTATAAACCTTTCTAAGATTTTGCCCACAACAGAAGTAAGGCTCACTGGCCTATAGTTACCGGGGTTGTCTCTACTCCCCTTCTTGAACAAGGGGACAACATTTGCTATCCTCCAGTCTTCTGGCACTATCCCTGGCAGCTGTCCTGCCTGTTGCACTTCTCTTTACAACCCTCTACCCCCGCCCCCCCGTTGCCACCCCACTCGAACACCCTCCGTCAACCACACTCGGGGAAAATTTGACTGGGTGACTGCTTTGAGGAAACCAATTCCCAGTCCAGGTTTCCGGTCACTTCACATTTCTCCTCCTCATTCCAGCTCTCTGCCGTCAGCCCCTAAATTAATTATTCGACCATTATTTATCAATGGTCAGGCAGGTTAACTGCTTTTCCGTGACAGATTCTGCCACACTGGAGCATTTCCAGCATTGTCTATCTCTACTTCAAATGTTCAGCATTTTGTCTTTTATATTAATTATTCACTCTTATGTTTTACTTCCCACATAATCCAGGAGAAATCAAACATTCCAGGTGATGAATAAAACATCAGAAACGTAGGTTCAAATGCCCCATATGAAAAGTAAGATTCTTTGAATTAAGCCTTCCTTATTTTGCTGCATACAATCTGATGGTTGAAACCCTTCCATTGATGATATTTTTAATGCCGCACGGCTGTCCCCCGTCTCTCCCTCCTCTCGCCTCCCGCTAACTGCTCTCGGGTTGCACAAGAAGCAACCAATCCGCATGAAGTGCCTCGCTCTGTCCCAGTAAAGACCCACCTCTCTGCCCCACCACCCTGAGATTCATCCGGAACATTCTGCAACTGATGCATCAGCTCAGCACTAACGTGGGTGAGGGGAGAAAAAGGAAAGGACAGAAAGGTGAAACTACATCTCGTCTCTCTCCAACCCTGCACTCCAAAAGACCACTCCGTGACACCTCGGAGCTGACGTTTAACATTGGCCCAGCAGAATATTGCTGGTCTCTCTCCACCAACCACATCCCAATCCCCACCCAGGCTGGAGCCTTATTCAACACCAAGTACACTTTCTGCTCCATCCCAGTCTGCCTCACAAAGACAGTCTCCATCTATTTCTGTAACATCCCCTGTCTCTGTCCCCTTCCCTAGACCATGTGTTGCTGAACCGCTAACCGTATTCAACCATCCCAACACTGACCAGATGACCAGCCTCCACTCTACTGAACCTCGAACTCACACCATGTCCCGTTCGATTGTCACTGCTCTGCTCACTGACCAAAAGTGACCCCAGTGACAGAGGCAGTCACACTCCCACTCTCCCCCAGTGACAGAGGCAGTCACACCCCCACTACCCCCCCCCCCCCCAGTGACAGAGGCAGTCTCACCCCCACTCCCCCCCAGTGACAGAGGCAGTCTCACTCCCCCGCCCCCCCCCCAGTGACAGAGGCAGTCTCACCCCCACTACCCTCCCAGTGACAGAGGCAGTCACACCCCCACTCCCCCCCCCCCCCAGTGACAGAGGCAGTCTCACCCCCACTCCCCGCAGTGACAGAGGCAGTCTCACCCCCACTCCCCCCCAGTGACAGAGGCAGTCTCACCCCTACTCCCCCCCCAGTGACAGAGGCAGTCACACCCCTACTCCCCCCCCCCCAGTGACAGAGGCAGTCTCACCCCCACTACGCCCCCAGTGACAGAGGCAGTCACACCCCTACTCCCCCCCCCCCCAGTCACGGAGGCAGTCTCCCCCCCACTCCCCACCCCCCTGTGACAGAGGCAGTCTCACCCCCACTCCGCGCCCCCCCCCAGTGACAGAGGCAGTCTCACCCCCACTCTCCCCCAGTGACAAGAGGCAGTCTCACCCCCACTCTCCCCGTGACAGAGGCAGTCTCACCCCCACTCCCCCCCCCCACCCCCCCAGTGACAGAGGCAGTCTCACCCCCACTCCCCCCGTGACAGAGGCAGTCTCACCCCCACTCCCCCCCCCCACCCCTCCAGTGACAGAGGCAGTCTCACCCCCACTCTCCCCCAGTGACAAGAGGCAGTCTCACCCCCACTCCCCCCGTGACAGAGGCAGTCTCACCCCCACTCTCCCCCAGTGACAAGAGGCAGTCTCACCCCCACTCTCCCCCAGTGACAAGAGGCAGTCTCACCCCCACTCTCCCCGTGACAGAGGCAGTCTCACCCCCACTCCCCCCCCCCACCCCTCCAGTGACAGAGGCAGTCTCACCCCCACTCTCCCCCAGTGACAAGAGGCAGTCTCACCCCCACTCCCCCCGTGACAGAGGCAGTCTCACCCCCACTCTCCCCCAGTGACAAGAGGCAGTCTCACCCCCACTCTCCCCCAGTGACAAGAGGCAGTCTCACCCCCACTCCCCCGTGACAGAGGCAGTCTCACCCCCACTCCCCCCGCCCCCACCCCCCCAGGTGACAGAGGCAGTCTCACCCCCACTCCCCCCGTGACAGAGGCAGTCTCACCCCCACTACCCCCCAGTGACAGAGGCAGTCTCACCCCCACTCCCCCCGTGACAGAGGCAGTCTCACCCCCACTCCCCCCCCCCACCCCCTCAGTGACAGAGGCAGTCTCACCCCCACTCCCCCCGTGACAGAGGCAGTCTCACCCCCACTTCCCCCGTGACAGAGGCAGTCTCACCCCCACTCCCCCCGTGACAGAGGCAGTCTCACCCCCACTACCCCCCAGTGACAGAGGCAGTCCCACCCCCACTCCCCCCCCCAGTGACAGTGGCAGTCCCCGTCCCCCCCAGTGACCGAGGCAGTCTCACCCCCACTCCCTCCAGTGACAGAGGCAGTCTCGCCCCCACTCCCCCCCCAGTGACAGAGGCAGTCT